>NC_133163.1:75241434-75542804 GCF_040802235.1 Manis javanica
TGAGGCAGGGGTCTTGTAATCTTAACTCTTTGACACCAAAAGTGGGAAGATCACTGCTAGAACATTCATTGACTTCCTCTGTAGACCCACCAGTGCCATTCACCACATCCTCTTTCTCTCCTGTGGTTGCTCTCTCCCGGGCTCCTGGAGCAGGTGGCTGTGTTAAGCTGAGCCTTGGGATTTTTGTAAGGCTCTCCAGGGTGTTACCCTCACCGTGGAATCTCTGACAGCACAGAAATAGATGGCTGAGTCTCCATGCGTCAAGGCCGAGATGGTGAGCTTTAAGACTTTGCTTGGTTTCTGAAACACCACAGAATACCGTCCTGTCCTAAAGCTTCTGTATTCAGAATACAGTTGAATGATGTAAGTTATCTCTCCACTGGAAAGCTGTCGATACCAGTATATTACAAAGTAGGTAAAGCTGACTGTGACAGTACAGTCCAAGGCCACAGAACCTCCCTCCTGTTTATGCACTGCATTTGTAGACTGATAGATGCCCTTGGTATTGCTGGAACCTGTATAAAAGAAGAAAAAAATGACTTATCTGCTGACATTGCTCATAAGAAAGCGGTCACAAATAGCCAAGTTTTGACCCAGGAAATGAAGTGGAGAAAAGCATAGTCCAGTTCTATTCTAACTTCTTTCCCAAACCTCCCTCCTCAGGTGCGGCGGCAGGGTTGCTGGGCTCCCTACCAAGGCTGATGATGGCTGCGACTGTGCACAAAAGAGCAGGCACTCAGGGCTGCATCCTTGGGGCTCTGCCCATTGGTGAAGTGGCTTTTGCTCTGCCTGACAGGCCTTTATAGTACGGAGCTGGGTGGCCCTGCAGTTTTGCTGCTGTAGAGCTGGAAATGGGGTTTGTGCATGCATGTGCAAACTTAGTCCTGTCACCTGCTCTCTGTGTTTGCCTTCCTGCCTCTCTTCCTCTAGGCCTGTAATAAATCTCTTTTCTCTAATAAATATATGACTTGTAGTATACTCTTTTATTATGAAAGGCAACTTGTTCAATGTTGATATGACCAAAAAGTATAAGGTATAAAAAAGATAATGAAGTCCAATTATAATCTAATTACCCAGAGATAAATATTGTTAACATTTTGTTGTATTTCTTTTAGTATTTTTAATGCAAATCTGGTTAAAGGAATTGGGATCTATTGAAAATATTTTTTGTTCAACATTATGTATGTGAACATGCCATCTTGTCACTCGATTGTATGTGAAAATGTTATTTTTATAACTTCATATGATGCTGTTGTGTAAGTATACCTGAATTGTTTAAACATCATTGTTTGATATTATTTTGTTTCCTGTTTTGATTATTTTAAATAAGATTCATTGATCATTGTACATATGCCTTTTTATTTCTGGTGACTTATTCATATGCTCACTAGGTTCTTTAAAGTTTTTAACTAAGGAAAATTCAAACATATACAAAAGAAGAGAGAATATTATAATGAAACAGCACATACCCATCATCCAGATTCCACAATTATCCACTCATGGCCAATCTTGTTCATCTATATCCCCACCACCCTATATATTTATATACCTCCCCTAGGCCTGGTTAGTTCGAAGAAAATCCCAGACATTAAGTGTGTACTTTACTTGGGAGACACATAATTTCTGGTTGTCTTTTTGTCTCTGATTGTGTGCTGTTAAGCAAATAACAGTTGATAAGTAATGATTAGATCTGTTGTTTGGTTGGGAGTTCTTTGCAAATGATGATATTCTAATTATTAGAATTGTATGAATAAATTATGTCATTTGTTAACTGAAATATTTCTATAAAGATAGTTTTTTTCTTGCCAACTATTTTATTACTCTCTAAGGTTTAGTGTAGTATTCTTTTAATTTATTTATCAGTTTTCAGGAATAATGAGTTGGTTTTCCTGCAGGGTGACCAACCACCCTTATTTGCCTGGGATTGGAGGGGTTTCACAGGAAATGAGGCTCTCACTGCTAAAACCTGGACAGTCCTAGGCAAATTCCAGGCAAACCAGGACAAATCCCCCAAAATAATCAAGGAGGGTTTTTTTTGTGAACCCATCAATTTAAACATACTTGATGCATTTCCATCTATTCCTTATCTTATTGATGTGGAATACCATCTTTAACCAGCTAAAATCTTTTCAGGTTGGCTCCTGAGTCTTTTTGACATGGCCTCTGTAGTCTTTGATAGCTTCCCAGCTTTCTGAAATGATAAGGTATTCTAGACTTATTTCAAACATTTCCTTCCTCTGAAATCGAATCTGCCTCCCATGATTAATAATAGTTGTGTTTTTCCCTTTCCAGTCCTAATGCTTTTATTATTCTATTGAACTTGTTAAGCACTTTAGTGTCATGTGGAATAGAAAGGATAATATTGGAAATCTTTGTCTTTGTTTAAGTTTTTAAGGGAATGCTTTTAACATCTCACTTTAAAGCCTTTCTTATATTCCTGGGATAAATCCTAATTGATCATGGTGTATTAGTATTACCTTTTAATATATTCAATGTTGGTTTGGTAATATTTTTAGAAGCTGTCATTGCTCTTCATAAGTAATATTAGTCTGTAATTTTTGCTTGTCATCTAACCTTGTTTACTTTTGTCATTGTTGGTTCTCTTGGTCTCATAAGTTGAGTAGCTTTCCTTTTTTAAAATTATTTTCAGTACTAAGGAATGGCTTGTTAATATGGAAATTATTGGTCTTAGGTTTGGTGTAACTTGACTATAAAACTATATGTATGCAATAAAGTTTAAATTTTTTTAATTTGCTTTTTTTTTAGATTTCACATATAAGTGAAATCATATAGTATTTGTCTTTCTCTACCTGACTTAATGCCCTTAGCATAATATCCTCTAGGTCCATTTCATAATGTATATAATTGTTGAACCACGATATTATGCACCTGTAACCAACATACTATTGTGTCAACTATACTTCAATGAAAAATAAATAAATAATTTCTTTTCAGTTTACATGTTAATTCAATGTTCTATTTTTTGTCAGTTTTGCTGGATTATAATTTTTAGAAAATTTAACATTTTGTCCCAGTTTTATTGTATGAATTTATTTCTCTCATTTTCTCATAATTATTCAGATTTTTACTGTGCCTGTAGTTATAATCTTCCCTTACACAATATATTTGGTTCTTCCTTATTTTCTTGACAAATCTTATCAGAGGTTTTTTCATTTTCAAAGATTTCCAATTTTCAAAAAATTATTTTAAATCGATCCTTTCCATTGCCTTTGTGGTCTCTATCTCCTTAATTTTAGGTCTTCTTACTATTTTCTTCCTTCTACTTTTATTTTTACTCTTACTCTCTTTTAAAACTTTTTGATTAAAAGCTTAGCTCATTATGGTCAGTCTTTTTGTTTTTTTTAATAATACATTTTATTTTATTTTTAAATAATTTATTTAAAATTTTTATTAGAATATCAGTTGATATACAATATTATATTAGTTTGAGATGTACAACACAGTGATTC
Source organism: Manis javanica (assembly GCF_040802235.1). Taxonomy (NCBI): domain Eukaryota; kingdom Metazoa; phylum Chordata; class Mammalia; order Pholidota; family Manidae; genus Manis; species Manis javanica. The sequence continues at coordinate 75,244,905 of NC_133163.1, forward strand.
AACAATTAGAGATATTATTAAATGCTCACCATGGTAAGTGCAGTTACCATCTATTACCATACCAAGATGTCACAATATTACTTGCTGTATTTGCTGTTGTACTTCTATTCCTGAGACTAGTTTATTTCATAATTTGATATCCCCTTCTTTTAAGGCTATAAAATATTCCCTTTGCGCTGCCTTAGATTCACCTTGCAAGTGTTAAAAACTGTAAACCTTTCATCATTGTTAAGTTGTAAATATGTTAACAATTCCATTGTGATTTCTTATTTGGTTTATTAATTATTTGGGAGTGCATTTCTTTTTATTTGAAGTTGGATTTTTATTAGTAGTGATGCCGGGGTTCTTGTTTGTGGAGTTGAAGAATGAACTTAGCAAACACCCGAGGTAGAAGGGCCAGGGAGAGGCTTTTATTGAGAGATACAGTGAGAGGACAGAGCTCCTGGCTTGCACTGGGAGGGGACAAGAGAGCCCATAGTGGTGTGTTGTCTAGGGGATTTATAAGCAGTTGAGGATTTTTGGGAACTGGATGAAAGGGGTGTGGACTTGTTAAAAGTGGTCTTAGGATGTTTGTCCTTGGTGAGACATTAAGTCCCTTTTAGCATGCTAAAGTGAATCTTACACATGATTACAAATGATTAGCATAATGAAAACATGAGCTACTTTCCTTTATCTGGGGAATATCAACTAATCTCGCTGAAGAATGAGTCTAGAGCTTAATGTTTAACACAGAGTTTTGGTAGGGGGTTTCCTTGCATGTAGTTATACTGCTCTGACTGTAATTATCCTGCCTTGCTTTTTCCAGAGGTCCTCATCCTATTCTAACTATACCCATGGTCCCTGTCTCAGTAGTTTCTAACTTTGTTCATTGAAATAAAAGATAAATTTTGTGATTTATATGATATTGATTCTTAAATACTTGTTGAGGCATGCTTGATTAATTTGTGGTCAACTTTTCTGATTATTTCTTAGGGGTAGATTTTTAAATGTAAAATTATCAAGTGGAATAATTTTATATACATTAACAAAGTATATAAAATTGTTTCCTTCTCCTAAAAAAACCATTAGAATGATTGTACAAACTGACATTACTACAGCATTACTCTAAGAGTTTTTTTTGTGACATCCTCAGAAGCACCAGAGAGTAAGCTTAAAAAAATTATTTAACAGTTTGTAAAGAAAAAAAATCCCATATTTCCTTGTTTTAATGTGCATTTGTTTATCACTAAGGTTGATTCTTTCTGTATTCCCCCCCCCCTTGATTTGGGAACTATTTCTTCACATCCATTGCCATTTTAAAAACTGGTATAATTTTTCTCTAATTTCTTTGTAATAATATTTTATTTTTTAAGGATATTATCAGGTTGTTTATAAAAGATCATTGTTCCAGAGTCCACTAGATTCTTAACTAGATAGGTAGGCAGCTGAATTTTTATTATGAAAGTTCCTGAACTCCTTGAACTAACCATGTACCTGGGCCCTCACAACCCCAGAACTCAATATTACCCTGATATATACACCACAAAACTTCTTAGGGAAATCTGAGATCATTTCTCATTAAAAAAAAAAATTAAAAATAAATAAATAAATAAACCACAAAACTCCCTGGCCTTTGTCTAAGTTATTTTCTGAGAACTATCTCAGAAGACCATGAGATCCTGGCTGCATTACAGCAGAGAGAAGGATGACATTAGTGTCAGTGGGTGCATGTGAAGGTTAGGGTGACCAGTTCAGGAAAAGGAACAATTTCTCTGGCCAGGTCATTCTTCTGAGAGAGGTTTGTTACAAAGGGTGACCCTGTTATAAAGCAAATCCTATCCAAAGTAATGATAATGTAATGGGAAGGTTCTCAGAATAAAGTTAACAGGTCTGGGTTGGGTAGAAGACATGGGATGGGAAAATTGCACTTCTAGGAGAAGGAAGCAATTTGGTCACAGAGTTTCTTAAAGTTCAGGAGGATTTTAAAGAAACCCTATTCTTTTATGTACTAAGTTCTGGCCTCGCTGGTGTCTAGATAGTGTCAGTGTGGTCTCATTGTTCTCAGTTATGCTGATGGGCAGGATTGTCCCCTGGAGACTACACAGAGGAGCAGCCTCCTTAAAATGCTCTAGGCCAGTGGCTCTCAGGGCTGGCTGTACATAGAATAAATTGAGGAGCTTTACAAAAAACACTGATTCTTGAACCCTAAGCCAATGTGGGAGCACATTCCAGTACCACCGTATTCAAGTTTACACCTAAGTGAAAAAGTAAGATAGAAATGAAAGCGGCTGGTCTGCGATAAACCTAAATATGAACAGAAGCAGAGTTATTAATAGCAGGAAGTTGAATTAAAGGAGATGTTGGGGGAGGAAAGTAGAGACACCCCCTTGAACCTGTAAAAATGGGTTAGCATGAGAACGGCCATCTTAAGGGCCAAGAAGCCATTTTCTGAGTACGTGATTCAGGAAAGGAGGAACTAGGTAAGGCTTGATAAACAGGTTTTGAAGAACAAGTTAATCATGGACACCAGGTTGTGGGCAGTTGTGACACTGGTCAGCTTATCTTGCTAAACCACCCTAACATTTGAGGAGTGGTCTTATCTTGCTCTTGCTTAACCCCCAGGATGTGGCACAAGTCAAAAATTATGGAAAATTACTGTGAGTAAGTGCTTTTTGAAAATGCTATATAAACCCCTGGCTTTGAGGGCTCTGGGTCCTTGTTGAAACCCACTGCGTTGGGCCGACACTTGGACCCCAGATAGCTGGAAATAAACCTTGCTGTGTGACTTGCATTATCGTGAGTGTCTTCTGTCTATTTGAGAGGTGGTCGACTCTGGACCCTAACATTTGGGGGCTCGTCTGGGATCGGTAGACCCCTCCTCAGGGAGACTGATGACCTCCCGATACCAAGGTTTTCTCAGAAGCTGCAGATGGAGGTTTGGCCACCTCTGAGAGGGGAGAGCTGAAACAGGTCCTCGACAGGAGAGACTGAAACAGGTCTCTGCCCGGTCCCAAGATGGGAGGACTGAAACAGGTCCTCCACTGGAGAGACTGAAAAAGTTCTCTGCCCGGTTCCAATTGAGAATTCTTGTGGAAAGGAAGGGGCGGGTTATGACCCTGGAGGCTCCATTACTGAAAGTCGTGGGAGACGTCCCCAACAAGATGGTGCCCGAATGATGTCCGCAGTGGATGCCGTTTGGACAGCTAGGTAAGGATCCTGAGTGTTGTGTGATTGAGATGGCACCTGTGGATGTGGTGTGGCTGACCAGCCGGTGGGTGTTTGAAAACTCAGGTCGAATTAGTATGTTTGCTTGCTTTGTGTCCCTTGTCTTTCTCTGGCTTCTTTTTGTAATAATAATGGGACAGGCTCAAGTAACACCTAAGACCCTGCTCCTGAACCACTTCCCTGAGATCTGCGCCAAGGCTCACAATTATGGCATGGAAGTAAAAAAAGGTAAGTTTGATACCCTTTGCTCTGCAGAATGACCTACTTTTAAGGTGGGCTGGCCACCCCAGGGGACCTTTTCCCTGGACATTATTGAGAAAGTCCGAGATGTGATCAGCTGGCTCGGATTACAGGACCACCCGACCAATATCCTTATATTTTGATGTGGCAAACTTTGGTGGAAAGTCATCCCACCTGGCTAAAACCATTTGTCCCCGAGAAGCTGGAGGATTCCTCCCAGGTACTGGCCGTCTCTCGGGCACCCCACCACCCAACTGTGTCCACTCTTATGGCCTGCTCGGAACTCCCGGGGGACCCATCCAAGAAACCCATCTTACAGGAAGGGTCAGACCTGTACCCCTCCCTGATAGACCTAGATCTTGAAGAAACCCAGAGACCCCCTCCATACGCGCCTGTGGCGCCACTCCAACCCAAGGTGGCTGCCTCTCCCGAGCCCCCTCACTTGTCCGCCTCCCTGTCAGCACCCCCAGCCCTGACCCAGGGACCAGTGAGGGGATTAAGGCCCCGCAGGTACCGGGAAGAGACCCCAGGAGAGGAACCATCCTCCTCCACCTCAGCCGGGGTGCCTGTTCTCCCCATATGAGCCCTGGGAGTTACTGGCCCAAATGGGGAGTGATCTTACCAGTCTTGGCCCTTTTCAAGTAGTGATCTGTATAACTGGAAGGCTCAGAACCCCCGCTTTTCTGAAGACCCAAGGGGTCTAACTGACCTATTTGAGTCTGTCATGCATACACATAACCCCACCTGGGACGATTGTCAGCAGCTCCCTAAGACCTTGTTCACTACTGAAGAGCGTGAGCGAATCCTCACCAAGGCCAGAAAGAATGTCCCTGGTGGCAACGGGCGTCCGACAACCTTGCCGAACCTGATCAATGAGCGCTTCCCCCTGAATAGACCAGATTGGGACTTTGGGAACGTGGAAGGTAGGGAGCGTCTCTGAGTTTACCGCCAGACTCTTATGGCAGGTCTCCGAGTGGCGGCACGCCACCCCACCAATTTGGCTAAGGTAAAAGCTGTAATGCAAGGGGAAAGTGAAAGCCCAGCCATGTTTTTAAAATGCCTCTATGAGGCTTATAGACAGTACACCCCTCTAGAGCCCCTGGCAGAGAGAATCAGTCAGCTGTAATTATGCTTTATAAACCAAGCTGCCCCAGATATTAGGAAGAAATTATATAAGCAGGAAAGATTAGGGGAAATGACCATTCGGGATCTGATGAAAGTGGCAGAGAGGGTTTTCAACACTCGAGAGACCCCAGAAGAAAGAGAGGATCGGATCAGAAAAGAAAATCAGGAGTTACAAGAAAGAATTAGGAAAGAAGACAGAGAGCACCTGAGTAGGGAAAACAGAAGGCAGCAGGAGATGGCCAAAATCCTGCTGGCAGGGGTGCAAGGCACAGCCCGGGGAGGACTGGGTCCAACTGGACCGGCCTGACCTCAGAAACCATGGCCAAGGCTAGATAGGGGACAATGTGCGATCTGCAAAGAATAAGGACGTTGGAAGAGGGAATTCCCCAAGCACCAGGGCCAGACCGGACAAGACACTCAGGTTTTGCTGGTGGGAATGGACAGTGACTAGGGGAGACGGGACTTGGGTCCCCTCCCTGAGTCTTCGGTAACTGTATGTAGAGGGGAAACAAATGGGATTAATGGTAGATACAGGAGCCCAGTACTCAGTTTTAAACAAGCCTACAGAGCCCCTGTTTCAGAAAACCAGCCTGGTGCAGGGGGCAACTGGGTCCAAGGTTTATCGATGGACCAGTAAGTGCCAGGTGGACTTGGCCCACAATCAAGTGACCCACTCCTTCCTGGTTATCCCTGAATGCCTGGCCCCCTTGTTGGGGCGTGATCTCCTAAGGCCCAGGCCCATATCCACTTTGAGCCAGATGGCATCAAAGTGATGGATGGCTGAGGACAGCCCCTTCATGTCCTGACCCTGTCCCTCGCAGATGAGCATCGCCTGTTTGCCCTGCAAGGCACCTCTCCCCCTACAGAGTGGTCCCATGAGATGGATTACTGGCTTAGAATGTACCCTCAGGCATGGGCAGAAATAACAGGTATGGGTCTGGCGGCCCACCAAGCACCAGTAGTGGTCGAAGTCAAAGCCTTGGCCCAGCGTATCCAGGTCCACCAGTACTCCATGTCCACTGAGGTGTGAAAAGGGATACATTAACCGCCTCTTAGAAGCTGGGATACTGAAGCCCTGCCACTCTGCCTGGAACACCCCACTTCTTCCCATTAAGAAACCAAGGGGAAAAGATTACAGGCCAATCCAGGACTTGAGAGAAGTAAATAAGAGGATTGAGGACATCCACCCCACAGTCCCCAACCCTTACACCTTACTAAGTCAATTGCCCCCTTCACATTTTTGGTACACCACCCTAGACCTAAAGGATGCTTTTTTTAGCATAGCCCTGGCACCCAGAAGCCAAAACATTTTTGCCTTTGAACGGCATGATGACAACACGGGAACCCCCAGACAGTTGACCTGGACTAGACTGCCTCAAGGCTTCAAAAACTCTCCAACCCTGTTTAATGAAGCCTTAAATCAGGACCTGGACTCATTTTGCCAGAGCCATGATTCAGTTACACTCCTGAAATACATAGATGACTTGCTTCTGGCAGCCCCCACCTAGGCCAAATGCCGACAGGCCACTGGGGACCTCCTCCAGGAACTAGGGCAATTGGGCTATCGAGCCAGTGCAAAGAAGGCTCAAATACGCAGGCAGACAGTCACTTACCTAGGATATGAATTAAGCGAAGGAACCAGATGGCTACAAAGGCCATGAAAGAGACTATTTTTAGGCTTCCAGTCCTGACCTCAGTCCGAGAGGTCCGCGAGTTTCTAGGGACGGCAGGCTACTGCCGACTTTGGATTTTGGGGTATGCTGAAATAGCGAGGCCCCTGTATGAAGCAATCAAGGATAAGGCCCCCTGGGCCTGGGGGCTAAAACAACAAAAGGCCTTTGACGAACTCAAGGCTGCCCTCTTAAAGGCGCCAACCCTGCCGTTGCCAGACCCCCTAAAATCCTTCACCCTCTTTGTCAATGAGAGGAAGGGGATAGCAAAAGGAGTGCTAATGCAGTGTCTGGGGCCATGGAAGCGTCCGGTTGCCTATTTATCCAAAAAACTTGACTCAGTTGCAGCAGGATGGCCCCCATGTCTAAGGATCATTGTGGCAGTGGCCCTAATGGTAAAAGACGCAGACAAACTCACCTTCGGGCAGCATCTAAAGGTAGTAACTCCTCATGCAATTGAGGGGGTCCTGAAACACCCCCCTGGTAAGTGGATGACCAATACCCACCTGACCCATTACCAAGGACTCCTGTTAGATGCACCCCGGATCTTTGCCGAACCCGCTGTTCTAAATCCAGCTACCCTTCTGCTGACCCCATATCTAGAGGCCCTCCCCGCTTGACTGCCAAGAAATCCTGGCAGAAATCACCTAGGTGTGCCCTGACCTCCAGGACACCGCCCTCCCCAACAGTGAGTTGGTATGGTACATGACAGAAGCAGCTTCATCATGGATGGGATGCGAAGGGCAGGTGCGGCAGTGGTAGACCAAAATGGGAATGTCATTTGGAGTGCCTTGCTTCCCTCGGGGACCTCAGCCCAAAAGGCTAAACTAATTGTGCTGGCGGAGGCGCTAGAATGAGCTGAAGGGAGACGAGTGACTGTCTACACCTATAGCCGGTACGCTTTCGGCACTGTCCATGTGCATGGCGCCATCTACCGGGAGAGGGGCTTTGTTACAGCAGAAGGAAAAGAACTACGCAATCTCCCAGAGGTACAGAGGTTGCTGGCGGCTGTGCAAAAGCCCCCGGAAGTTGCAGTGGTTCACATCCCTGGACACCAATCTGCCCGAACCCCGGAAGCTGAGGGAAACTGGCAAGCAGATGAGGCCACCAGAAAGGCAGCAATAGGTTCACCAGCTTTGGCACTCACCCTGCCTGCACCCGAGCTTCTGTGCCTTCCTCCGCGACCTGATTACACCCCAGAAGATCTCCAGTGGATCCAAAACCACCACTGCCCAGAGCCTGATCAACATGGGTGGCATCGAGACCCAGAGGGAAGACTAATACTGCTGGCAAAATTAGGACTGTTCCTTCTTTCCAACCTTCACCAAGCCACCCATTTAGGAAAGAGGAAGTTGCTGACAGTTCTCGAGTCTGCCCGCCTTAAGTTCCCCCGACAAGCCGTCCGGATTCAGGAAATCATGGACCAATGTGTCGGGTGCCAGGCTATGAGACCCAGTAGGAAGGGGCCCTTGCACACAGGTACAAGGGTACGGAGGAGGGTACTGGGATGGAGCTGGGAGGTGGATTTTACTGAAGTAAAACATGGGAAGTATGGGTATGAGTACTTGCTGGTATTTGTTGATACTTTTTCAGGCTGGGTAGAAGCCTTCCCCACGAAATGTGAGACTGCCCAGGTTGTTACTAAGGCATTACTAGAAGAAATCATACCCCGATATGGGGTCCCCAAGGTTTTAGGATCTGCTAACGGTCCAGCTTCATCAGTAATGTCCTCCAGGGACTGGCCCAAGCGGTGGGGACCAATTGGAAGTTACATTGTGAATATAATCCCAGAGTTGAGGGCAAGTAGAAAGAATGAATTGGACCCTGAAAGAGACCTTATTTAAATTGGCCATCGAGACTAGCGGGGACTGGGTGACCCTCCTACCCTATGCTATCTTCCAGGTTCGGAACTCCCCTTATGTGCACGGATTGACTCCCTTCAAAATTCTATATGGTAGACCACCCCCCCATTATTGTCCGTGCCTTGCTGGACCAAGACCCTAATATAACCCCAAATTATCTAGCCAGTTTGAAGGCCCTGCAGGAAGTCCAACATAAGATTTGGCCCTTGGTGCGCTCTTTGTATGAGACAAGAGATACACTGAACCAGGAACATGGCATCGCCCCAGGGGATTGGGTATGGGTAAAGAGGCACAGGACCCGAACCTTAGAAAAAAGATGGAAAGGTCCTTACATAGTTTTCCTGGTTACCCCAACTGCCTTAAAGGTTGATGGCATTGGACCTTGGGTCCACCACTCCCATGTGCGCCGAGCCACCCAGCTAGAGCAAAGACAAGCCAGAGAGTGGACCGTGTGGCAGCACCCTGATAACCCCCTGAAACTACAGATCTCGAGACCTTGAGAACACCCTGAACCTCCCACCCGGCCTGATGATGAAATGGCTACTGGTCCTGACCCTGCTCAGCAACTGGGAAGAAAACCACGCAGAGACCAACCCTCATCAACCTTATAAGCAGACATGGATCCTGACGGATGGACAAACTGGTAAAACCCTCAACGAAACCTCACGCACAATCCCACTAAACACATGGTGGCCAGATTTATATTTCGACCTCAGGGAGCTTTTTGGACTCATGCGGGGGAGAGAACACAATTATCTTGTCCTACAAAAACGAGCACTTATTGACACAGCTCAGGGACGAGCACAAGGGTTCTGGGCCTGCCCTGGCAATCTGAGAAATAACTGGAAGACCTGTGGTGGCCTAGAAAGTGTCTACTGCAAAAGCTGGAGTTGTGTAACCTCTAATGATGGGCCCCAGAAGTGGGCAGTCGAGAATCGAGATTTAGTTAAATTCACCCTCAGAGACCCTGACAACAGGGTACCCCAAGTGCGTATACAATTTAACCAAGAAAGGGCTAAAAATGAAAAGTCCTGGATATCTGGAATAACTTGGGGTTTTCAGCTTGATATGGGCCAGCCCTTACCCAAGTGGACTTTTAACCATTAAACTAGTTATCCATGAGTCTCAGACAAAAACAGCTCCTATGGACCCAAATCAGGTATTGATTCCTCCCACCCTTACTAAGAGGCCAGATAATAAGAGCACCTCAAAAGAGATAACAAAACCCCAGATTAATACCCCTGTAACCCCCTGGCACCTGCTGCGCAGGCTGCCGAGAACCCCCTATGGAAATTGATGCACGCTATGTATGGGACCCTTAATGCTACCAGCCCTGGCCTCATGGCCTCATGCTGGCTATGTTATGATATAAAGCCTCCATTTTATGAAGTCATAGGCCTGGATGCCACTTACAGTGTATCAACTAGTGAAAATCCCTCTCAGTGTTCATGGGGGGACTGTAAAATAGGATTAACTCTACAACATGTAAGCGGTAAAGGGACCTGCCTAGGGAAAGTGCTACAGAATAAACAAAGTTTATGCACTTCCATAAATGCCACCCCTACTTGGAATGATATAAAGTGGCTAACCCCAGAAAGTGATGGATGGTGGATATGTTCCAGGATTGACCTCACCCCGTGCCTCTCAACCTCAATCCTTAACGCCTCTAAGGAGTTCTGTATCCTAGTGACTGTGATACCCCGCATCCTCTACCACCCCAAGGAAAGCATGTATTCTCACTGGAGTAAAGGCACAAGCCAAAGAAATAAGAGAGAGCCTATCACTGCTCTAACCATTGCCACCCTATTCATTTTGGGAGTAGCTGGGGCTGGAACCAGCATAGTCTCCCTGAGACATCCGTGAGAGTGGCCATAGATGAAGGTATAGAAAGAATAGAGACTTCCATTAGTCATTTAGAAAATTCTCCCCCCTCCCTATCCGAAGTCATACTCCAAAATAGAAGAGGGCTTGATTTATTGTTCCTCCAACAAGGGGGACTATGTGCTGCGCTAGGAGAAGAGTGCTGTTTTTATGCTGATCATTCAGGAGTAGTAAAGGAATCCATGACTAAAGTAAGAGAAGGATTAGCCAAGAGAAAGGGAAAGAGAAGCACAAGAGAACTGGTTTGAAGCTTGGTTTAATAAGTCTCCCTGGCTCACCAACCTAGTCTCTACCCTAGTTGGCCCATTGATTTTACTTGTATTCATTTTAACTTTAGACTCCTGCATTCTAAACAAACTTATTAATTTTGTAAAAGACCATATTAATACCATCCAACTCCTGTTCTTAAGAGAACAATACGAAAAGTTGCCCACTCCTGAGAGCCCCTACGACTGCCCTACCAATGAGTAAGATTCCTCATTGTAACAACAAAAAACGGGGGAATGTAAGAATGGGTTAGCATGAAAATGGCCATCTTAAGGGCCAAGAAGTCATTTTCTGAGTGCGTGACTCAGGGGAGAAGGAACTAGGTAAGGCTTGATAAACAGAGTTTTGAAGAACAAGTTAATCATGGACACCAGGTTGTGGGTGGTTGCGACACTGGTCAGCTTATCTTGCTAAACCACCCTAACATTTGAGGAGTGGTCTTATCTTGCTCTTGCTTAACCCCCAGGATGTGGCACAAGCCAAAAATTATGGAAAATTACTGTGAGTAAGTGCTTTTTGAAAATGCTATATAAACCCCTGGCTTTGAGTGCTCTGGGTCCTTGTTGAAACCCGCTGCATCGGGCAGACACTTGGACCCCAGCTAGCTGGAAATAAACCTTGCTGTGTGACTTTCATTATCATGAATGTCTTCTTTCTATTTGAGAGGTGGTCGACTCCAGACCCTAACAAACCAAAATCTCTATAGCTATTATCCTAAGTTTCCTCTGTTATGTCTGTTCTGACACTGTATGTTGGGTGTGTTGGGGGCAGACTGCTTCCTTGGCTTTAGTTTTGTAGCTCGACAGATGGAGAGGAACTGGGCCCTAGGAGTTGTATCTAACAGACTACATCCAGGTGCTGCCTTTGAACTTGGACATAATTTACATGATGAGATTTTGACTGTGAGCTGATGTCATATGGGATGAGACTTTTGAGGTCTTTGGGGGTGTGCGTGAATGTATTTTGCAAGAAGGGGAAATGTGAGACATTGGGGTCTGGATGGTAGAATATTGTGGGAGATAAATCCCTGCCTCCTGGTGTCCATGCACTTGTAGGATTCCTTCTCTTGAGTGTGGGAGCAATCTCAGACTTGCTTCTAGCCAATACATATGCAAAGTTTTGCTTCTAACCAACACATATGCAAAGGTACGGACTGCCACTTGGTTATTGTATTACACTGGGAGAGACTGTCTCAGCAGACTGAAATGAGGGATTCTCCTTACTGGCTTGATGACATAAGCAGCCATGTTGAGGAAAAGCATGTGGCAGAGGAACTGCAGGAGACCCCTAGGAACTGTGGGCAGCCTCTAGGAAATAAGGATGGCCTCTAGGTGACAGCTCACAAAAAACCAGGTCCTCAGTCATGTAACTGCAAGGAAGTGAATTCTGCCAACAACCTGAATGAGCGTGAAAGTAGATTTATCCTTAGTCAGGCCTTCAGATGAAAACACACCCTGCTGACACCTTGATTGCAGCCTTGTAACACTCTGAACAGAGGACCAGTTAAGCTGTTTCCAGACTCCTGACCCATGGAAACTGTCAGGTAATCAATGTGTGTTGTTTATACATCTCCCCAAATAACAAGATTTCCATATTAGAGCTTTGAACTAGAGGCACCAAGGATAATTAGGTGATGTCTCGAGTGATCCTCATGTGAAGTAATAGAAGCTAAATAAGGTTTCTGATGGATGCATGAATACTCAGAGAGTATTTACAGAGAGATGGAAAATTTTTGATTGCAGGTGTTAAGGAGAGGGGACACTCAGTGTTGTCATGAAGATTTCATTTTGTTTTCTGGAAAGACAACGGTGTCATTAACAGAAGGTACAAACACAGAATAAGAGAAAGACTTGGAAAAACCATCTGTAAATCTCTATCATTTCCAGATACTAGACTCAGAGATTTTCGAAAGATTCTTTCTTTCTCATTTACTGGCTATAGTAACTCCAGGGTCCTGAGCTTTCAGTTGCTAGAACTGGGAGTTTGTTTGTCTGTAAACAGCCCCAAGGAAGGACTGTCTTAGAAGAGGATGGCCCTCTCCCTATTATGGACAGAAGCATGTCTCCTGTTCCCCCCATTCTTATCTTGAAACCTTAACCCTCGATGTGACTTCATTAAGAGACAGGGCCTTTAAAGAAGTAATTAAAGTTAAATAAGGTCATAAAGGTGGGGTCCTAATTCAATAGCACTGACATCCTTGTCAGAAGAGAAGACACCGGTGTGTGCACACACCGAGGAAGTGCCCGTTTGGGGATCCAGCAAGAATGTGGCCGTTTGCAAGCCAAGGAGAAAGGCCTCTGGAGAAACCAAATCTGTTGACACATTGATCTTGGACTTACAGCCTCTGGAACTGTGAGAAATAAATTTTTGTTGTTCAAGCCACCAGTCTGTGGGGTTTTGCTATGGCAGCCCAGCTGACTAATATACCACCCATCCAGGTAAGCCCAAACTCAGGGCAGTCCTCAATTTCCCACGGTTTGTGTTCAATTTCCACATGCTTCCTGAGAGGCTCTGAATGTGCAGAGTATACCTAAACTTGATAGTATGGGTAGTGGCTGCTCCTCTTTGGCATTAGAGATAACTGTGGTCCTCAGAGTCTGGGCAGAGCCACTGTCCATGCTTCCTGAATCCCTCTCACCTTTCTGGTCACTGTGCTTTGACTTCTAACCTCATTTGTTGCATATAAGGATGTACGAGGGGTGCTTGTTACAATTTAAGAGGCTTCAGTGATAAGTCAACATTTTTGAACCTCTAACATCATTTTATGGCTGAAGGATATTTTTCCTCATCCCATAGTGAGGATGTACTAGGAGACCAACTATCTTGGGAAGGCGGTTAGGTCCTAAATAAACAAGGCAGCCCCTTTTCTGTGCTTCTATAATGCCCCACCCATAACTTTCCTGACATGTTTCACTATAATTTTATTTTTGTGCCCACCATGTCAAAGGTTGTGAGTTCCTTGAGGGCAGGGACTATGTCTTACTCAAGTTCAAAGCACTGATGCTGACCATAGCCATAGGCATATGGAAGATGTTCAATACAAGGATTTTGAATGAATGATTAAAAGGCTGCCTTAGTTCAGTATTATCTCCTATCCAAAAAGGTAGCTCCAATCCATAGGAATTTCTACTACAGAGACTCCTGTTAGAGATTCCTAGCAGGGCTTCCAAATAAGTGCTCTTGAAAATGTCTGTGGTAATTTTGCTAAGAAAGTGCCAAAGAAAACAATAGCTGTTAGAAAACAGTGTTTCCTAGGAGCCCCTACTGCCATTCATACAATCCATTAATCCTGTGGTTCTCTTCTTTTGGAATAGTTCTCAGGCCCTTGATCCACACTGAAGCTCAGGTACTCTCAGCCTTTATTGGGTATCTATCTGATGGCTGTTTTGGTTTGGGTGTGGTATTACACAGATTTTTGAAGAATTTCCCAGAAATTTGATATGTTGTATAAGAAAAACAAGATTAGTCAGTTTCATATCATGTCACACTACAGTAGTTGCTTTTCCCACATTGTAGTTCCATCAACTATCCTGTAAAGTTAGAGAAAATGCCCTGCAATTCAGATTTATACTCTTAATGTGCATATGAATTTTGCCAAAAAAGTAGCAATTGAGGATGGAGATGATCTCCCTTATGTTGGAGTTCTAACTCTGGGAATTCAAGAATGAGCTGCTGAACTGAACCGAAATTTAGAATCTGGTTGGTTGAACCTCAGCAGAGCTTCAGTTGCTAACCAGACATCCTCTCACATGTATCTTGACCTCTGGCCAGTTAGCACAGCTCTGTAGGGCACCACTCTAAAGAGGAAGAGAATCTGGTGTTCATGAAAAATCACCTAACTGCTTATTTTGCTGAGAACACAGCTTTCCTAGACAGGCATACTGGGAATGTGTACCATCTTATCTGAGGCAGAGTGAAACTGGAGCGATTAGCGCAAATGCAAATTACATTCCCTAGCAGTAGAATCCGGAGGTGTGCAGGGGTCACCTTTCCTGATCAATGTGTGGGTGGAACTTCCTTTCCCCTTGTTGGTGTTTTGGAATTTTCATTGGTGTAACAATTCTGACTTCCCTCCACCCCCTCACTCACTTCTTCCAGAGAAGAGAAAAGCATTTCCAGATCACAGTATCTAAATTGCACTCTTCAATCTTTCTCTCAGCCTCCTTTTTATTGCTTTCATAACACTCATCCTAATTTGCATATATATTGTTTATGTATTTATTTCTGCTATCTTTCCCATTTGGCAATAAAGAACCTGTTGTTGGGTGTATTTTTTCCTAGCGCTGTGTCTTTGGCATCTCACACAGTAAATCCTATCCACAAATAAATACAGCCGAAAGCAGTGTGATTGGTACAAGGGTTTAGAGTTGGCAAGGTGAGGGAGATATCTTGCAGATAAGGGGGTAGGATCTCAGTATTAAAAAATGCGAGTATAGAGTCTTTGAGGCAAATGGAATAGCCTGGGTGTGGAAGTGGCAAAGTGCACTGTTTTCAGGGATTGCGTAGTCTCCAGGAATCCTGGGATGTTCTGAAGAGGACAGAGTAGTCTGTAAGACTGGTATGGCCACACTGGACGAGATGGGGTAGAGTCCACGGGTGGGTGGGCAGAGCCCAGGAGTGTGTGAGTGAGGGGCTGGGGAGACTGCAGGAAACCAGCTGTGGGAACAGCTGTCTCAACTGCTTGTCTTGGCCCCTCCTCATTGTGTGATGTGTGCCACCTGAGACAGAGCCATCTTTACACCCAGGGGAGTTGGCTTGGTTTCTGAGTTCCACAGGGAGACAAAGATCAGACAACTGGATGTTTTTTAAATGACTTGCTTTGTTTTGAGTCCGTACAATTTTATCTGCTGCCCAGTTTCCTCAGGCATGAGATTGAAGGAGGAGAATGTTTTGAGGGAGTCTGGGCAGGTCTGAACTCCTATTCGCTGAGCCCAGAGGTGGGAATGTTTTTCCAAAAATAATCAGGAGTTTCCTTTCTGATCCTGGAACACCAACCCCTTGCAATTCCTATTTCCCAGCTTCTTCCTGAGTATGTTTAGGTGTCTCCAGGCTTCTGTGGCTGGGTTGTCTTAGCCATCACTCTGCTCTCTGGGCACAGATCTGGATAAACACCCCTGTCTGTAATTGTGAGTCAATGAGGTTTGATGAATTTAGCCTCTTTTTGGAAGTTTGCTGAAGAAAATCCATTTGTTGAATAATCATTTTTAATTAGACAGGAGAATAAGATAAATCTTCCCCCACTAGGAATCTGTTTGCTACCTTCAAATATGAATCAATAACACAGAAAGTGTTCTTTCAGATTAGAATCACAGCTCCTCTCCTGCACAGATGTTGTTGGACTTGATGGCCCTCAGAGCCTTGCAACCTAGGTAAGCAAAGAAAGCAGAGGGTGTCTGCTCATGGGCATCCTAGGCAATGGTTGGGAACTCCAGATGCCAGGCATCACTGGTTTAATTTCTCCTGCTTCCCTCTGGATAGCCCTGCAGTGAATTCTGATACCCAGGACTTGGGGTCAGCCAGACTTCACAGGGACAGAGCCCTCTGCAATTTTGCACTCGCTTCACACACCATTTGCTAGTTCAGGAGTCCCCAGGCTACCCTCACTTCTCACCATCTGGCTACAAATTTGGGGGTCCCATATCAGCTCAGATTTCATAGTTCTATAGAATGACTCAGAGAATTCAGGAAAGTGTGCTATACTTTGATGAGTTTTATTAGCACAAGAGGATCTGAATCAGAACCATCCAAAGGGAGAGATGCATCGAGTGACATCTAGGAGGATCCTAAACATGAAACTTCTGGTCATCTTCTCCCTGCGGAGACCTGGGCCATGTCATCTCCTGGCCATGATCACGGACAGCAGGCACAGAGTGTTGCTAACCAGGGGAGCTTGCTCAAACCTTTAGCGTTCAGAGGTTTGGAGTGTCTATTGGATTTGATCACACACACTGCCTGTGTGGCTGACCATTAGTGTCCAGCCCTTCCCTGAAGTTTGGGACAAAACCCTTAGTCTGATACTCTAGAGGTCTAACTCATATGGTGGTATCCTCCAAAGCCCCATCATAAATCACACCGGTAGACTGACGGTGGACAAAGCCCTCAGGCAAACTAAGACATTCCCAAGGCTGTAAAACCTGAGAGGTGACACGGTTCCTGGTTGGGGGTATCACTGACTAGGTTGATGACAGCCATCAACAGCCAAACTGGAGCACCCAGGCTGGGCTTCCACTCTGGAAAGGTCTCCCCCTGCCTTGGGTACTGACAGGTCATATTCATGGTCCCTGGAGCTACTGGGCACTACTGTCTGGACCAGAAATGGGGCTCTTTGAGGACCAGCGAACAGCAGATTTTGCCAAACCCCAGCCTGTTGGTCTTGTTCATTTGCATCTCTGTCTTTATACCTTCAGACCTGTTTCTGAAATGATAGTCACACATTCTCCAGACCTAGGCTTGACTATGTTGCAGGATGAATGGGAACTGAGATTCACTGATTCAACAAGTATTTTCAGGGCTCCCACTATGTGCAGATATGGTGCTAAGGGCTGGATGGACTATAAGGGAAACAGGGTTGCTGATCTGATATGGTAGATAGACACAAGAAGTCTTTCCAGATAAAGTGGTATCTAAGTTAAGACCTGGTGGATGAGTGAATGGTGTGTGTGCATCTGTGGAGGTACCACAGAATGTTGGCTAGAGAGACAGTGCCAGGCAGAGGAAATAAGGTGAGAAACGTCAGGGATTATCTGTGGGCTCCTGAACTTGACCATGTTGTTGAGCTGCCCAAGCAGAGGCTCTGCCGACACCCTGAATGCCTGCCTCTTTCCCATAGGGATTGTCCTGGAGGAGGCCCTTGAGGCCCTTGGGGTGTGACCTGGCTCTTTCCTCACAGGCTGACATAGGGCCACTCTTTGTTTCTAGATAGAGGCCTCACTTCACCATCCTTCATTTACCTCCTGCACCCTGGCTCTGAGTCTGCACCCTCCTGACTTAATTCTTTATCTACATAAACTCTTCTTTCAACCCATTTAAAGATTCTCTCATGAAGAATTTCAGAAGGATAGCTGTAAACAACAGAAATATGTTCCCTGCTTCAGGGCACTGTTATTGGTATCATAAAAGGTGTACCTATTTTATCTAGTAAGTCTCTTGGTTGAAAACCATTTTCTTGTTGGCTGAATTATTTCCTTATCATCTATACATGTTTTATTTCACCAACAAAAATGAAAGCTCAATATGGCCAGAAACCTTGTTCTACAACCTTCACTTTTTTTTTAAAAAAAAAAGAAGGGATAAATAACTGTTCAGAGTGTTTAGAAACGTTTCCTGAATACGGGCTTTTTCACTCCATTGCAAATGGAGGTGAGAAAAAGTAAACCAGGCAGTATGTAGACTCTCTTATACCTCCTTCATCTCCTCTTCAGACTCTACTAATAGTCTCACTTATTTCACTAGGAAAATAGAAGCAATCAGAGTACAACTTCGCCTTCTGCCTCCAGATCTGCCTGCCCTGGTGCACCTGCCTGTCCTGTGTACTGGATGCCCTGCCTGCTTGTCTGAAGGCCCTCACCTCCATTTGTGTGCTGGGCTCTTTCCCCTTTGCCGACTCAAGGGCTTCATAATGTTAAGTTCTTTCCTCTGCCTTATTGGTTTCTGTCTCTCTGTTGGATCATTCCTGTCAGTATATATCAGTATATATACATATTCTATATTATTATCTGTGTTGTCTCATACCTCTAATAAAATACCCCTTGCTTGACAGTTTTTAATTTAGTGTCACTGGGAGATAAGGAAATGTGGGTTTTCTTGTTTTCTTTTTTTTAACCAATTTCTATGCTATATTCCTCATCTCCTGTTCTCAGGATTGTTTAAAAATATTTATAGTATTTTTTTCTTCTGACTTCAAAGAATGCATATTCATTATATATAATGGGATAACAGGAAATATGGAAAAAATAAAAACCACCTTCTAAATCAAATATGCAGAGATAAGCTCTGTTAACAGTGTATTAGCTTTATAAGTACATTTATGAAATTGTAACAATATGATATATTTGATTTTATTTATTGTGTTTTTTCCCTTAACAGCAAGAGTATTTCCAGATCATTAGCATGGTTTTAATGGCTGCATTTGTATACACATTGCCATGATTTATTTAACCATTCTACTTCTGTAAACATTTATATTTTCCCAATTTTTGACATAATAAGAAATGTACAATGAAATACTTCTGCATAATTATTTATGCACATTTATGATTATTTCCTATGAATTAAATTTAATGGGACAAGCACAAAATGTTCTCTCTTTCCCTGTGGTAGCAAAGATCAGAATCCATAGTACATGTTCTTCCCACCACTGGACCTTTTTGACTTCAATCAGAAACCTTCAGGTGTTCCAAAGCACTCTTTAGATCTTCACTTTGACATGGGCCATTATGACTTCTTGAAAAGCTAAATCTCTAAATGTATAAACATGATTTACACTGACTGTTACAGTCATATAATAGAGATGGGTAAAGGAAGAAGTCTCTCTTCTGCATCTCTGTTCCTTTCCTCAGCAACCCCGTTTCTGCCAAGCCTACCCTCCTAAGGTAACCAGTGGTGGATGTCCATACATGCCTCAATGCAGGGTTTTATACTGATTTGCTTTTGTAGAGAATTGAATCTTATTATAAGCAGTATTTTTCAACTTTCCTTCTCTGATATACCATAAATATCCTTCTGGGCCAATGCACATGGTTATAATATATTCTTTCTAATGGCTGATAATAATCATGATATTCTAGATTAGGTGTTTTTATGGGTCAGTAATTTAAGTGGGACTCAACTGGCACTTCTAGTCATGGTTAGACTCCCTCATATATCTGAGGCCCACTGCAATCAGCTGCAAGTCAAATTTACCTCTCTTGGCTGAACTCTTTCACATGTCCAGGGCCTCCGCGGGGACTGGGCTAACTTGGCTCAGGTCTGTGTCATCTGTCATTCTCCAGGATGCTTGCCTGGCCTTATTCAGTATAGTAAAAGCAGCTGGTCTCATGAGAGCCCGTAGGAGAGTGCAACTTGGAACTTGCGCACTTCTGCCACATTCCACTGGCCAAAGCAAATCACAAAAGACTCAAGGGATGGGGAACCTGAGCTCATCTCTTCAAGGAAGAGCTACAAACTTGCAGAAGGTATGGATTCAGGGAGGCACATGCAATTTTGCCCATTTTTGCAATCTATGACATAGATATTCTATTATTTATCCCACCAGTCTATCCCACAAATTTGCATACTATAAAGTTTACATGGTAATTAGCAGTGTATGACAGCATGTTTCACCACACTGTTGTTATTCTAGGAAGGACCTTTCCCCCCAAACCCCAGGAACATGTTATACAAACATGCTGTAGCTTGTTATTTGATCTTGTGTTTTGTTAATTATTTGTGAAGTCGAACTTATTTCCAATAAATGCTTTTAGTCATTTTCATTTTTTTCTTTCATGAACTAACTTTTTAAAAAAAAATTGAAGTATAGTTGATACATCATCTTATATTTGTTTCAAGTATACAACACAGTGGTTAAACAGTTACCCATATTATTAAATCCTCACCCCCACTATTGAAGTTACTATCTGTCAACATAGGAAAATGTTACAGAATCACTGGCTATGGTCTCCATGCTGTACCACCATCCCCATGACCAACTTATATTATGAATGAGAATGTTTGTGCCCTTTTATTTTATTTATTATTTATCGAGAATTATGTGCCTTCATCTTCCCCACCCACCCACCTCAACCCCTCCCCCATGTAAACACCAGTCACTTCTCAGTGTCTTTGAGTCTATTGCTCTTTTGTTCATTTTGTTTTGTTTTGTTTTTATTCCTGAATTATCTTTTTATGACTTTTGTCTACTTTTCTATTGAGGTGTTAGATTTTATTTATTTAGAAATATATTTTATGTTTTAGGACATGATTCAATCTGTTATAAAAAGACAAGAATTTAGATTATTCTAGAGGCCATCAGGCCAATTTTGTTTGTTATTTAGGCCAACCAGAAGCTGAGTCTGTCTTAGAATATTGGTTCCTCAAGTAAAATTATGCTCAGTTCATACTGAGAATAAATTCAGAACTCTGCCATACCTTTTCCTTTCCAAGAAGACTTTCTTAGTATTTGTGAATGACATTAGGATCATTTTTCTTATTTTTTGTTTTAGGCAGTAAAAATCTATACATTAAAAAAAATGGAGGTGTTTAAAAATGCTAAGGAGAAGAACCAAGACACTTCATGTATTCATGGTGTCATCCTTCATGATTTTCCTGTACTTGAGGGAGATAGATTCAATTCAATTAATTTATCAAGAATTGTCTGTAAGCTAGAATCAGTGCTAAATACTGCTGGTGTTGAAATATGAATGAGATGAAGGTATTACTGTCACAACTTTAGTCTCGTACAGTTTATGTATAATTGAGGAACTATAAGGACTCTGCGAATCAACATGTGTCCCAGGCCTTATATGGATTGAATGACAGTAGTAATTACAGCTAACTTCTACTGAGCCCTTTCACTGTCAGGCACTATGATGTTTGTTCAATACATATTTGTCTTTCTAGGTGAAAAATATACATGGGTGTGTTGTGATTAGTAAATAACCAAACCAACAAATTTATTTAAAAGTGTTACTTGATTTATAATACTATTTTTCAGTCAGTGGATATTGAAAATCTATTACTATCTATAAATATATGGCTTTAAAAAGGAGGTCTCTATGTTAAAAAGAATGTAACCTACACACTACTAAATGGGAGCTCGGACAGAACATCTCTTACTGAGGACTGACACAAGCCTAGAAGTGGGTGGTGTGCTCCATCCCAGGATAAGGGTCGGGCATTCAGCACTTTGAACATCAGTCTGAATCTCAATTTCCGGCCTGTGACCTGAACCCATCTCATGGTCCTCATTTTTTTGTACCCATTTTCACTTTGCAGGCCTGGTAGGAGGAGCTGGAGGACCATAGGTCTCAACTGGGGGATGCTTGTGGGGCATCTGGTGGCCCCCTCAGTTTGCATGGGCTCTTCTGGACACTTACTACCAGGGTATAGTGAGGGTCAGGTAGGAGTTAAGAGCCAAACCAAAAATGCTAAGGCAGAGGGCATTTGAGCGCCCACTAGTGGCCCATTCCCAGTGGGAGACAAGCACTGGTCATAGCACCGGCCTTTCCTTTATCCCTCCTCACCCTCTTGCTCACCGTAGCCTTGGACTTCAGGCACAGGAAACCCACCAAGGAGCCCTGGGCCTAGGAGCTCCTAATAGCTTAGTTTCCCTCAGATTTTCCACATCTCCTCATTCTGTCGGGGTCAGGGAGTTTAGGGAAAGGACACATTACATGCAGTGAAAGATGAGAAAGACTGGTGTTGATTTTTATTCCTCATCACTGTTATACCCTCAGATTATTGTAAGGCCTACTTGTTGAAGACATATGAAGATAGATATGAAAGACTTTTGAAAAGTATCCTTGATGTAACTATTAGAAAATGAAAAAAGACATTTTTCCTCTTCTTTATGGGTTTTCAAGTGCTTTGAAGTTGAGGGAACACTGAGTAAATCTGAAGGAATGTTGAATGCTGTCAGAAGATATTGTCATTTCAAATAGAGATATTGCATTGTGATTGAAAGTAAATCTGTTAGAATCATTTTTTAAATTCACTTTTACAATGAAGAATTCAGCTATGCTCCTAAGTTTAGGAGAATCTGCATAGTCCTTTTATATCGATTGACTAAATTAGACCTAAATCAGCAAAGCTACATTTAGCTATTTACTAATTACAAGGTCAGTGAGTCAGAACAGCCCCCCCATGGTAAACACAGTTTTTAATGACAATAATCAGTGTTTTCTAACAAACATCTAACACGTGGGGTTTCTGTAACAAACGTTCTTAGTTAACAGCTGAAACTGTTAGGATAATATCTTCAATAGTACAGGAAAGCTCCTTGGTCTTTTTGGTGTACAGAGATAAGCAGAAAACTTTATTATCAGTATAGAACACACAGCATGAATTTAGCTTACATTTTACAGTCCCTGGCATATAGTTAGTCATTACTAGCTTCTCTTATCTACTTATATGCAAATAATAACTCACATTAATCAAACTCTTATATTGTGCCAGGCTCTGGCAACACTATGAAGTTACTGTTATTTACTATCCCAATTTTTCAGAAAGACTGAGGGTGGAAAAGAGAGATAATTTGTTCAAGATCACAGAGCTAAAATATGAAGACTCTGAATGAAGAGTCTGTACCTGTAGGTGGTGCTTTTTACCTCTGTCCTATCCTGTCCTATCCTGTTTATTTATTTCACCAAACAAAAGCTTATTGTTAAGCTTTTTTTCAGTCTCAAAACCTTTGTGACAATAACTTCCTAAAATTTGTTTCAAATTTCTTTAAAAAAAAGGTATTTAGTTTTCACTTGACTTTTAATCAGGATTGAATCAAGGATGCCTTGGGCTCATAAAAATTCATTCCACAAAGAGCGCTGGGAGAAAGTATACATCTGTTCACAGAGCCATTATTTCAAAATCTCAAGAATATGTGCAGTTTGGGTCTTTTCAGCCCTTCACCAAAACATAACTCAGTGTGATGAGATCAACAAGCAATTTACGTTTTGGTGGGTGACAACAGGGAATAAAAAGACTCAATTTTCCTACTAAGCCGTCTGTGCTTGTGCTTGGTGACACCTGCTGATTGACGACCTCCTGTTGGCATGGCCCAGTCAATGGAAGGACCGATGCAGATGTGTACAAACAGTGGGGAATGGGGGCATCCATTCTCTTTTTGAAGTGGTGCAGTTTGGGGTTAGATTTATGATGTTTTAAATTGGCAACAGTGGCTCCCTGTGAGGGTTCTAGGAAGGTGGAAAACAAATGTTTGTTAGGCCTTGAAAGTCAATTGTTCAGAAATTCCAAAACATATGCTGGTCAATGAGTTTGCTGTCAAAACAGAAATAATTGATAGGTCAGAGGATGTTTCTTTAGAGAGCAGCATGCAATCCCAGCCTGCAAGTGCCCTTAAGGGACACCAATTTGCAGGGCTGGTACTTACCCTTTCATGTAGCTTAGTTGTGGCATTTACATAGTAATGTTTTCAGTTTAACTTGGGAATGTTATTTTAAATGCTATACATGCTGCATATAAAAGTGTCCAAATGAATTATCTTATGTGTTTACTGTTTCTCTACGTGTGTTTATGTGCCTATTTGAAACTGCCGTTTGCCAATCACTGCCTTCATTCTTTTTATTGTCTGTGGGATCCCCTAACAGGAAATGTATCTTCCTCTGGTGCTTCTAGTAGCAAATTCCCGTATTTCAGGGTTACATCACATTCCATACTAACCCAAGTTATTTCTTTTACTAAGTACCCAGGTTAGTGGTTTTCAGTTGTGGTGTTCTGGTTTCCTGGTCTTGGAAATAGCACATAATCCTTGGTAGGCCCAAAGGGGTATGTGAGACATGTGAAAGCCATTTCTCATTTGTATAAGAGCAGGTAAGACATTGAATATGGCTGATCTGGTGAATAGGGATGTAGTGGTTAAGTATTTTGCATTTTACTCGGAAGTACGAACCAGTACGAACAGGAAGTTTTTTCATTTTCGACAAAAACTTAATTTCTAACTCCAATAACCATTTTGCCTGGTATCAGAGAACTTACTTTAAGCAAATATGGGGTTTTCTCAGGTAAGTCATGATATTTAAAGTCAATTCAGTATTTTCTCCACTAGTTCAGGTTTTTCCTACCCCTCTTTGGAGTGACATCTAAGTTCTAGAGGGCTTGAATGGTGTCCTGGCCTTGGTTGGGGGCACCTGGCCTGTGCTGGCATCTGTTGGGGTGCAGTGCTCTGGATCTGGTCAGCAGCATTATTGATTTGCTGTGTCCCGATGTTTGCCCTGGTGGAAACTTGCAAGAATACTGTCACCCAGGTTTTCTGACAGGAATTAGTTGTAAGTGCCCCACTCTCTTATAAAGTTCTCTGGGGCTCCATTATTGTCCTTCCTGCCCCAATGGTGGGAGGGATAAGGAGTTGGGACACAGAGATCTTCAATCATGTCTCACTTTCTTGCTTTTGTCTCTATCACCCCTAGGAATTCCCAGACCAAGAAATTTGTTTTAAATCTAGGATTGTGTAATTGGTCTTTGTATCAACCTAATTCTCAGATGTTTTTAATGCATAGTTGTTGTTTTTTTAAAATGAAAAAGTCATAAACCAAACATAAGCCCCTTTTCTTTCATTCTATTGTTTCTAGAAGAAGTTTCCAAATTTTATTTTGAAGCTTGAAAGCAGATAATTTATTCTTTTGTGTTCATTGTGCATCTCTCCTCCAATACAAGAAGTCAGGACTTTCTGCCTAAGGTGAGAAGGATTGCAGGGTGAAAGAGGATTATCAGAAATAAAATACACATCTGCACATACGAAAGTCACAAAGACAATTAGGACTGGGGATAAAGATAACTGGTTTGCTAACACCTTTCTGTAAGATCAGAGAAAATATGATTGCTTTTTGGGAAGCTATGTGGGGCACTGGTTAAAAGCATGAACTATGGAGTCAGATGGTCTGAATTCTAATCCTGGGAGTGTGTGACTGAAGGCAAATTATTTAACCTCCTTGTGCCTCAGTTTTCATAAACCAGGTTAGTAACGGGTTATTATGAGAATTAAAGGAGTTAATATGTGTAGAACACTCAACAGAAATTATTCAATAGTGAGCACTTAACAAATACTAATTATTATTATTTTAGGTGTTGCCAGTCCATGTGTTAAAAACATTTAAAAGTGACTATCTCACACACACATGTGTTCCAAACAACATGTGTAGTCATCAAAATTTAGATATTTAGTTTCCTTTCCAGTTGTTTTGCCCATGTTATCTAGTTTTAACTTTTTTTTTCACATTCTTGATATAATTGATTAATTATTTGGGCATCACACAGATAAAAACTTATTTTACCTATATGGAATTGCTCAATACAAAATGTAGCTACCCAGAGTTGGCCAAACTGTGAGGTTAAGGGCATAGTCCTTCAGACTGCTGAATCTGCTCAAAACCTCTGACCTCAATTGCAAGGAGTTAGGAACCGGTTACAAAGTTTAAGGAAAGAGTCTATGTAAGACCATCCTTACTTCTGACAACTGTAAGTGTAGGGGTTTCCCAAAACCACCCTTCGGTTCCCTAATTCTCTAGAAAGACTCACAGAACACTTTGAGAACTATTATACTCCTGGTTACTTTTACTACAGGAAAACAATACATTAAAATCAGCCAAGGTAAGAGATATATAGGACAGTCTGGGAAGGTTCCAGACTTGAAGCCTCCATTGTCCTCCAGGGTGGGTTACTCTGTCAGGATCAATGTGTGACAATATCCACAGAGTACTGCCAACCCAGGATGCTCACCTGAGTTTTGGTGTCCAGAGTTTTTATTGGAGCTTCTTTATATATATATAGGCATGATTGATTGATTTGCCTACATAACTTAATCTCAGAGTCAATTGATATCATGTGACCTAACACCCCACCATAAATGATGTGTTAGTCTTTCTACATGGCCAACTCCGTACCCTAAGACTATTGAGTGTGTCTAGCCCCATGCTGAGTCATCTTATTAGAAACTGTCATGTCACCTCATTAGCATAAACTCAAGTATGATTCAAGGGGCCTACCTTTTATAAAGAAGACACTCCTATGATTCCAGAAATTATAAGGATTTAGCTGTTAGTCCCCCAAGAACTGGAACAAAGGCCTATCTTTGGGCAAGGCTAAATTCCTTAGTACAAATTAGTAGAAGAGTAAACAAATCTCATTGTCAATAACCCAAATTTTCCCATTGTCTCTCAGGGCCTGGCTCACTCACTGTGATCTCTCACCTCGACCTAATTCAAGTTTTGAGATGGTTAGTCTAACACTGGTCTGTGACCACTCTGCATACAAACGTAGTCTCCGCAGTTTTCCATCTTGCTATCTACCTTTGTGTGAATTCTCCTTAAAGACTTTATTTTTTGTCTCCATTCACTTTGAGCTGCAACCTCACCTCCAGTAGCACTGCTCCATGTGCTTCTAATCCTCTTTGGGCAGTATTTGAGTTAATGGATATCTTACTGGGGGCATCCACACTTAAGGAACACTCCAACAGAGAGTGAGATAGATGATAGATCTGATGGCTCAGATTCATTCATTAACCAACCATTCATCATGCTAAAAGATAAAAAATTAGTGCCAGGCAGCTTAGAGGTGAATGGGAAAGGCAGATATTTATTTAAAGACAATCACACAGAAATACATAGAAGTTGTGATGAAGCTTACAAAGTGAAACCTGTTTTATGGGTTTCAAAGAAATTACAGAGTTCTTTGACACAATAAAAGTGAGGGAACAAATTTAGACTGGGGGCAGGAAATTGCTCATTGAGAAAGTGACATTTGATTCAACTGTTAAAGAATGAGTAAGGATTAGCCAAGTGACTGGAAACTCTGATTTGATATGAGCTGGTAAGAATGGCATGATGTAAGCTCTAAATTCAGCCTTTGAACTACTTCCCATTCTCACCAAATGAGGAAAATGCTCCTTAATTAAACTTAAAATTCAAAGGCCTTTTGTATCTAAAGCTCGTCAGAAAGAAGTCTAGTGAAGATATTTAGTGGGCTTGTGAAGAAATGTTCCTAGAGGAGAAGACTTGGGAAAGTTTTCAGTTTCTCTCATTTACATTCTTGTAGCAACTGAAGGACCTTTTCTGTCTTTTAGGAGGTTGGTGCCTCTGGAAACTGGCTTATGAGATCCACTTCACTGTCATTCCATGATACGTCTTAGGCCGGTCATCAAAATCGACTTCGTTCTTGCACAGTCACAGCTTACCAGACAAAGGAATCAGAAATCATTGTAAAACATTATTAATTATTCCTTAGGATGAACCATGGTGCTGCAATGAAAGGTTCAACAGCACGAACAGCCAGCTTACAGAACACCGGAATGAAAGCCAGAGTGGGCCCTGGACTACACCCTGGCAGATGTCTGTGTGATAAATGACAAGAAAGCAAGAGTAATCGGCTTTACCTAGTCTAAGCAGACAGGGATTTGGGGAGAGGTATTTGATGACTCACTGAATCCTTAGGCATGCTGGAGAAATAGCCTCTGGGCCAGACTTCTAGGAGCAATGACCAGAGCCACCTATAGGACTGGCCGGTAAGGAGGTCACTGCCCCGTCCCAATCACAGAACCACTTAATGGTGGTGCTGGATGTCCTGGACAGGAAGCTGCCTCAGTGCCACCAGCCACAGAACATGCAGCTAAACTGGTGACCCAGGAAGTGCTGCTCCTGACCCAGTCAAGAAGTTGTTATTGCTGACAACCCTAGAACCAAGCATCCTCTATTGCTCCCACCAAAAAAAGGGGTGTCCCTGCCTAGACTAGTCTTCATGTGGCTCATCTCCCAACTACAGGCTCAGGTCTACACCCCAGCTGCAAGGGAGTTGGGAATATACCTGTTAAAAAAATTTCTGCCTCATATCTGAACAGACACTTCCCCAAAGAAATTCGGATGGCCAACAGGCACATGAAGAGATGCTCCACATCATTAATTATCAGGGTAATGCAAATTAAAACCACAATGAGATATCACCTGACACTAGTTAGGATGGCCAACATCCAAAAGAGAGGGAACAACAAATTCTGGCAAGGATACGGAGAAAGGGGAACCCTCCTACACTGTTGGTGGGAATGTAAATTAGTTCGACCATTGTAGAAAGCAATATGGAAATTCCTCAAAAAATCAACAATAGAGATACCATTTGACCCAGGAATTCCATTCTTAGGAATTTACCCAAAGAAAACAAGATTCCTGATTCAAAAAGACATAATCACCCCTATGTTTATTGCAGCACTATTTACAATAGCCAAGATATGGAAGCAACCTAAGTGTCCATCAGTAAATAAATGGATTAAGAAGATGAGGTAAATATACACAATGAAATATTATTCAGCCACAAGAAGAAAACAAATTCTACCATTTGCAACAATATGGATGGAGCTAGAGGGTATTATGCTCAGTGAAATAAGTCAGGCAGAGAAAGACAGGTACCAAATGATTTCACTCATTTGTGTAGTATAATAAAGCAAAACTGAAGGAACAAAACAGCAGCAGACTCACAGACTCCAAGAAGGGCTAGTGGTTACCAAAGGGAAGGGGGATTAAGGGGCATTATGATCAGTACACATAATGTAGGGGGGTCACGAGGAAGGCAGTATAGCACAGAGAAGACAAGTAGTGACTCTATAGCATTTTACTATGCTGATGGACAGTGACTGCAATAGTGTGTGTGTGTGGTACTTGATAATATGGGTGAATATTGTAACCACAATGCTGCTCACTTGAAACCTTCATAAGATGTATGTCAATGATATCTTGCTTAAAAAAAAGTGAAAAAGAAAATGACCAAACCTAATGTTGGTGAAGATGTGAAACAGCTAGAATACTCATTCACTGCTAGTAGAAATGAAAAATGGTTCAGCCACTTTGGAATTATTTGCATTTTTAAAATAAAGTTAAACAGAAAGCCATAAAAAAAATAAAATTCTGCCTTAGGAAGGAAGGATTCACGGCATGAGGAACTGTCAACATGGAGATCATGTCTGAATCCTTTCTGGAAGCCATTAATGATGGTTGTTCTAAGAAGTAAAAAAGGGCGCCCTGAGAGCTTTAGCAACAAAGGTGCTTATAGGGATACCAGGAAGATTCCAAAGAATTAGGAATCTTCAGTCTAAGATGATGAAGAATGAGAGGAAATACAGAAAATATTTAATAATTTAATAACGTCACTATAGATAGTATAATGAACTTAATCTTCAAAAATTGAGTGAAACAGGTTTGAAGTTGATTTTGGTACAAGGGATTTACATCAAATGAAGCCACATTCTTCTAATGAGTGTCAGCCTGGTTGAATTTATCCTAACTTGGCATTGATAAAGATATCAGAAAAAACAATTAGGTTTAGTAGTAACTATTTGCCATGCCATAAATGGGTGACATTTATTTTTGTCTTTATTCTTCATTTCAATCAGACAGGGATGTACCCTAAATATTTATATGAAATGATTTTTTTATTTGAAAATGGCCAACAGTCATTAGTGTCCAGAGCCAGAGAAAATGAAATGCATGAAACTATTAATGAATGAATTAAGGAATATGTGTTCAAGCAATAACCTTCTTTCTATATTCTAGATATACGTGAAGAGCACTGTCCCCTCTAAACTCTTTTAGGTGCTTCTTTCCCTGACCTGGGATAGTTTCCCTGGCCTGAGTACTTGAGGGGATTCTCTGAAGATTTCCAGGGTCCTGTCACTGTGTACCTCTCTTTTCTCTGATCTTCTGGCCTATGAACTCCAGCTCCTTCAGTCTCAGCTCTGTCACCTCAACTCAGGGAAGCTACTGGTTTCTCAATCTCCCCTCCCTTTGCCATAGTCTAGAAACTCTTTCAAGGCAATAATCTGGGGAAAGATTAAGGCTCACCTCATTTGCTTCCTGTCTCTCAGGGATTGACTTCATTCATTGCCTGATGTACAGTCTTGAAAAACTTGTTTCGTGTGATTTGTCTGGAGCTTTTTTTTTCCAGTTATTTTGTGTGGAAGGTTAAATCTGGTGCCTGTTCCATTTTGGCTGGAAGCAGAAAGCCAGATAATGTGATTTTTAATGGTTATATCCATTATATAGATGAATCAAAAATGTTTAAATCAGTTCCTCTATTGTCAGACACTTACCTTTGTATTTCTCTTAAAAATTTTTTAAATAAAGTTCTTGTGAACATTTTAAAGCATAAATTTTTGTACACATTAATTATTTTCTTAAGAAACAAAGGGAATTCTTAGAAGTGGAATTCCAAGATCAGAGGGCATGAATTCTTTGCTATCTATTGCCATGTTAATTTTCAGGCCCTATGAAGTGGCTTTCTGCTTGATGTTAGCCCAGGAGTGAGCCTGGGGCCAGCCTTTGCTGCTAGTAGGATCCGAGATGGTCTTGTAGTTTATACTTGCTTCTAGATCTTAGCCTGCCAAGTTAGGGTATATTAGGGGGTCCTAATTTTGAATGGCCTTTCTTTACTTGTTTCCTGCACTCATGGTTCTTTCATAGACAGCAATGAGGGGAGGGGAGACAAGCAGGTTGGCTCCTTGTCTTCTATGCTTACCTTGAATCAGGCAGTATCTATACTACATGTAACAGAAGGTTTCTGGCAGAGATTCAGGTTTTTCTATTAAGTTCTGTGGACATGTAGCTTTACCTGCTCAAGCCCATTTTGGTTCTAATTCCCTATGGTGACACTACCCCTTCCTTGACCCTCAAATCCCATTCCACATTACTGAATACTCCCTGTCTTCTATTACTGAACTTTAATGCCTTAACTATGAGTTAAGAACAGAACTTTAAAATATGTCTTTGTAGGAACACAAATCACCTTATTATCAGCATATGCCTTTAATTTTAAAGTTTTGAACTAATTATACAAGGTACTAGTTAAGATATCTACTGGTTATGCATAAAATTGCAGTTATTCTCTATTAGTTATTGCAAATATCCAGCCCATCCCAAAGGAAAATAAACAAAAAATAAATAAATCAGATAATGCAGAAGTTGGGAAATGCAATATCATCATATTGCATGGGTTGTAAGGGGAACTGATGATGACTATTTAATCTGAAGTTGAAGAGAGCATTTCTCACTTCTTAACATTTCAAAGAAATGTGAAAAATATAGCTGTAATCAAGTACAAAAATTTCCATATACAAGAGGTGGAGCCAAGATGGCGGCATGAGTAGGACAGTGGGAATCTCCTCCCAAAAACATATATATTTTTGAATATACAACAAATACAACTAATCCTAAAAGAGAGACCAGAAGACACAGGACAACAGCCAGACTACATCCACACCTGCGAGAGCCCAGCGCCTGGTGAAAGGGGTAAGATACAAGCCCTGGCCCAGCGGGACCCGAGGCCCCTCACCCCAGCTCCCAGTGGGAGGAGAGGAGTTGGAGTGGGGAGGGAGAGGGAGCCCAGGACTGCTAAACACCCAGCCCCAGCCACCCACACCAGAGCGCAGACACACAGTGCATGCATGGAGGGCTGGAAACTAGGGAAACAGGGCAGCAAGACCTATGAGTGGCTCCCGAAGCCGATGCCTCTGTGACAAAGAAAAGCGAGTGCTTTTTGAAAGTCTTAAAGGGACAGGGATGCCACAGATGGACGGAGACATCCCAGGTCACAGTCCAGCAGCTGGAAATTCCAGGGAAATCTGGGTGCACTAACCCCCTGTGCAACAGCTCTGAGACCCCTCATGGAGGTAAACAGCCAAACACACCCCCGTCCATTACCGCTCCGGGGCCCTGCCAAAGCAGAGAAGCAGCCTGAGGCTGGCCACGCCCTCAGCAAGGGAGCTTCTCCATACCAGCCGACAAGATACAAAGACCCAGTCTACATGCAATTGCCCAACACAAGCCACTAGGGGTCGCAGTTGTCCCTGTAAAGAAAGGCCAGGAGACAAGTGGAAAGCTGATAGACGCATCAATAGCAATCAACTGCACCTATCAACATGAAAAGGCAAAAAAATTTGATCCAGACAGGACTAACCCAGACAGCTTTGGCATCTGCTACATCTTCCCCTGACAAGGAACCTGGGGAGATAGATTTAACCAGTGTTCCTGAAAGGAATTCAAAACAAAGGTCATAACCATGCTGATGGACTTGCAGAGAAATATGCAAGAACTAAGGAAGGAGAATGCAGAAATAAAACAAGCTCTGGAAGGATGTCAAGACAGAATGGACGAGATGCAAGAGACCATTAATGGACTAGAAAACAGAGAACAGGAACGCAGAGAAGCTGATGCTGAGAGAGATAAAAGGATCTCCAGGAATGAAAGAATTCCAAGAGAGCTGAGTGACCAATTGAAACGGAACAATATCCGCATTATAGGTGTACCAGAAGAAGAAGAAGAGAGAAAAAGGGATAGAAAGTGTCTTTGAAGAAATAATTGCTGAAAACTTCCCCAAACTAGGGGAGGAAATGGCCTCTCAGACCACAGAGGTACACAGAACTCCCATGACAAGGCATCCAAGGAGGGCAACACCAAGACACATAATAATTAAAATGGCAAAGATCAAAGACAAGGACAAAGTATTAAAGGCAGCCAGAGAGAAAAGAAAGGTCACCTACAAAGGAAAACCCATCAGGCTATCATCAGACTTCTCAACAGAAACCCTACAGGCCAGAAGAGAATGGCATGATATACTTAATGCAATGAAACAGAAGGGCCTTGAGCCAAGACTACTGCATTCAGCACAATTATCATTTAAATATGAAGAAGGGATTAAACAATTCCCAGACAAGCAAAAGTTGAGGGAATTTGCCTCCCACAAAGCACCACTATAGGGAATCTTACAGGAACTGCTCTAGATGGGAGCACTCCTAAAAAGAGCACAGAACAAAACACCCAACATATGAAGAAGGGAGGAGGAGGAATAAGAAGGGAGAGAAATAAAGAATCATCAGACCGTGTTTATAATAGCTCAATAAGCGAGTTAAGTTAGACAGTAAGATAGTAAAGAAGCTAACCCTGAACCTTTGGTAACCACAAACTTAAAGCCTGCAATGGCAATAAGTACATACCTTTCAATAATCATCCTAAATGTAAATGGACTGAATGCACCAATCAAAAGACACAGAGTAATAGAATGGATAAAAAAGCAAGATCCATCCATATGCTGCTTACAAGAGACTCACCTCAAACCCAAAGACAGGCACAGACTTAAAGTCAAGGGATGGAAAAAGATATTTCATGCAAACAACAGGGAGAAAACAGCAGGTGTTGCAGTACTAGTATCAGACAAAATAGACTTCAAAACAAAGAAAGGTACAAGAGATAAAGAAGCAACACACTAGAACAGATGGACCTAATAGACATCTACAGAACCCTAAATCCAAAGCAACAGCATACACATTCTTCTTAAGTGCACATGGAACATTCTCCAGAATACACCACATACCAGGTCACAAAAAGAGCCTCAATAAATTCAAAAAAATTGAAATCCTACCAACCAACTTTTCAGACCACAAAGGCATAAAACTAGAAATAAACTGTACAAAGAAAGCAAAAAGGCTCACAAACACATGGAGACTTAACAACACCCTCCTAAATAATCAATGGATCAATGACCAAATCAAAATGGAGATCCAGCAATATATGGAAACAAACGACAACAACAACACAAAGCCCCATCTACTGTGGGATACAGCAAAAGCAGTCTTAAGAGGAAAGTATATAGCAATACAGGCATATTTAAAGAAGGAAGAACAATCCCAAATGAATGGTCTAATGTCACAATTATCGAAATTGGAAAAACAAGAACATATGGTAAAGGCATCAGTCCAACAAGAGGATATAACCATTCTAAATATATATGCACCCAATACAGGAGCACCAACATATCTGAAACAAATACTAACAGAATTAAAGGAGGAAATAGAATGCAATGCATTCATTCTGGGAGACTTCAACACACCACTCACTCCAAAGGACAGATCCACCAGAGCAGAAAATAAGTAAGGACACAGAGGCAGTGAGCAACACACTAGAACAGATGGACCTAATAGACATCTACAGAACCCTAAATCCAAAGCAACAGGATACACATTCTTCTTAAGTGCACATGGAACATTCTCCAGAATACACCACATACCAGGTCACAAAAAGAGCCTCAATAAATTCAAAAAGATTGAAATCCTACCAACCAACTTTTCAGACCACAAAGGCATAAAACTAGAAATAAACTGTACAAAGAAAGCAAAAAGGCTCACAAACACATGGAGACTTAACAACACCCTCCTAAATAATCAATGGATCAATGACCAAATCAAAATGGAGATCCAGCAATATATGGAAACAAACGACAACAACAACACAAAGCCCCATCTACTGTGGGATACAGCAAAAGCAGTCTTAAGAGGAAAGTATATAGCAATACAGGCATATTTAAAGAAGGAAGAGCAATCCCAAATGAATGGTCTAATGTCACAATTATCGAAATTGGAAAAACAAGAACAAATGAGGCCTAAGGTCAGCAGAAGGAGGGACATAATAAAGATCAGAGAAGAAATAAATAAAATTGAGAAGAATAAAACGATAGCAAAAATCAATAAAACCAAGAGCTTGTTCTTCGAGAAAATAAACAAAATAGATAAGCCTCTAGCCAGACTTATTAAGAGGAAAAGAGAGTCAACACAAAGTAACAGAATCAGAAATGAGAAAGGAAAAGTCACGATGGACCCCACAGAAATACAGAGAATTATTAGAGAATACTATGAAAACCTATATGTTAACAAGCTGGGAAACCTCGGAGAAATGGACAACTTCCTAGAAAAATACAACCTTCCAAGACTGACACAGAAAGAAACAGAAAATCTAAACAGACCAATTACCAGCAACAAAATTGAAGCAGTAATCAAAAAACTACCAAAGAACAAAACCCCTGGGCCAGATGGATTTACCTCAGAATTTTATCAGACATACAGAGAAGACATAATACCCATTCTCCTTAAAGTGTTCCAAAAAATAGAAGAGGAGGGGATACTCCCAAACTTATTCTATGAAGCCAACATCACCCTAATACCAAAACCAGGCAAAGACCCCACCAAAAAAGAAAACTACAGACCAATATCCCTGATGAACGTAGATGCAAAAATACTCAACAAAATATTAGCAAACCGAATTCAAAAATACATCAAAAGGATCGTACACCATGACCAAGTGGGATTCATCCCAGGGATGCAAGGATGGTACAACATTCGAAAATCCATCAACATCATCCACCACATCAACAAAAAGAAAGACAAAAACCACATGATCATCTCCATAGATGCTGAAAAAGCATTTGACAAAATTCAACATCCATTCATGATAAAAACTCTCAACAAAATGGGTGTAGAGGGCGAGTACCTCAACATAATAAAGGCCATTTATGATAAACCCACAGCCAACATCATACTGAACAGCGAGACACTGAAAGCTTTTCCTCTGCGATTGGGAACAAGACAGGGATGCCCACTATCCCCACTGTTATTCAACATAGTACTGGAGGTCCTAGCCATGGCAATCAGACAAAACAAAGAAATACAAGGAATCCAGATTGGTAAAGAAGAAGTTAAACTGTCACTATTTGCAGATGACATAATATTGTACATAAAAAACCCTAAAGACTCCACTCCGAAACTACTAGAGCTAATATCGGAATTCAGCAAAGTTGCAGGATACAAAATTAACACACAGAAATCTGTGACTTTCCTATACACTAACAATAAACTAATAGAAAGAGAAATCAGGAAGACAGTTCCATTCACAATAGCATCAAAAAGAATAAAATAACTAGGAATAAACCTAACCAAGGAAGTGAAAGACCTATACCATGAAAACTATAAGACATTCTTAAGAGAAATTAAAGAGGTCACTAACAAATGGAAACTCATCCCATGCTCTTGGCTAGGAAGAATTAATATCGTCAAAATGGCCATCCTGCCCAAAGCAATATACAGATTTCATGCAATCCCTATCAAATTACCAACAGCTTTCTTCAATGAACTGGAACAAATAGTTCAAAAATTCATATGGAAACACCAAAGACCCCAAATAGCTAAAGCAATCCTGAGAAGGAAGAATAAAGTGGAGGGGATCTCACTCCCCAACTTCAAGCTCCACTACAAAGCCACAGTAATCAAGACAATTTGGTACTGGCACAAGAACAGAGCCACAGACCAATGGAACAGAATAGAGACTCCAAACATTAACCCAAACATATATGGTCAACTAATATTCGATAAAGGGGCCATGGACATACAATGGGGAAATGACAGTCTCTTCAACAGATGGTGCTTGCAAAACTGGACAGCTATATGTAAGAGAATGAAACTGGATCACTGTCTAACCCCATACACACAAGTAAATTCGAAATGGATCAAAGACTTGAATATAAGTCATGAAACCATAAAACTCTTAGAAGAAAACATAGGCAAAAATCTCTTAGACATAAACATGAGTGACGTCTTCTTGAACATATCTCCCTGGGCAAGGGAAACAAACGCAAAAATGAACAAATGGGACTATATCAAGCTGAAGCGCTTCTGTACAGCAAAGGACACCATCAATAGAACGAAAAGGTATCCTACAGTATGGGAGAATATATTCGAAAATGACAGACCCGAGAAAGGGTTGACATCCAAAATATATAAAGAGCTCACACACCTCAACAAAAAAAGCAAATAATCCAATTAAAAAATGGGCAGAGGAGCTGAATAGACAGTTTTCTTAAGAAGAAATTCAGATGGCCAACAGACACATGAAAAGATGCTCCACATTGCTTGTCATCAGAGAAATGCAAATTAAAACCACAATTAGATATCATCTCACACCAGTAAGGATGGCTACCATCCAAAAGACAAACAACAACAAATGTTGGCGAGGTTGTGGAGAAAGGGGAACCCTCCTACACTGCTGGTGGGAATGTAAATTAGTTCAACCATTGTGGAAAGCAGTAGGGAGGTTCCTCAAAAAGCTCAAAATAGAAATACCATTTGACCCAGCAATTCCACTTCTAGGAATTTACGCTAAGAATGCAGCACTCCAGTTTGAAAAAGACAGATACACCCCTATGTTTATCACTGCACTATTTATAATAGCCAAGATATGGAAGCAACCTAAATGTCCATCAGTAGATGATTGGATAAAGAAGATGTGGTACATATACACAATGGAATATTACACAGCCCTAAGAAAAAAACAAATCCTATGATTCGCAACAACATGGAGGAGCTAGAGGGTATTATGCTCAGTGAAATAAGCCAGGCGGAGAAAGACAAGTACCAAATGACCTCACTCATATGTGGAGTATAAGAACAAAAGAAAACTGAAGGAACAAAACAGCAGCAGAAGCACAGAACCCAAGAATGGACTAATAGTTACCAAAGGGAAAGGGACTGGGGAGGACGGGTGGGAAGGGAGGGATAAGGGTGGGAAGAAAAGAAAGGGGGCATTACGATTAGCATGTATAGTGTTGGGGGGGGCACGGGAGGGCTGTGCAACACAGAGAAGACAAGTAGTGATTTTACAGCATCTTACTATGTTGATGGACAGTGACTGTGAACGGGGATGTGGAGGGAATTTGCTGAAGGGGGCAGCCTAGTAAACATAATGTCCTTCATGTAATTGTAGATTAATGATACCAAAATTTAAAAAAAAAGAAAAAAAATTTCCATATACAGTAACACATGACATTACTGGGCTGGTCATTCCTGAATATTTTGTTCTTGACCTGTTGGATGGAACATTACAGACATTTTTGATACAAAGATTAAATTAAAATGCAAAATTCAAGTAAAATTCAAATTCAAACACAAAGTTTGGACAGTGGTGAAAACAGCATTAACTGAGTAGTAGAATAGAAAATACATTTTGATAAACACACAGCTAAGAAACATGTTGACCAACTGTTGCTGGAGACGGGTGCTTGGTCTCCTTACAAGAAAGAATTCAAGCTTGGATACAAAAAGCCATTGAGCATTAAGAGTTTATTTGGAAAACAAGGTTATAGAGAAAGGCAAGAGTACATGCTTGGGAGTTGGGGTTGGCAGACCAAGAAGGAGTTGCTCCAAATAAACAATAAGGAGCCTTTTTTATATAAAGGCAGATGAATATTCACTAGTGGGGTTAAGTTTCAAAGGAAACAGTTTTTTTCAGAGTTTGGGGTTGCTCAAGCTTCATGTCCAGAGGGGTGTGACTTTTACTATATTAATGGATTTTCGGTGAAGTTTGGTTTAATTTCTCGTCCATGTTGGAACTGGCCGGTTTTGGTCAGTCTTTTATCTATTTTCTCACTCCCCTCATCCTGCAAGAACAGCTTGTCTGAAACGTGTAGAATATAAGTAGGCATCTAGCTGAATGTAGACACTGGCCAAAGGCCACCCCCAGCCCCCAGTCCTCCTCCCTGCTTATGTGTGACAGTATACATGCTGTAACACACTGGCCAAATGAATCAAAACCCTGCCATGGGCCAGAGGATGAACACTATGTGGCAGTTTGGCTCAGCAAACCGAGGAATGCATGTCTCTTGGGAGGATGATAGAAAATGAGCTCTTCGGTGGCTCTAAAAACTGGTTTTGGATACAGGAGAACACTTAGACATGCTGAGGGGTAGGAAGGTTGCAAACCAGAATAAGGATGACAAGGCATGGAAGGTAGTGATTTGGTGCTGGCTGAACTGCATGGCAGTACATAATCTTGGAACAGAAAAGGTGCTGTCTTTGGAAATTTGGAAAACATTTCTTGTTCATTTGATTCCTTGACAATGACCCTGACTTGTTTATTTAGAACTTTTTACTTTTGAAAGGCACTATTTTCATGATTTAACTCAGCACTGCTAATATTTTTGGATAAGGGTAGATGGTGAACTGGAGTTGAAAGGGGTGATGTGACTTATCTCAAGTCATGGCATCACATCAGTGGTAAAACTGGGGCTAGGACTCCAGTGCTTTGCCTACTAAGCCCTAGAAAGAGGTCTTATAACAGAAGCCTAGAAATAACTCTTGTGGGCCAGTTACAACAGAAACATCAGTGAGCAAGAAACAGAAGGCGCTGAACTCACGGAACTTACATTCGCTGTGGGGCGGAAGACAACCTGTAATTAAGCAAACCAAGGGGCAAGACACGGCAGCACAGAAGGAAAACCGGTCACTTAGAAAGAAAAACAAGCTACTTCTGATGAAAAAGATGAATGGATTTCCACCCTTCTCTTTTTCTTTTTTTTAGTTTCTACTATTGCCAAGTATATGCTCATCACTCTGTGGATATGAAAATGAACAAAACATAGCCCTGCCATGAAGAAACTCTCCTTAGAAAGACAGATGACAAAGCTGGGCAGGTCAGTGATGGCCTTCCTACCTCCAGGCTCTGGGCTAGGCACCAGGCAATGACCAGGGCAGGTTTCCTGCTCTCACGGTGCTCACAGTTGTTCTGTTTCACAAATGGTCTGACTCAGGGAATTAAGGCTAAAAGGAAGACACTTTGGGCCAGACTCTGTTCCCTGCAGAGGATTCCAATGGAGGTGCTGCCTGCTAGGTGCTCTGTAAGTACAGAGCGATTTAATGACTGAGGACCAGGTGCAGGAGACGAGAAACTGGTCAAGGCAGCCTGATGAACCAGTTCCCCCAGATTATTCATTCGGCTACAGGAGAACATTGATTTCTATCAGAAGCAGTTACAAATGGACTGTTAGGTTTGGCATCTGTACACCTGAGAATTTTTCTGTGCTCACATCTTCCACAGGGTAAACACTGAGACAGCTGAGAGCCAGAAGTCTGTCTCTGTGAATGACCTTGTGAATGTTACGAGGAAAGTTTTACCCATGTTTGTGTTTGCTCATTATTTTTACTTGTGGGTTTATTATATGGAAAAAGTATTCGGATTTTTTGGAAGGACCAATGGACGCTCAGACATAAGACATTTCTTAAAAGAATAGTCAATTCCTTTCCCTTTCTGTTGAAGCCAGCATCTCCTGTGTCTCCCTCTGTCCCATGTGTAATTCCGTTTGGACTCTTGGACCTCAGCATTCTCCTTTCCCTCAGCAAAGTGGCTTAGGTGTGCCCAGTACTTAAAAACAGGAAGCTAGGAGGGGCTTGTCAGCAGTCCCCGGAACAGGCACACAGGCCACACCTGGGGCTTCTGAAGGGGACAGGCTCCTCTGAGAGCAGGTGGAAGGGGCTGCGTGTCTTCCCGCTCTATGTCCTTTCTTCAGTGGGAGCAAAGGCAGTGCCTTAGCCTGCATTCCCTTAAAGCAGAGCCCGAGATGAAGGTTTACATGCAGAGCGTCTGTTTGGGAAGTGTTCCCAGGGAGCAGGAGTGAGGGACCAAGGGAGAAAAACTGGGCATTGGGAAAGCCAGCTCCATGGAGTGTGATAGAGCTGGCCACCAGTGTTACAAAGGGGCTTGATCCTGCTGAGGCTCCCTGAGGAGTACCGCGGAATGTGCCTCAGACTTTTCCTCTGTTGGGGGTAGGGATGGGTACAGGTGAAACTTTTTAATCTTTGGTTTCCCCCATTGTTCAAATGTGGTACCAAGGGCATCCATTTCCCTGCACTTCTGGATTATATGATCAGAGAGCCCCACAGGCCTTAAAGTGTCCCATATCTTCATGTCAGAGAAGCCCCAGTCAGGAAACAAGAGGTACAGCTCTCTGGCCTGCTGAGGTGGAGCACTGACATTTCTACATGTATCCAGCTGGAAGAAGCCTATAGAAGCCTGGTTACAAGAGTGACTACAGAAAAGGTGGGGCTGATGGGCTGTAAAGTGAGGTGCAACAGGCATCTGGCATAAGCCACCTGGTATTTGAGGCTTTTTCCCTCTTCCCAAAGCAGTTGTTCCTATTTGGCTCCAAATCATGGGTTCTAGCTATGACTTATTTTCCTGCAGCTTAGGTCTAAGAATCATTTTTGACACAGTAAAAAACAAAGTGACAGTTTCACCTTCAGCTTCAACTTCAGCCTGAACCAGGATTTTCCACTAACTAAGACATCATTGGCTAAATCTTACTGCTTCTGCTTTCGGCCTTTTCTATTGGCAATAAAACAAAAAATGTTCTGAAAGTTTGTTTATACCTCAT
Source organism: Manis javanica (assembly GCF_040802235.1). Lineage (NCBI taxonomy): Eukaryota > Metazoa > Chordata > Mammalia > Pholidota > Manidae > Manis > Manis javanica. The sequence continues at coordinate 75,285,862 of NC_133163.1, forward strand.
AGAATTTCAGCATTGGTTCTGCATCAGAAATTGGGACTTGAAACTTGAAATGAGTTTCTATGGCAATGTAATAAAGCTTTGGAAAGGTGCCATGAGTGAGGGTAGTAGAGATTGTTAGGTTTTTGGAGAACTTTCTTGGGTCTCAAGAACAACAGAAAAGAAGGAAAGAAAGACAAAGAAGAAAGAGACAGAGAAAAGGTTATTGGAGTGTAGTTCTGGGTGGCGATTGGCCTTCGATGGGTTCCTCCAGGCCACCACTGATACTCTCACTCCCATTGAGATCCTGTTTCGAAAGTAGCCAGCTTGCTTAGAACTGATTTTCTTTTGTGTCTTTTCCCCAGTTTGGATCCACGAAGCATGATCTCAGGGCTAGCTTCGTGACTTACTGCCTTGTGTTGAACAACTGCCTCTTCATCAGCAGAAATCCATGTACGATGCATTACCTTAAGACTTCACTGAAGAGATGGAAACACTTTATTGATAGTGGAAATGGTGGAAGATTTAAATAAATGGAATGAAAATGTGTCTCATGAATGATGCATTTCAGTCCTTGATGTGGAAATGGGGTTGGGAAGATGAGTGTTGGGTCCTTCTTTAACTGGAGAAAGGGAGCAACGTTTCAGGACTCAAGAAGACTTGCCAAGTTTGAAAAAGAAGTAGAGGGTCAGTTAATGCCAATTAATGTGCCCAGACAGAGTAAGATAGGTAGCTAAAACAGTTCCTGGAAGAAAATAATATGGCACATAGAAATCACATGGCCTCTCTCAGTGGTATGTGAGGCAGAATAAGAGCTGAGCATCCGTCCTTGCTCCAGTTGACTAACCTGCACCCATGGATGGAACTGTGCAGGAGTCAGTGGACTTAAACCTTTAATACCTCCAGTTTCCAGTCCCTTGAAATATAAAGGCTTTGTGCTCTCATAATTAAGTTCAGAGCCACCAAGGGACAAGCAGGGACACCTAGTCATGCAGTTCTTATGCCTGCTGGATGGGAGAGTTTTCCAGTTTATCTTTGTGACCTTAGCTGACTGTCTCTCTTCTCCCTCACTGTTCCATGTCCTCCCCCCAGCACAGATCAGCTTGGTTAACAGGGTCTCCACAGAGAAAGGACTTACAACTAAGAAAATATATACTTACTGTTCCCCCTAAGGGCAGAGAGTGTCCATGGTCTCCGGGATACTGGTATGGAATAGTGTCTTGTGACTTTTTCCAAATACCTTAAATCTCCTTGGAAGATACTTTTATTTACTGCCTGGCAGGATCCATTAATCTGAGGTACAGTCTGAGTAAATGGAGTTTCAAGATTTGTTCATTCTTTTTCCCTGTCTCTTCATGTTAGATCTTGAGTAAGTAACCTTTTTTTTTTTAAGGAAACCATTCCGTCTATATGCTTTCACAAATTCCACAGCCTTCCTTGCCTAAAGGAAAAACAATGTTTAATTGTGCTTTGAGTTTTTTTCAAGTCCCAGTGGCCACAGGATCTCCGGTCTCAACCTTAATTGATTTATTTTAAGCATTTGACACTTGAGGCCAAATGTAGGAGATCTCTCAGGCTGGGAGAGATTGATACAAACTATTTAGGGTTTCCCTCCATATTTCAGCCTGTGCTTGTTGAGGTGTGTGTGTAATGTGTCAAATCTCTGGCTCATGACTACTAGACAAATTGGAGGGTCACACTGTCCAGTCTGTAGCCTCCAAAGAGGAATTTTCCTCAACTTTATAATCATAAGACAATCTAATAAGTGAATTTTTATATCCTCTGATATCCTGATCTTTCTATGTGAGTGTACACTGTGACTTCCAAAACAGGGACAAAATAAAGATACTTCATTCATAAAACCTGTTTCCTGATATGAACTTTTTTATCAGAGTAGAGTGGGAATTTGATTGTCATGAAATATTGAATCTTACATTCACATATGTACAAACACACTTCAAGTCATCATAAATTTCTGTTTTGAAAGCATAATTTTCTTAAAAATAATCACTCATTTAACAAATTGTATCTCAACCTGGACAGGAGTCAGTGGAAGGAAAACACGAGTTGAAATTGGTGAGTACACTCCAATGCTATGGATTGTAAGGGTCCTTTTTGAGCTTGTGGGCTATGTTCTTAGGGTAAACAGCTTGGTCTTTGTATTGCAAAATTCTAGAGGGTTCCAGGGCACAGAATAAAATATGAATGGTGCCCTCCAGAGCAGTGCAATGGGGAGGTACTGCTGGTAGAGTCTTGGGACTCTGGGGCTCTTGTCTCACCTGTGTGACAGACACCAAGGTAGCAGTCACTGCTTAGTTCATGATTTTGTTGAAGATTTTGCCTTCCAATTGCAGTAATTTCAAAGAGGGTAAATATAATTCTGAAATGCTACCTTGAATTTCATTTGAAAAAGGAAATGTCATGGGATATATTGGAAAATTATTGAAAACTTCTCCTGTTCCCACAGAACTTCACTTGGGCTGACACACTGTTAGTCTTTCCACAGCCATCATTTAGTTTTTCATACATTTGTTACCCTACAAGTGATTTAGATGCTGCCTTAATAAGGAACATAACCAGGTCATATGCTAATTCAATGAAAAAATTTTAAACCTGGATTTCTCAAACCTCAGGGCTCATGCAGAAAAATACATTTAAATTTTAAGTAAGAATGTTAGGCAGTCCCCCAGAGGTCCCTTTTCTGCAAGTGAATCATTTGCATTTATTTAGTGATTTAATCCTGAATATCTATAATTTTATAGATTAGATATGAGTTTCTAACAATAGCAACGATCAAGTAGCACCTTAAAATAGCTCGATCTTCTGAAAGCATACTCGGTTGTCTACTCTTTTAACAACAAACCAATAGAATAACACATTGCTTCTTCACCTCTGGTTCTTTCTCAGCTATTGCTCCATTTCTCTGCTCTCTGTCCCAACAAAATTTCTCCAGTCAACTATCTATTTTTTCCATCTCTGTTTCTTTACTACCCATTAAATCCTTAACCAATGTCATTCCCATCACTCATTAAAACTGCTTGTCAAATGTGCTAGGACCTCCTTGCAGCCAATACAGCGGTCACCTCTGCTGCTGACTTAAGCTCTCAGCGGACCAGTGCCCTCACCATCACTCCTGCTCTCCCCTACTCCTCAGCCCCCTTGGCTGCTCTCTTCCCCTCCTCTGCTCACCTTATTGCTTCACCTTGGAGTGTCTGAGTCTGACCCAAGTTCTTAGTCTTCACTAACTCTATTTTCTCCCTAGCAAATCTATCTCACCTTGGCCTTCAATGCCATCCACATGTCAATGACACATGATGTTTTTATCTCAATCTCTGACCTCTGTTAAGTTCCAAACCCATTTATCTAACTTCCTCTAGGACATCTTTACTTGAATTTCTAATGAGTATCATAAACCCATCATGACTAATATGCAAAATTTTTAAGGATTTTTATTTATTCATTTATTGAGGTTCATATGATAAAATGCACAAATCTTGGTGTACAGCTTGATAAATTCTGACATGTGGATACACACATGTAACCATCACCTTGATCAAGATACATTTAACATTCTCATGAATTATTATTCCCCTTTACCTATTTTACATCCCCCAATCCCTTCCCCTATGGCAACTTCCAGTCTGTTCTCTGTGACTATGAGTCTATTTCAGTTGTTTATGAAACAAATCTTGATTTCTCTTCAAACCTGCTCCTGTGCCAGTCTTTCTTATGACAGGAACTCATATGAAGATGTGCCCAGCAGCTTAGGCCACATAGCAAGAAGTCATTCAGGGTTCTCTCCTTTTCCTCTGCTGTCTCCCTCATTTAATCCATGAGTGAATCCTGTTAATTTCACGGTCAGCTGTTTTTCATATTTGAATATTTCTCTTCATCTCTACTGTTTGCATTGTCGGCCAAACCAACATCATTTTTGCATGGATTATTTCAGCAGCCTCCTAAATGTTCTTGTCATTTCATTGTTGTTTTGTTTTTCCTTTTTTCCCTCCTCTCTATCTTTACCTACTTTCTATACTCACCTGAGTACTATTGTTAAAAAACCACATCCATGGCCTATTTATAATTCTCCAGGAGTTTCTCTTTATACTTAGTATAAATCCCAAACCTAGCTCATCATGGTTTTTCGTAGGGCTCTACATGAGCCCTGAGATCATCTTGCACCAACGTGTCTCATTCACTATGCTTTGGTTCCACACATCTTGTTCCTGCTCGTAGAATACACCAGGCTTTTCCCCATTTTAAGCTTTTTGTATTTGTTTTCCCTATGCCTGGAATGTTTCCTCCCCATATCTTGGCATAACCTGGTCTTTCTTTTCATTTGAGTTTCAGCCCAAACATCATCTCAAAAAAGTTTTTCCTTGACCACTGGGTTTAGGTATTCCCCACTCTCAGTTTATCATATCACCTGCTTTTATTTTTCTTGAAATTGATAATATCTGGTTTCCCTTGTTCATTTATTCACTAGAATATTAATTTCATGTGAGCAGATTTTTTTTTATTCCCTGATATATCCTCACGACTTAGAACATACCTGGTAAACAGTGGGGGCTCAAAAAATATTTATGGAAAGATTGAATTTATTTGTTTATTCCTGTATTTTTATGCCACTGGCTGCACCCTACTGATATAAGGGTCATAATGGGAGAGATTTTGTTTGTCTTGTTCACTGCTGTGTGTTCAATGCTTAGGATAGTGTCTGGCCCATAATAGTCCCTCAAGAAATATTTGTTAAACAAATGAACAAAACATATAATTAATCTACTTGTATCTTTAAAAAAAAACAAGTATGTTCTTACTCCCATTCAGGAGAAATAATTCAACATCAATTTTCTTGGCTTTTTAATGAAGAACACTCTCTTTTAATGTTTTATTCTAATCAATTTCTCACAACTATGCTAGGCTCAGAACAGCAGTTGTGCTTGCCCACTTTACTGGGTGACAGTCTTATCCAGGGCAAGGGATGTGGACACACATGAAGTGTACATAACTGCCAGATGAGCAGTAAGTGCTACTATGTTATAAGCTCTTTGACATCAGAGAAAAGGTCTTTGCTATAAATTGATATGCAATTAATTTTGTTAAGTAAGAAGAACAATAGTAACAATAATACTTATGTTTCATCATAAGAATTCCAGGGGAATGGGGAACAATAACATAAGGAATTCCTGGTGATATAAAGGTAGAGAACCAATGATTGGGACTCACTGAGAGATTTTCACACTTCCATTAGAGACTTCCATGTGAGAAACTTATAAACTGTGTTTTTTCCAAAGAAGTCACTGAGCTTCCCCAGGACCACTCTGACCAGTCTTTCATCTCCACATATAAACCAAACCGCAGAGTCATCCTTTTACCAGATTTTTCTAAAGCCACTCTATGTTTTCCTAATGTAATTAAAAAAGGCCAGTGACTTCTGGGCATTATTAGGAACGAATCTGGAAACGAAAATTATTATTAAGTGCTTGTTATTTATATCCTACTTATTTCTTCAACAACTTGAGTTATTAACCCATCAGCAAGTATTAGCAATCTCATGATACATCTAAACTTGATACTAATAATAACTACCACTCATATGAATACTATGTGCTATTTTAAACACTTTGCATGTATCACCTCATGTATTCCCCAAAATAGAGGAGTTAAGTAATATGATTTACACTGTTTCATTTTTTATAACGGAGGAAAACCTGAAGCACAGAGGAAGAGTATCTTGTCCAAGATCATCGAGTTAGTAAGGGGCAAAACCAGTATTTTTGTACCCTGGCACCTTAGCTCCAAGAGTCTTCATGTTATACCTCCAGTATAATAAATATGTCATATATATTGTTCTGGTTAACGTACTTGATAATAATGCTTTAGAGATTAGAGATGGTTTACAGGGGCAAAATCTTACATTTAAAAAACAAAGAACTCATGTCATCTGTCCAGTGAGACAGACAAGTCTGGAAAGACAAGAATGAGAAGAAAGGATGCTCTTCAGCTTTAGGGTTTGGGGGGTACGGGCTCCAGGTGCTTGGGGAGCACTGTGTGTCACAGCACAGAAGTACATGGCAGAGTCTCTGGGCTGCACAGCTGTGATGTGCAGGGAGCTGTGATGGTCCTTTGTGTTTACTGTGGCACGTAGTCTTCCTGTCTTCTTCATCTCTAGGCTCAGTATAAATAAGGAGACAATACCTCCTCCAGGCTTCTGTTGCAACCAGTTTAAGGTGGTCATCCCTACTCTGTGACTGCAGCTCATTGTGATACAGTCTCCTTCCTGGGCAGTCAGGTATGGGGGACTCTGCTCCACTTCATTTTTGCCACTTATCCCTATTTCAAAGACAGAATATTATCGTCATTGCAACATTTCTACAATTTTTTCCTTTACACATTTCCCAGAAGGCATTCTAGGTTAGTCACTTGGAGCCCCTTTTTCCCCTCCTTAAATTCTTGAAAAATATCCACTAATCCTGTTTATCCATTTTCCAGATATCCTGTTCCCATATAAAAAACAATATCTCCAACTTACAGCTTAACTGAAGACACAGTGCAGCCAACAAAACTTGTTGTCTAGTCTTCACCATTGCGGTGCCGCTGAGGCTCACACAGGTTTCTGTTATATGATTTGGAATATATGTGAGTTGGTCAAAAGAGCCTTTTATTATTATAGCTTCAGCATAGAGAAGTTTACTTTGGAAATCCAATGAGATCCCTAGCCCATTACAGAACACATGCACACGTTTGCACTATTTATGGGGCTACCTGCACAGGAGACCAACATCATCTTTTAAATAAAATGCTCACACTGCCACCTAGTGGGAAAATGCATAACCATTTGTTAACTAGGTCAAATATTCTGATGGAAAAAAACCCCCAAAAAAGCAAAAGACAATTCTAGAACCACAGTCAGCATCCCTCAACTAGGAATCTTGAGAGTGAGGGCAAGGTGGGGAATAGTAGCCAATATTTCTTTGGCTTCTGTCAGCTATGCTAGATCACATAGAATAGATGAAAAACTGCGCACTTCACATTATATCTTTCAGAAAACACCAGAACAGTTCTGTTCTCTGTTTTTTAAAAGGTTTTCCTTATGAATATCTCTAGTTTCTTCATATGACATCCCTTTTCTCCAAATGATATTATTTCAGACTCCTTTCCTAGTCTTATCTTTCTTTTTTGGGTTTGCTACACCTGTCCATGTCTCTTCAAATATGTGTCAGACGTGTTCGCTTGCTGGACTATTACTCTAGTCACCTGGCTTCCACTCATCTGTGATTGTTATTTGTGATTGTTTGAGTGGTTCTGTAACATCATTGAAATATTTCAGCCTGTTGCCATTTTTAATTTTTTGTGACTCCTTTCCTATCCATTGGAAGGGCCCCTTAAGGGATGAATCTAGAGGTCAAGCTTGCACCAAGTCACCCCTTTCCTCTGTCTACGGCTTTTTGGATCTGGATAAAGACTGGTCTTATTAATTTGGACCAGGGCTATAAAAAGCGTAGTTAGGTAGTATTAGTCACTAGAGCTACGAAACCTTGTAGAATTTGAACTAGAGTCACCCTTGGGCAAATGAAACACAGGTATATTCAAATTCAGGTTATTGAGGAATAGAAACAACCAGGCTTCCTGTGGAATCTGTTTCCCAAGAGGAGAACTGATTATATATTCACAGAGAAATAGGTTCAGAAAAAATAGTCAATGGATGGTTTTCTTCTTCCTGTGAGGCCTGACTGTGTATTTCACAGATAGATTTGTGAGACTCCCCTGAATCCTTTCAGCAAGTCTCCTTTTCCTTGAACTAGTTTGAGAGAGTTGCACACCCAGATCATTTTCACAAACTGTACTGTGAATCCATGGTCCCTCGCTCTATGTATTGCAACTGATTTTTATTAAACTACATACATAAATATATAGTTTATCCCCACTAGATTTCATTTGGCTGTTTCAGTTCACTTAATTGATCTAACATATTAGCTACCTGTCTCAACACTGTGCCATTTGCAGTCAGTAGGCATACCTTCTGTGCATTCACATACGATGAATGTGAACAGCTGAGTATGAGAGAGAAAATTGTGTGATACAACCATAGAGACAGTTCTCCAAACTGAGCCTTTGTAGAGGCTATATTTTTTCAGCTGAAGATTCAGGATGGTAGCATTATGTAGAAGGGCAAAAAGAAAAGTAAATACTGTGTAGAACTAAAGAGACTTAAGTTTGAGTCTTAGTTCTGCCACTTATTAGATAATGGGTTTGAGAAGTTACCACAATGCTCCAGGCCACATTTCCTGTAAAATGGGGATAATGATACCAAACTTGTATTTTGTGGTGAGGTTTGCAGACAACATTGGGAGTTAACAAAGTACACTGGTTAGGAATGTAGGCTTTGGGCTAATCTACCTGTACTTGTGTGTCAGCTCTCCTTTCACTAATGCTGGTGTGAGATAGGAGTCCAAATTTGATCTTTTGTATGTAGATATCCAATTGCCCCAGCAATCTGTGCTTTGGCTATGAGGCCACAACCTTTAAAAACACAATTCTAAAGTGCCATTTCTTAGCTTAAAGTCATTTTTAAAATTCCGTTATTTTTAGGATAAATACTGAAATTCTTAAAATGACCAAAAAGCCCTTCATTATCTGACCCTAATCACCCTAGCTCCCCTGCTCCCTAGTTCCCTGCGCTCTAGCCAGTTTTCCTTCCTTCAGTTCTTGAAATAGCCACTATACTTCTCTTTCCAAGATTCTCATGAGTACTTCTCCAAGATGCTGTTCCCCAAACTCTAGGCTTGGTTGATCACTCTGTTGAACATTTTTGCAATTACCTGTAAGTTTCCTTCATGGCATTCATTACACTTGTAATTAATTCATTATCTGATTTATAATATAATGTATATTATATCTAATATACAAAATTCATTATTTTTTATAACTGTAAAAATCATTTTTATAAATAACTTTTTAATTTTTGTAAGTTTCATTAATAAGCATAACTCCATAGCATGCAATCATGAAGCAATTTCACTTTCCTCATGTTTGCCCATGCAAATCTGATACGAAAGCCCCTTTCTTCCTGCCCTCTTTGACACAGTTGTTCATACACATAATTTCTCCAGAAAGTCTGTTACAAGAATATCCCATTCTAGCCATTAAAATGTTCAGACTGTATATACCACAGAGAAGACAAGTAGTGACTCTATAGCATCTTACTATGCTTATGCACAGTGACTTCAGTGGGGTGTGTGTGGGGGACTTGATAATATGAGTGAATGTAATAAACACAGTCTTGCTCATGTGAAACCTTTGTAAGATTGTATATCAATAATACCTTAATAAAAACAAAAACAAAAACCAGGATTCCCACCTGCCCTTAATAGTGCCCATTGTTTATATAATAAGAGTCTGTTTGTACATTTATGGAATGTTTGCCAGCGACAGAGCTTCTGGTCAGTCACCAGAGTACCAGCCTAGGGGAGAGGTGGAGAAGAAACACCCATTCTTCCCTCCCCTCAGTCCCTGGTACCTAATTGGTTAGGCGTCTGCCAGCCACTGGAGGCCCACAAGTTTCTCCTGGTGAAAGGACTGGGGAAGGAGGGTGCCGCTGGGAGGGCAGGGAGAGAGCTGCAGAGTCCCTGGTGCTCCTGGAGAGTTAAGCTCCTGCTGGGGAGCAGAACCTGTAGCTGGCCTGGGGAGCGCATTGGAGTCAGCTGTGTACTGAGCTGTCTGTGATCTGCCATGAGAACAAACCCCCTTCACACCCACAACTTCCTGCCCTTGCCTTAATTCGGTCTCACTGAATTGATAGAGAACTTGCTCCAGGGAGGGAACCCTCTCCTCCCAGAACTACAGTAATCCTTACTATTTTGATAGAAGGAAAAATGAATCACATTGTAATTTTTTATGTTTCTTTGATTGCTAAAGAATTTGAATATCCTTTATAAATTTGTACTTCTTTTTGTGAGTTGTACACTTTTCCCCCCAGGGCTTTAATGTTTTTATTATTGATTTATAAGACATTTTAATTTAAAGGATGTTATCAGAAAATCATGCTACATATTTTAAAATAACTGATGGAAAGAACATTCCTTCAGTGCATTACCATGCTTGTAGGTTCAAACAATGAACTTAAATTAGGGCATAATTTGTTTCATGGCTGGTATGGGCAGAGTTATTATGAATCTTTCATTTTCCTGTTTCCAAGATGCAGTCTCACAATGCTTCTTAGCCCTGGGATGTCCAGTCATGAAGTTTGTCCACCTGCTCAGAAATGCCTCCACACTGAAGGGCTCTGTCCCAAGAGGAGAAAGAAGCTACTCACCACTGACTGCCCCTCCTGTGCCCCCTGGGATTTGTACTTGGCCTCTCCTTTTTCTCTCTCTCACTGTGTCATTAGGAACACAAAGCACACAGTTGTCCCTGGTGCTTGGATGGAGGATTTCTGCAGCTGGAAGGGGTTGTTTTGCTCCTAACCTGATGGACCCAAGAGCCTTTGTACCTTCCTCTTCATTTTTCCTGATGCTTCAGAGAGAAGGCACTTTAAAGTCTCTTTGGGATATTGGACATACAAAAACAGGAGGGGAGACTCACTCATTCTGTAAGAGCAGTTCAATGTCAGGCACACACTTTAAGAGAGGGTCACAGTCCTCTGTCTAGGTCACTGAATCTCCAGTGGTTCTCCCTGAAAAACAAGGCTTTTACCACAATGAAGAGAAAGAGCATTGAATTCAATTAATAAAATGAGAGGTAAGAGAAACAGGCCAGCATTTTAAACTGTCATTTGCTCACCAGAGAGTAACACCATCCAGGCATCAAGGTAGAAGCAGAGATCATGGATGCTCCAGGCCTGGGGACTGTGGTAAGCCTGCATTTCCCTGTTGGGAAGAGGAGCTTGGCCCACTTTTCTCCCAAGCCCTACCCTGTCCGGGACATGCCACACAGCACATGGGAGCACTGAGGCTGCTAAATGGGACCAGTAGTTGCCCACCCTGCTCTGGCTTCAGGGAGTGGTTCTTTTTAGTGGTTGGTTTCTCTTTCAGATGTGAGACCCACTAAACCTACTGGATCCTTAGTGATATATATAGGTGTTTGTGCTGCCACAGAGGAATCTTTCTTCTCTCTGATAAGCCAAGACACACAAGTGTTTCTGCACTGGAGGAAGAAACAAAACAAAATAAAACATGGTGGCACCTTAACGTGGCCTGGGGAGTGAACTTTAAGCCTATCTCATAATTCTTACTGAATTAGTGACAAAAAGATGGAAGTTCTGGTTTGTGAGACACATACTGCCCTTCCTGTATCTAGTTAAATCGACAGAAACTAATAATAATGACAATGATACCGATGATGGCTAATATTTACTGAGTTGCCTGAAGACTGGTCATTGAACCAGAGGCTTTGCATACATTAATCCACATGACTAAAAAAAGTAGATGTTAATGCAATTATCCTCATTTTACAGATGGGAGAACTGATGATCCGAGAGGCTAAAAAACTGTCCAAGGTCACACACTGCTTAGAAGTGTTGAAGCAGGATTCAACACTAGCTCTTTCTCTCTATTCTCTGAGTTCACAAGGCCATGTGCATCCATTCACAGATTATTCAGCAGATATTCACTTGGCTTCAGACACTGTATAAATCTGTCAATTAATAGAAGTTATTATTTGTTGAGTAAATGAATGAATCAATGAGGGAATGAAATATTTGATTTTGGAGCCTGGGAGTTTAACTAGAGCATATGCCCTCCTAAAGGTTTGTTCTCTACATCTTTGTTCCTTGTCTGAGAAGAGAAGACAACCGAGGCTCTCGGCAAATGCCCAAATTGGCTCTGTTGAGTAATTTTTAATGATGCCAGCAGTTTCTCCTATCAGAGAAGAACTCTGAAATATTATCAGGAGAGAGAAGTTGGGGCCCCTGTTGCTGGTTTGCAAACTAGCTGCTGTACCTGGAGGGTAAGGAAAAACTGAAGAAAGAGATGGACCACTTCAGATTGGTAGGTGGCAGGTTTAATAAGCAAGGGAACTTATACTTGAGGCTTGTGTCGGGAGCCACAAGACAAGTAGCTCTCTACACCCACCTGCCAGAATGTTAAAAGTGTATACAGAAGCCTTAGCTGGGTTCAGTCACATGCAAAGTCCTGGTGGTCTCAGCAACACCCTGAGTCCTTGAGAATAGCTCCCACTGTGGGAATGGTGGGCAGAATGCACATTACAAGGACTCAAGAGGGGGTGAGGAGCTTCTGATTGCCCCAGACCAGCTTGCAGGCCAACCATGGTCACATCTCCTTCATGACCTCCAATACCTGTCTAGACAGCACATATGGGGGTGGACAATGAATGCTATCACTTTGGAGTTGTAAAAAAGCTCATGGTATGGGTTGTTTTCCTAAATACATGTGAAACTGGCGGTGAAGGCCTATCTGATGAGGGCGCTGCCAGCAATTGTTCTGCCTGGAGAAGACCTAGTCTGAAATGAAAGCTGCAGTGGAAAGGAGTTCCTTCACCAGGCCAGTTTCCTGTCACGGTATGAACTGCTTTTTATAATAAGATTTGAACAATTATAGTGCATTCCATACCTTTATGTATAAATCATAGACATTAGTAAATAAGTTCTTTATTACATTTTCCTGCCTTATGTTATGAAGCATAATAAATCTCATATGATAAAAAAAGAAAGCTCATGGTGAAACTCATCCTCTTGTTTGGTTTGACTGAAAATAATCCCTTTATATATATTTTTTCCCTTCTGCAGATGGATCTTTCCTAGTACTTGGGTCTCTGCTGCTGGGCTTCTAGTTAAAGGGTTTATAGTCAGTTTTTAGATGCCAAGACAATAGGGCATCTCACCAGCTCAGAGGTATGCGAAGGAAGTGGTGTGCCACACCAAAGGTACAGTTAATTTGCCTTCACTCTGTGTAAGATAAATTCTAGCTGAAATAGGCAGGCGAAGAGAGGCAACAAAGGGCCAGGCAGTTTATTTGAATGCGATCCCGGGCGAAAGTTCACCAGCCTGTACAGACACAGGCCGGGGAAGTCGCACTCAGCAGGGCAGGCAGTGAGTTTTTAAAGAAGGTAGGGGGAGGCAGAGCTTAGATTTACAGTGGCGCGAGGATTGGCTAGCCCAAAGCACATTTTTCAGGTTGGGAGGGGGCAGCAGCAGGGGACTTCAGCACATCATCAGTGTGACTTGCTCACCCCTCCCCCTAGTGCCTTCAACCTTACGTTTCAGCCTTTTGGTCATAATGGGCAACAATTTGATCTGGCTACTTCTGGCTGACAAGGGGCATCGTGGGGGGAGGGTTTCATAGCATGTAGTTATATTGCTCTGACTGCAAATATTTTGCCTTGCCTTCTCTAGAGGCCCTTACTCTACTCTGTTCAAGCTCATGGTCTTTGTCTCATTTTTTCTTTTATGGATACAGACTTTAGCTGCTGCCAGGGAAAAGGGGCGACAACCTCTCTGGCTGCTTCATGCTGAAAAGAGGTGCAGTAAAGGGTGCAGCTAGGTCTCTATTGCTGGTCAGTTGAGAGGGCCTCAGAAAGCTGGCGCTTTTATTCTGGAAGGACAAACTTGATGAGATTAAGAATGCATGGCTGAATATGGGAACTAGAAATATGAAGAGTTTAATTGAGAATTATAGCCAGGCATTATGGGGAAACTAAAATTTTGGATTGAGTTTACATCTCAATGACTAGTATTAAGATTTAGTATAGATAAGACTGTATTATTGAAACAATACTTTTCACTAAAATCACCCTTATTTTTATTAGAAGTAGCTAGATTAAGAAAATAATTAACATTTGGCTTTATTATTTGCATAAGTGCAGCAAGAAGAGCAATTGATTATACAGGCTCTTTTAAATGTGCTTTGCTGGAACTTTTTGTAAGGAATTTTAGATTGAACTTTTAAAGGCCTCTTGAGGCCAGAAAGCCAAGTAAGACTTGCCATCAGGTTGTGCCTGCAGTACCTGTAGATTTGGGTGAATTCTTCTCTTCTTGAGGTTCCCAAGACATCTTGAGGTTCCTGCACCTGCCAGGAAGTGACCTTCTTTACTCACCTGGCAAGGCTGCTGGGAACTCTGTAAACAAGGTACCAGGCCAGTTCTTCCAAAGGACTTTGTTGGCTTTGTAAAGTCAACTTTAGTTCCTTAAAGCTGTTCATATCTGAGTTTATGCATGTGTTTCTCAGGTATTACATCCCAGTCAAAGCCTTGGTAATATAACCAGTGTTTTTAATTGGTCCTCTTACAAGGAAAGCAGATTCTTATTGAACTTGCACAAATAAACATACTGCCATGAAATATAAAAATAGTTACTGAGGGTTTTTAAATTCTGGAGGGATTAGGTAGAGAGAAAGATAAAGTTTCAATTCTGCTTTTAAAGGCAGTCATTTATTAAACTTGTCAGCTTAAGAGAACAAGTTTAAAACACTTTATCAGAACATTTGAAACAAAAAGCTACAAAATCATCTTCTTTAGTTTACTTAATCTTATGTAACTAATAGTTGTTCTGCTGAAATTTAGTTCTTTACTAGCTTAGGAGTACCATCTGGAGATAGGAAAATTTTCTTCATCTACACACTTAGACACACAAACATACAAATGGAGCCACAATGACTACAGTCAGCAACACTTTTTACATAAAAATATATACACAGATAGACAAACTGACATAAAGACTTGAGTTACTGATATCTAATTGCTTTGTTTTTCTTCAGCTTCTTGTCTGTGGCTTCTGGAACTAGAGGGCGGGAGGAGCGTGTTCTGGTGGGGGAAGAGGGTGGTGAAGGTGGAAGGAGAGGGGGAGCGGGTGGTGCAGCCACTGGAAGAGGAGAGCAGGACAATGGCATGGTTGAGAATGTAGGACTTTAAGATGGAGGCGACACGTGTGAAGACAAAGGACTTAAAGATGGTGGTAGAGAGAGGGGGAGCGGATTGTGAGCTGAGGGAGGCGGGGGACTGAGGTTTACTGGTGGATCTGAAAGGGAAGAAGGACTGGGCAGAGTAAGAGGTTGACAATCTTTAACTGGAGATTGGGCTAGGAGAATTTGAGTTATTAAACACTTTACATAAAGGTCTGGTCGGGATCGCAAAGTCCAAAAAGCCTGCACATATGGGATTTCATTCTACTCTCTGCTCTGGTGGCAACAATTAGTTAAGTCGGTGAGGAGGCTAAAATTGAAAGTTACCTCAGGGGACCAGTGAGATTGATTGTCCA
Organism: Manis javanica; assembly: GCF_040802235.1. NCBI lineage: Eukaryota > Metazoa > Chordata > Mammalia > Pholidota > Manidae > Manis > Manis javanica. Next base: position 75,301,046 of record NC_133163.1, read on the forward strand.
AGGGATACTGAGGCCCGGCCTGAGAGCAAAGGAAGACTAGCTTCCGTTTGCGAACTTCCCAGGACAAACATAGAGTAGCCAAATTAGAAATGAGACACTGCTACGGGGTCTGAGCAAGCCTAACTTGTTTCCATCTCTCTATCAGCAGGAGCAGAAGCAACAGCTGCACCTGCATGAGCTTTTCTTGCGCAGGAGGCCTCTGAGCTCAGAGGAACGTCAGACATCACCAGTTCGGATGTGAATATCTGTCCTGCGTTCGTCTTGATCGCCTTCAGTCTCAGCACAGTGCCTTAGTGAGACTTTTAAATGGAAGACAGATCATAGCATTCCTTTCTCACAGCCCTCCTTGGCTCCTCATTTCACTGGGTACTTGGACTTGGGGGGCTCTTCCTCATTCAGGATTGGATTCTCCTCTTCCTGGAAAGTGCTTGCCCCAGATGAAATCACAAGGCTCACTCCCTCACCTTCAAGTGTTTGTTCAAGTGTTAGCCTCTCAGTAAGCCTGCTCTGACCACCCCACCTATAATTACACGGGGAACTGCCTGCCAGTGCAACGCAGCACTTTCTTTTCCCTTTATCCTACTTGGTTCTTGTCTCCACAGACTTATTTTTTAATATGTATATGATTTACTTATTATGTTTAATGTTTATTTGAATGGACTCTCCATAAAATCCAATACTTTTGTGATTTTGTTAATAGGTGTCAAATAATGAGTTATATTTAATACAATTTGGTCATTCAGATGACCAAATATATATTTCCCAGGTATATCTGGTCTTTATCCACAGTTCCTTGAAAACACTGGCAGAGCCTTAAAGGTGAAATGGATGTCTTGTCATGTTAATGAGAGACTTTTGGACCCCACCCAAGGGCAGCAGCTAGGGACTGAATAGGGCTGTGGCCAATGATTTAGTCAATCATGACTGCAATGAAGTGCTCATAAAAACCCCTGAGAAGAGCGTATCTCTCTTGGATCCTGCATCTCTGTCAGAGAGAGCTTCCACACTTGGGGAACCAGAAAGCTTCCACATGGCCCCAAGCTCCACCAGGATTGAAGCTTCTTTATTTAGGACCTTGCCCTGTGTATCTCTTCATCTGGCTGTTGACTTGTATCCTTTATGGTATGCTTTATTAAACTGGTAAACCTAAGTGTTTTCCTGAGTTCTGTGAGCTGTGCTAGCAAATTAATTGACCCTAAAGGGAGAGGTCATTGGATCCTCCAATTTGTAGCAGGTTGGATAGCAGCACAGGTAACTGCCTATGGCTTGCAACCAGTGTCTGGAGTCGGGGGTAGAGGGAAGTCTTGTAGGATGGAGCCCTTAACCTGGGGAATCTGGTGCTGTCTCCCAGCAGATACTGTCAGAATTGAATTGAGTTCCCAGACACCCTGCTGGTATTCTAGAATTGCTTAATGTTATGAGTGGAAAGACCTCCTTCCCTGCCACAGACATTGGAATTGGGTCTGGGAACCTGAAAGGAGTTAGACTGCTACTGCTGTGTACTATTACTATTGTGTAGGAAAAAAACACAGCAGGTACATCTCAAGTGCCTAGAAGAGAGCCTGGCATAGAGTGGACACTTAGTGAACATTTGTTGAATATATTATTTAATCTTAAAACAAACATATTTTCTTCATAACAAAGGGACTAGACACATTGTCCCTCATGGCCACACACATTCATTCAACATTTATACCAGCTATGCGCCAAGCACTGTGCTTGTGAATTTCATAAATGGAGAGGTAGGTAAGGGTAACTGATTCTCTGCAGGCTGGCCTTCTGGAGACAGAGCTTGCTTCCTGTAGTGCTCCAGCCTAGTCCTTAAATCCATCAGCTCTGGACGAGTGCTGAGGTGACAGGTTAGGAGGGGCCACAGTTTCCATCACTTTCTATTACTAATAATCACATGGTTTGGGGCCCAGCCCTTGTGTTGGGGCAAGGCCTGGTGCTTCCCAATAACGCAGCTTAAAATATCCACGGCTCAAGACTGGGATTTCTTTCTGATGGTCTTACACTGGCCTTGCTAGATTGCTGTGATGCCCCAGAATGTGGAGGTGCACGCTGCCCCTGGGAAAACCACACACCCGCTTTTTCTCTTAGCTTTGTGAATTTCCTCCAATAAACACTGTTATAAAAGGTCTGATATTTGTACTGTTTACTTGATATATATTCTATCTCATTTTAAATGTCATAAAAACACTGGCAAGTGGTTATTATTTTTCCATATTTTTTTAATGAGAAAAATGAGGCTTAGGTATATTATGTACCTTGCCTAGGGGCATTGAACTCATAGCTGAAAAGTTTGAATACCAATGAATTCCTTCTGACACCAAGTCAAGAGTTCATGCTAGTGTATTATTAGATTCTCCAACTTTATATGCAGGGGGATAGTAGTTTCAAATATCATCTGATATATTTTCCTTCTTTAAAATTAATTTCTTTTTCCCTGAGACACTTTTGCCATAAATTCTGGGGATGCATCTTATTGATCCAGGAAAGGGAGATTGCAAAAGAATCCAATGAGACTCAAGATTCAAAGTCTTGACTTTGTGTTTCAAAATAGACTTAAAAAGTCTTAAGAGGAGAAAATAGCCTAAGAAGAGGAAGCATTTATGAGTTGTGAGAGCTAAGCATCTGATCATTTTTCCTTTTGAAAATCTGTATGTCAAGAGCAAACCCTGAGGTATCAGGGCAGTTTAAATAAGACAGCCCGAGTCTAAAACCCTGAATGAGTAATGTTGATAGTGAAAAGCAATATCAGTTGGCTAGCCAACGCCAAGGTAACTTTTGTCTGTTTTCTGTTTGGAACTCCTAGAGGATCCAGCTCTGCAAAATGATACACTTCGACATATTTCAGCCACAGTAGAGTAGCAGTAGTGCTATAATCTATTTAAATACTGTTTTCCAAAAATATATGAAAATATTTTACTTGCCTGAAGGAGCTCATGGAAGTTAGCTTGTGCCAGCCAAGTGGACCTCATTAGGGAAGAAGGCACAGGGTGCATAGACCAAGGGAAGATATAGTTAAATTTCAGAGGACCAACACCTCCAGCCAGAAAGGAGCTAGGAATCAAGATAGCTGAGAGAGACTGAAGAGTTTGCATGTTGAGTCTTAAAGAAATTCCTAGAAGCTGTCACATGATGTTTATGCTTTCACTTCATTGACCAGAACTTATTCAAAGCCATACTTAGATGCAAGGAAGTTTGGGCAAAACAGATTTTATTTTGAGACAGAATAAAGAAGAGAAAGAGAGCAGGCTGTACCACACAGGATGAAGAGGAAATAGGGTGATTTTTGGACATTATGCTAAAGTCAGGCTTCATGGAGAGATACAAGTCATAAACAATCCTCACCAAAAACACTGAAGCCAAGTAAATGAAACTAGAGCAATTTGCAAAGAGAATTTGATGAAATAAATGGAAGATCTCAACAGTCCTTTCATAATGTGACCTTTAATAGAAAGCAAAGCAAGGACATAAAAGATTTTAATGATATAGAATACAAAAAGTTGAGCACATAGATGCACACACTTACATAAATGCATAGCTTTCAAGTAAAATTAATTATTGTTATGTACTTGGCCTCAAGGTAGGCCTTAAAAGTTTTGAGAAGTGGAGCTTTTGATAGGCACATTCTTTGATCATAATCCAATCAACATAAAAACATAAAAAGGTAAAAAAGTTAACTCTTTTGAAATGAAGAAATGAATTTCAAGTTAAGCCTTGGAGCACAAAATTAAAAGAAAAAATAAACAAGATGCCAAAAACAAAGAAAAAGAAGAGGTCGTATGAAAGCCTCTGGGACAGAGTGGAAGGTACATTCAGAAGAGAAGTATTAGTCTAAATGTCTCTTCTGAGATGTGAGTAATAGGATTGAGAAAAGTCTCTCCTTTCTTCATCCTTACAATATGTGGACTTGGTAACTGGTACATCTGATCAGGATGAAGCTCTGAGGGCTTTATGGAGCTTCTTGTCAGCAGAAGCCCTGGTCATTGGCAGCAATTGCTGGAAGCTGGGATGAACATCCCAGGGAACCTTCATGGAGGTCCCAGCAGGGTGCACATAGTTAGTTTAGCTCTGGTGTTTTGGGAATTGTTATGTCTGATAATATTTTCTTATTATGCCATCATACCCTTAAAATCAACTGGTTCAGTTTTGAACACCTGATTGTATCTTTTAGGAAAACATGTAAATGATACATTTTCAGTGAAAGTGATTCTAGCAAAAGAAAATTAAAATCTATGTACTCACAAATTGGGAAAGGGTCAGTGAAGGAGGTTAGAGGGAACTTAGTTTTTTGTTTTAAATTTCACATTAATAGACTTCTTTAAAATGTCTGAGTAATATTCATCTGTTTTGCAGTCTGCTTACATTCTTGACCTTAAGAAGATCCCCAAGTTAATTTTCAGAATCCCAGTTCTTTACTAGGGAAGAGATTTTAGGTTTATTCCCTCAGTAAATTTGACCGGACTGAGCAATTTTTATTTTTCTGTCATGAATGTTTTCCTTGTGAAACTGATTCAACTTTGAAATCAGTGTGTGGTAACATGATGTTAAATGCTATAGAAAATTACAGGAAATCATATAAAACACTGTTGTCTGATTATTGTAATGATACAGAGATGGAGTCCATAAATACAAAATAAACATTTCCTGATAAGCAGTCATTAACAAGGGAGCTTGCTTTGGTAACAGTTCGGGAAACTTGAAATTCAAGAGGTAATATGAATATTTATAAGTACAAAGTTAAAGTTCTTTCAGCCTAATCTATAGGAGTAGAGCCTCTGCTTGACTCAGAGGAAGAGGGAACTAAGTCAGTTTTTCATGTCAAATTTCTTTTTGTCTGGATATGGAAGTTACTATAGTCAGGGCTATAGGCTCTGAGTGGTATCAGAATTGTTCTGTGCACCACAGCTGCTGACCTTTCTTAACCTGCTAGCAAATTGCAGTGGATGCTGATTAGTGAAAATCCTGGGGCAATTTGGAAAAATAAGATTTTTCTTTTCTTTTTTTTTAACATGCTGCTGCTTAGGGGAATCCCAAGTGTCAAAAAGTTAAGGCCAGCTTTTACATTGTGTTGTAATTCCTCGAATATTTTCACTTAGAAGCCAGATGGAATCAAGGTTATTTTTTTCTAGAACTTTGGGAGGTAAAACTGACGAAACTGGTATCTGATTAGGGCTTGTCCATCCCACTAGTAGAGCAGGAAAACTTGTTTTCCATTATTTTTATATAAAGCTCAATTTGGGTATTTCTTATAAGACAATTTTCCTGACAGTGAAATTTGTTCTTACCTAGCTTGAGAAGGGCAAAGTTTAAGTACATTTCATAATTTAGTATGTAAAAGCAAACAAAAATGGAAGGAGAAGAAGACCTGGAGGATAATACAGAAAAAAATGTTACAGTCTTCTAACTGGCAAGGGCACTCAGTCTTGAGGCAAATTCAGGTAAGATGCAAATATTAAATTGCCCCGAGATTCCACCTGAAACATCTTGGGGGGCTTGGTGATACATGAAAGGGCCTCCCAAGGGTGCTGGGTTACAGTTGCTAATGATCAAGTGGCAAAGAGACAGCCAGTTTTTGATGGGTTTATTTATTTACTTTTAGTCCATTTTTTGTTGACTGACAGTGAGCATCTTATTTTCCCCAAATCTTTCCTGGGACTGAGAAAGCTGCTCAGTTATCGACTCTATCCTACAGATGTGGAAACAGTGGAAGAGAGGAAACAATACATTCCACATTCAGACAGTCTCTGCTAGTATTTACGGAAAACTTCACCCTCTTCCTCAGCTTCCAGTGGTCTGAGGTGAGATACCTCCATGCTCAGGGCTCTTATATGCCTTCTATTTTCCTTTTTGCTTAGAAAATTAAAATGGAGAAGAGTCATTACAAATCTGATTTACTTTAGTAAGGGAAGCTTCATTATAATCCTTTCTTTCAATTCCTTCCTTTAAAAATGTTCCCAAATTAGCTGTCAGGGCTCTTCTTGGCTCTGTTTTACAGAAGTCTATTTAAAATGCTGTTTGAGTAATTCTGGCAGAAAATAGCGTTCTTTCTGTTTCCTGTTGTGCGTTCCTTTTTGCTCCAATAGCCACAATGAAATGTGGGAGGTAATTTGTACATCAATCTCTGACTTTATTTCTCTTCTCACATTGTCTGTAAGATTCTCGAGCTGAGTGGGACCAATCCTTGTATCTTTGTGACTCACAGAGCAGTTGAAGCCACCAGGTCATTCATGAGGTGTCCACACTGATGAATTTGGGATGAGAAAGGAAGTGTTAAGTTCCTCCCTTGCAGCATATTTTCTCCTATTCACCCAGTCAGTAAGCTTGGTCCACTGCTCTGTATTTATCAACCAGGTGAGGCCTTTTGTTCACACACACTCACATGAAAATTGTACTATTTTTGCTATGAAGTTCAAATGAGAAAACATAGGGGAAGGACAGAAACGTGGGAGCACTGATGACTTTAGGCTAAACTACCCTGCTGTGCTGCTTCATCTTAATTTCCTGTCTAACGGGTGGTCTTCGGGAGGTCGACCAGCTGGAGATGATGAGCTTCCTGCTTATTAGTGGGTAGGGAGGTGCTCTAACAATCAGTTGGAAAATAAAAAGGGCATGAGAGTATTTGGACCCTGGATTTACAGACCAGCTATGTGCATAATGTTTTCATTCAGCACTGTGGGCTCAGGGCTTTTCAAGTAGTATTTTTATTTTCTTTCAAAGTCCTACAATAAGAATTTCTTCACACATGGTGATACATATATTATCTAGATGAGATGGATATTACCTGACTACTTCAGTCACTCTTTTAGCAGGAAAAACTAGGTAAGGAGTCTCTCATAGAATACTATTTTGTAAAGCATTAAACCTCTCCATTGGTAAATGCTATATGTTACATTCACATATAAAACAAATAATGGTTTCTTATTTCGTAGGAATTATTTGTGACATTTGTATTAAATGTAAAATTGTTCTGTAGAGGAAGACTAATGGATTTTGACTATGAGGCAGTAAAAGGAGACCTCATATTCTCAGGAAAGACATGTTTAGAACTTTTTCCTCTCTGAATCCATTTCCTTTTAAGGAAATATCTACAGTAAAGATAATAAAAATTAAAAACTTTGCTCATTCATTTCATATTTTTCCTTGCAGGAAGAGATGCAGAGACAGTGAACTAAGCTTCATAAGGAGCACCCCCAGCAGGGGTGGGGCCCGAGCTGCAGGTGCAGGTTTGGGTACAGACTGAATGCATCAGTGGGACACTGTGCGTCCATGGCAGTAGGTGGCAGAAAGGCCATCTGGAAGGCTGTGATGTGCAGGGTTCCGCCACTGGCTTTGGGCTTTGCTATCAAGTAAGGCCGTTGACCATCCCTCTGCTTCACCGTTCCATCTCACATCAATGAAAACAGATTCCAGGTTTCCCCCCAGATACTGTCTGGATCATGCAGTCTGTCTGAAGCAGTGCTTGAATAATTGCAGTAGATGCCAAGGTCTTCTCCTTCCTGGGTGCTCCGGGCAGAGGGCTTTGCTCCTATTTCACCTCTCCCTTTAACCCTGTCCAAAGAGAACATTTGAGGAGTCCACTGGTTATCTCTCTACTGCAGAACCTCCCCAGGGAATCTCACACGAGTCACACGGAACCTTCTCTCCATCCCTGAACATTGTATGACGATTCCTGCAACCCCGTGGTTCCCTTAACTCAGTCTAGTTGAGGTCACAGAATCACTGCTAGCAGTTTCTTCATTTTTTTTTCTCCTTCCAGCTCACTGAAGACTCAGATTTAGGTGCCTTGAAAGCTGGCCAGGGATATCCAAATACTGTAGCTTTAACTTTTTCTGCAGAATCACGATTTCAACAGATGTTCCAACTAATTAGAATCACATCAGGCAATTCACTCAGTTCCTCCCTTTTATTTAAATATTAAAAATTAAAAATGCTTTGGTTAGAAGGTTTTTTTGTTTTGTGATTCTTTTTGTGAATGGGAACAGTGCCTCCTTCAGTGTATTTAGAGAAATTATTGAGAAAGTAACCCATAGGATTGTTGCATACACGAGATTTTGCTTTTTGTAAGCCAGCAAGGTGTTTCTAAAAATTTCTTAGCAAATTAATCCATAAAAATATTGATTCTAAAAAATATATATATTGATTTAGTCTGGACGTTCTTAAGTGAAAGAAATGTAATCCAAAGAAGTTTGGACAAGAAGGGAAATGCATTGGCCGCTATAACTTTGGCAAGGGCAGACATGTACGTGGGCTTTTCAGGTGGCCAGGCGCCAGGGAGCTGGATCCTGCAAGAATTCTCCTTTCACCCCGCTCCTCTCTGTGTATCAGCTTTATTTACTCAGACGTCAAAACGGGAAACATGGTTACAAAATTTTCTAGCTGGAGTGCATTTCACAGCCACCAAAGATGGATCAGGGATTCTCTATCCCAACCCAAATTAAACAGTTCTGGAGGAGCTCTTTGTTTGCCTCAGAGTCAGGTTTTCCATCAGGAGAACAACTTGTGACTGCAGCAGGATGTCCGGTTGTGATTGGCTCAGCTGGGTCAGGTGGCCACCGATGACTCAGGAGTGTCTGAGGTGGTTCCGTAAGTAAGATGGCAGCCTCCATTCAGACCATATGGTTAGAGTTTATCTTTTACCAGGAGAGAGTTGCTGTTTTGACCTGACGGAACTATGTCCACTATAGTGTTGTCTCAGCTATGTGGACTATCACTGGGGCGAGACTGGGAGGTGGGAAGGCTTTCATTTTCTTGACATTCCCCTAAACATGAACAGCCACTTCTGATGAACCGGGTCAGTTTATGAATCACCTAGCCTTCCTGCAAGCACTGTACCTTTTCTATACCATGTTAACTCTTGTAGAACATCATGACAGCTTCTTGAAGTCCTCATATACCTATTACAGAAAGTTGTGAGAAAAAAACCAAAATATGATTATGATACCCAATACATATTAAGCTGTACTATATACTAAGCACTATGCTAACTGGATGAATAATCTCATTTAATCCTCAGAACATTATATTTTATAGAAGAAGAAACTGGGGATTACAGAGGTTAAATAAGAAGTTTAGAATCATGCAGCCGGCACAGGGTGGAGTTGGGATTCAAACCAACTCTCTCTAAGTACTGGGTTAATGCCTAGTCCTGTGCTTTTCTGTGTGTAACAGATGTCTAAAATTTAGGGGCCATGGTTTTTCACCCATTGCACTCACTGCAGTCAATGTGGGACAGATTTATGCATATAATTTCTCTATCTTTAAAAATCTTCAGCTGTCTCAGGGAAGGTCCTGTTGAAATCCCCTTTCCTGCACGAACTTGCCATTACTGATAGAACCATCCAACGCTTGATTTTTATCCTTGAGAAAATAAAAGGCATAGTCAAAAGTACATACTAAATACCTACCAAGTATCAAGTAATGTGATAACTGAAGGGATGGGAGTATTAAATAATTTTGCAATATCTAGTCTTGATTTTAAGGGAGCTTTAAGTTAGGAAGATTAAAATAACATGTATTGAGCAAAAATTAGCAATGAAAGGGGCACATTTGGGGGAGAGGTATAGGCTTTCTTTAAATTTAGTAGACAGAGATTACAGAAGGATGTAGGTATTTAGTGCAGCCTCCTTGGAGGAGTTGACTTGTTGAATACATAATATTTAGGTAGAAGGAGTTAAAGACCAATTTAGGACATGTAAGGAGACAGAAATGAGGATGACATATTTGTGAGAAAGTGTAAACTAGTCAAAAGGGCTTATATTTGTGACAAAATAGGAACTGTTGGTGGGATTTTGAATAGTGGAGTGATATGTTTTAAAGGTATTTTAAAAAGAAGGGTGTGACAATGATACAGAGGGTGGTTGGGGTTGGAGGGATAGGAGAGAAGGGCACAAAAACAGACTGCCAGGGTGATAAAGGAGAGCAAGGAGAACATTTCCTTTCCGCTTGGTGAGAGACATTGAGAGGAGCTCAGAGACTGACTTACCCAAATGAAGGGTGAGTCTGAGAGCACTTGAAAGAAAAGACTCACAAGAATTGGTGCCTGACTATAAACTCTAGTCTCAAGCCTGCATGAAGGAAGGATGGTAGTGCTGTTTACAGAAACTGGGAAGTTTGGAGAGAGATCTGAATTGGGAAAGCTTTTTAAAATTGAGTAGTAGTGATCATTGAGTGGAAATGGTCAAATGAGAGCTGGAGATAAAGGACAGAATTTTAGTTAAATGGAAATTTTAGTTAAATTTATTGAGCATAAACTCAATAAATGACCGTTGTTATTATGCACCATCACATGTACCCCATAGTATTATTAGCAATGTGCACATATTTATATCCCATTAGACTGTGTGTTTGCTGAAGATAGGGTCTTTATTGTAGCCAGCTTTGATTTCTCAGTGTCTCTGTTTATCATCTGATTGGCACATAGTACATGTATTTGTCAAAGGTAAATTAAAAGTAAAAGTAGGGCTTTCATAACACAGACTTGGTGGCCTGAACAACAGGAATTTATTTTTTCACAGTTCTGGAGGCTCCAAGTCCAAGATCATGATGTCAGAAGGTTTGATTTTTTCTCAGACTCCCTTCCTTGGCTTGCAGATACCACCTCACTGTGTCCTCACAGGGTCTTTCCTTGGTGCTTGAGTGAGAGCAGCCCCCTTTGTTTCTGTATCGTAATCCTTTCTTTTTTATAGGGACACCAGTTGGATTAGATTAAAGACCACTGTAATAGCCTCATTTTAACTTAATCACTGTTCTAAAGGCCCTTTAAATAATAATATTTAATCACTGCATTGAAATCTTCAAATTCAGCCACTTTCTGAGATACCTGGTGTGTGTGTGGCATTTGTGTGCTGGGTATGTGGGGAAGGCAGAAGAGGCAGAATTCATAATTTTTTCCTTATGATTTGATGCTGACTTTGGAATTATAAAACAATATAAATGTTAGAAACTTTAGAAGTTCAAGTGAAGTGGTTACATGTTTCTAAAACTCATCCATTTTATCCAGATCTATTTCACAAGGAATTAACTGATGATTTTAAAACTTCCTTCCATAGACACGGTTCTGTCACTTTTTCCATTCTGAATGAGTATTTCTGTTTTTTTTATTTTCTTAACAGTTTTTCTAGAAGTCTTGGCTTTATTTATAAATGTTAATTTTTATTTTGCTTTTAAATTAATCTCTATTTTTATTATTAGACTTTTATTATGGTTTAATATGCTTATTATTATTTTTTAAATTTCTTGAATTGAAGATTTGGCACCTTTATTTGACTCTACTTTATTAATAAAACTTTGAAGACTATACTTTTTCTTATGAGTGTTGCTTTGAACAATTCCATAGGTTTTTATATGTAGTGCTATCATTATCATTAATTTATAATGACCTGCAGTTTTAACTTTTAGTTCTTTGACCTGGAAATTATTTAGAATATTCTAATGGTTAATTCCCTTCTAACTCATTTATTGGCTATCTCCTAATTATTGATTTCTAGCTTTATTGCATTGTGTTCAAAGAATGTGACTTTTACGAATCTTTCCTATTGTTTCATTGAGTCATAATACATGCTTGTGTTTTGGTAAATGTTCCACAGCTATATATATATATACATATAACAAAGTTATTTTTCATCTCCCTCTCCCTAAGGAATAGATATTAAAGCATCCTATAATTTACATAGCTATATGTTGTCAAATTATTCTTGTATTTCCAACAAGTTTTAATTTATATTTTTCTGATGCAATACCATTTTTGAATAAAAGTAGGTTCCATTCATCTATCCCTTTATGAATTCCAATAAATTAATATTGAGATCCACTGTGTTCCAGATACCAGATGAGCTCTTAAGCTAATGCAATGAGCAAGACAGCCTCAGTCTCTGAGGTCGTGGAACATGTGCCTATTAGAAAAGGCACTCATTCAATGATTGTCAGTAAGTGTGGGGGATGTTGTGACAGGTGAAGTACACGGTGCTGTACGAGGTTGATTTAGTTGGTGGTTATTCCTGAATCAAGGGTGTTAAGAAAGACTTCGCTGAAGAAATAACATATAAGTTTAAATTGGCACAGTTTAGGATCTGAAACCAGACAGTATCAATCTGGATCCAGCAGGAAACGTGCACACAAAAATTACAAAATGTAAGGACAGATACATCATTATCATTTTTTGATTTTTTATTGAAATACTGTTGGTATACAATATTATACTGGTTTCAAGTATACAACATAGTGACTCAGCTGTTATCTACATTATTAAATGTTCACCACAACTAGTGTAGTTACTATCTGTCAGTGTGGAAAGATGTTACAGAACTATTGACTATATTCTCTACTGTACTTTCATCCCTATGACTAATTTATATTATGATCGAGATTTTGTGCCTATTTATCCCCATCTCCTATTTCACCCACCCATCCCAACATCTCCCCCATGGTAACCACCAGTCACTTCTCAGTGTTTATGAGTTTATTACTGTTTTTTTCATTTCATTTTGTTTTGTTTTTGATTTAACATGTAACTGAAATGTTATAATATTTGTCTTTCTTCACATGGCTTATTTCACTTAGCATAATACTCTCTAGGTCCATCCATGTTGGCACAAATAGCAGGATTTCTTTCCTTTTTATGGCCAAATAATATTCCCTTGTGTATATGTACCACCTCTTTATCAATTCATCTATTAATGGGCACTTTGGTAAATTCCACATCTTGGCTATTTTAAATAAAGTGGCAATAAACATATGGGTGCATATATCTTTCCAAATCAGAGATTTTGTTTTCTTTGGCTAAATTTCTAGAAGTGCAGTTACTGGGTCATATGTGTTTCTATTTTTAGCTTTTTTAGGAACCTGCATATTACATTGCATCGTGGCTCCACCACTTTGCATTTCCACCAATAGTATAGGAGGGTTCTATTTTCTTGAAATCCACACTAACACTTGTTATTATTTATTTCTTGTCTTTTGGATAGTGGCCGTTCAGACTGGTGTAATCATTGTGGGTGACATTGAAGAAGGTGAGGTGTCAGGTCCAGGAGCCAGGGTTAGGTTAAGTGTCAGGTGTTCAGTAAGCTGTACAGGGAAGATAGTGTTACATTTAGAGTTAGGGTCCAGCTATAATGTGAGGGAGAGGGCATGACTGAGTTTCAGGATTACAGTGAGGCAAGCATGATGTTCATGGTGATAGTGAATGGTCAGGCGATAGGCCAGGGCTAGGGTTGGGGGATACATGTTCTGTAAAGTACATGGGGAGGATGGGGTTATGGATAGAGTTAGGATCCTCTTCTGATGTGAGGGTGAGTGTGAGAATGAGGTTCAGGGTTACAGTGAGGCATGGGTGATGTCAATGGTTATGGTGAAGGGTCAGGTCCAGTGGCCAGGGCTAGGGTTAAGGTTAGTTCTTCGGCATATTGCAGAGAGGATAAGGTTATTATTAGAGTTAGGGTCTGGCTCTGATGTGAGAGCGAGGGTGAAATTGCAATTCAGTGTTGAGGTGAGGCCTGGGTGACATCGATGCTGGCGGTTAGTGGATAGGCCCAGGACTTGGCGCTAGGGTTTGGATTTTCTGTTCTGTAAGGTGTCCGGGGAGGTTAGGATTATGGACAGAGTTAGCTTCCTGGTCAGATGTGATGGCAAGCCCGAGATTGAGGTTCAGGTTTATGGTGAGGCATGGGTGATGTCAAAGGTGAAGGTGAGGTGTCAGGTTGAGGAGCCAGGGCTAGGATTAGGGTTAGGTGTATGGTAAGGTGTAGAGGGAAGATAGTGTTACATTAGAGTTAGGGTCAGGCTATAATGTGAGAGTGATGGCGCGATTGAGTTGCAGGATTACATTGAAGCAAACGCGACGCCCATGGTGATGGTGAAGACTCAGGCCATGGGCCAGGGCTAGGGTTGGGGTTAGGTGTTCGGTAAAGTGTATGGGGAGGAGAGGGTTACTGTTAAAATTAAGATCCTCCTCTGATGTGAGGGCAATGGCAAGATAGAGCTTCAGGATTATGGTGAGGCATACGTGACATCAATGATGACAGAGAGGGATCAGGTCCAGGGGACAGGGCTGGGTTTAGGGTTTTGTGTTCTGTGAACTGTACCGATAAGGTAGGTTTATGTTTAGAGTTAGAGTCCAGCTCTGATGTGAGTGTAATTCTGAGATTGAGGTTCAGTGTTAAGGTGAGGTCTGGGTGATGTCAATGGTGAAGGTGAAGTGTCAGGTCATGGGGTGAGGGCTAGGGCTAGGATTAGTTGTTCAGTAAGGAGTACGGGGATGATAGGGTTACAGCTAGAATTCGAATCTGGTTCTGATGTGAGGGTGATGGCCAGATTGAGCTCCAGGATGATGGTGAGGCATAGGAGACGCAGCTGCGGATGGTGAAGTTTCAGGTCCTGGGGCCAGGGAGAGGGTTAGTGTTTGTGTTCCTAAAGGTGTACGGGGTGGATAGGGTTACCAATAGTGTTAAGGTGTGTTTCGGATGTGAGGGTGAGCGCAACATTGAGTATCAGTGTTACGGTGAGGCATGGGTGATGTCAATGGTTACGGTGAGCAGTTAGGTCCAGGTGCCAGGGCTAGGGTTAGGGTTAGTTGTTCGGTACGTTGCATGGAGAGGATAAGTTTACGATTAGAGTTAGGGTCTGGCTGTGATGTGAGTTTGAGTCCTAGATTGAGGTCCGTTTTATGGTGTGGTGTGGGTGACATCAATGGTGAAGTTGAGGGGTCAGGTACATGGGCCTGTGCTCGGGTTATGGTTAGGTGTTTGGAAGGTGTACAGTGAAGAAATGGTTTTGTTTAGAGTTAGGGCCTGGTTCTGATGTCCTGTGGACCACGTGTTTGTTGTTCTAGGTTATGGTGTGTCGTGGGTGACGTCAATGGTGAAGGGGAGGGGTGAGGTCCAGTGGCAAGGCTAAGGTTAGGGTTTTGAGTTCTGTAATTTGTACAGGGAGGATAGGGTTCTGGATAGAGTTAGGGTCTGGCTCTGATGTGAGGGTGAGTGCGAGATTGACGTTCAGTGTTAAGGTGAGGCATGGTTGACGTCGATGGTGAAGGTGAAGTTTCAGGTCAGTGGTCGGTGTTTGGGTAACTGTTAGGTGTTCAGTAAGGATTATGGGGATGACAGGGTTACAGTTAGAGGTCATATGCAGCTCAGATGTGAGGGTAATGGCCAGATTGAGCTTCAGGGTTATGGTGAGGCATGGGATACATTCATGGTTACCATGACGTTTCACATGCAGGGGCTAGGGCTAGGGATAGGGTTTTGTGTTCTGTAAAGTGTGTCGGTATAATAGGGTTACAGATAGAGTTAGGGTGTGTCTCTGATGTGAGGGTGAGTATGACATTGAGGTTCAGGTTTATGGTGAAGCATGGGTGATGTCAATGGTTATGGTGAGGGCTCAGGTCTAGGTGCCCTGGCTATGGATAGGGTTAGTTTTTGGTATGCTGTAAAGAGAGAATAAGGTTACGATTCGAGTTAGGGTCTGGCTCTAATGTGAGGGTGAGGGCGCGATTGAGTTTCAGGATTACATTGAGGCAAGCACAACTTCCATGGTGATGGTGGAGTGTCAATCCACCAGCCACATCTATGGTTGGGGTTATGGGTTTGTAAAGTGTATGGGGAGGATAAAGTTATGTTTAGATTTAGGATCATCCTCTGATGTGAGGGTGATGGTGAAATTGAGCTTCTGGATTATTGTGTGGGATGGGTGATGTTGATGCTAACCGTGAGGTTTCAGGTACAGGGGCCAGGCCTAGGGTTAGGGTATTGTATTCTGTAAGCTCTATGGAGAGGATAGGGTTATGTTTAGATTTAGGGTTCGGCTGTGATGTGAGGGCGAGTTTGAGATTCAGGTTCATTATTACATTGAGGCATGGGTGACGTTGATGGTGCCATTGAGGGGCATGTGCAGTGGCCTGTGCTAGGGTTATGGTTAGGTGTTCTGTAATTTGTACTTTGAGGATAGGGTTTTGTTGAGAGGGTATAGTTCTGATGTACAGGTGAGCACGTGACAGGTTCTGTGTTTTGGTGAGGTGTGGGTGTTGTCGACGGTGACGGGAAGGTGTCAGTTCCAGTGGCAAGGGCTAAGGTTAGGATTTTGTGTTCTGTAAGGTGTATGGGGAGGATAGGTTTCCGGATAGAGTTAGGGCTTGGCTATAATGTGAGGGAAAGTGCGAGATTGAGGTTCAGTGTTAAGGTGAGGCGTGTTTGATGTCGATGGTGAAGGTGAAGTGTCAGTTAAGTGTTTGCGGTTAGGGCTACGGTTAGGTGTTTGGTAAGGAGTACACAGATGATGAGATTACAGTTAGAGCTCAGATTCGGCTCTGAAGTGTGGGTCTGGCTCTAATGTGAGGGTGATTGCGAGATTGAGTTTCAGGCTTAAGGTGAGGTGTTTTTGTTATTAATGTTGATGTTGAAGTGTCAGGTCATGGGGCTTGGGTTAGGGTTCAGTAAGGAGTACAGGGATGATAGGGTTACAGTTAGAGTTCGGATCCAGCACTGACGTGAGGTCAATAGCCAGATTGCACTTCAGTATTATGGTGAGGCATAGGAGATATTGTTGCTGATGGTGAAGTTTCAGATCCAGGGTCCAGGGAGAAAGATAGGATATTGTGTTCCTTCAGGGGTACCCATAGGATAGGATTACTGATAAACTTAGGGTGTGTCTCTGATGTGAGGGTAAGTACGAGATTGAACATCAGGGATATGGTGAGGCATGTTTGATGACAATCGTTACGGTGAGGGATTAGGTCCAGGTGCCAGAGCTAGGGTTAGTGTTAGTTGTACAGTATGTTCTACGGAGAGGATAAGGTTATGATTAGAGATAGGGCCCAGCTGTGATGTGAGGGCAAGACCTAGATTGAGGTTCAGTGTTAATGTGCGGCATGGGTGATGTCAAAAGTGACGGTGAGGGGTCAGGTCCCGGGAACAGTGCTAAGGTTATTGTTATTTGTTCACTAAGGTGTACGGGATGGATAGGGCTACATTTAGATTTAGGTATCAGCTGTGATATGAGTGAGAGCGTGAGATTGAGGTTCTGGTTTATGGTGAGGTGTGTGTTTCATCTACTGGTGACTGTGTGGAGTCAGGTCCAGGTTCCAGAGCATGGGTTAGGGTTTTGTGTTAGGTGATGTGTATTTGAATGATACAGTTATGGAGAGAGATACTGTATGGCTGTGATGTGTGGTGTGTGAGAGATTGAGGTTCAGTGTTAATGTGAGGTGTGGGTGATATCAGTGGTGAAGGTGGAGTGTCAGGTTAAGGCTTGGGGCTAGTGTTATGGTTAGGCATATGGGAATGTCTACAGGGAAGATCATTTTAGAGTTAGAGTTTGGATCTGGCCCTGATATGCGAGGAATAGCCCAACTGACTTTCAAGATTATGATGAGGCATGGGTGACATCGATGCTGATGGTGAGGGTTCAGGTCCAGTGACCAGGGCTAGGGTTAGGGTTTGGTGTTCTGTAAGCAGTACAGAGAGGATAGGTTTATGTTTAGAGGTATGGTCCCGCTCTGAAGAGAGGGAAAGTCTGAGGTTGAGGTTGAATGTTAAGAAGAGGCATGGGTGACATCGCTGATGAAGGTGAAGTGTCAGGTCATATGGCCTGGGCTAGGGCAAGGGTTAGGTTTCTGTAAGGAGTATGGGGTAGATAGGATTACAGTCAGAGTTCAGATCCAGCTCTGAAGTGAGGGAGATTGTAAGATTGAGGTTCAGTTTTATGGTGAGGCATGGATTATATCAATGGTGAAGGTGGAGTGTCAGGACATGGGGCAAGGGCTATGGTTAGCTTTAGTTGTTCAGTAAGGAGTACGGGGATGATAGGGTTACAGCTACAGTTCGGATCTGGCTCTGATGTGAGGGTGATGGCCAGATTGAGCTTCAGGATGATGGTGAGGAATAGGAGACTTCGTTGCTGATGGTGAGGTTTCAGGTCCAGGGTCCAGGGAGAGTGTTATGGTTGTGTTCGTAAAAGTGTACGGGGTGGATAGGGTTACGAATAGTGTTAGGGTGTGTTTTTGATGTGAGGGTGAGCGCAACATTGAGTATCAGTGTTTCAGTGAGGCATGGGTGATGTCAATTTTAGGTTCAGGTGCCAGGGCTGGGTTAAGGGTTAGTTGTTCGGTATGTTGTACGGAGTGGATAAGGTTACGATTAGAGTTAGGGTCCAGCTGTGATGTGAGGATGAGTCTTAGATTCAGGTTCCATTTCACGGTGCGGTGTGGGTGATGTCAGTGGTGAATGTGAGGGCTCAGGTACAGGGGACTGTGCTTGGGTTATGTTTAGGTGTTTGGTAGGTGTACAGTGAGGATTGGATTTCGTTTAGAGTTAGGGCCTGGTTCTGATGTGCTGTGTAGTGCATGTTTATTGTTCTAGGTTATGGTGTGGCATGAGAGATGTCAATGGTGATGGGGAGAGGACAGGTCCAGTGGCAGGGGCTACGGTTAGGGTTTTGTGTTTCTTTAAGGTGTACGGGAAGGATAGGTTTCTGGATACAGTTAGGGTCTGGCTCTGCTGTGAGGGTGAGTGGGAGATTGAAGTTCAGTGTTAAGGTGAGTCATGCTTGATGTCGATGATGAAGGTGAAGTTTCAGGTCAGTGGTTGGTGCATGGGTTACTGTTAGGTGTTCAGTGAGGAGTATGGGCATAAAAGGGTTACAGTTAGAGGTCAGATTCGGCTCTGATGTGAGGGAAATGGTGAGATTGAGCTTCAGGGTAATGGTGAGGTATGGGAGACATTGATGTTTACCCTGACCTTTCACATGCAGTGACCAGGGATAGGGATAGGGCTTTGTGTTCTGTAAGGTTTATGGGTAGGATAGGGTTACAGATAGAGTTAGGGTGTGTCTCTAATGTGAGGGTGAGCATGAGATTGAGGTTCAGGGTTATTGTGAAGCATGGGTGATGTCAATGGTCACGGTGAGGGCTCAGGTCCAGGTGACATGGCTAGGGTTAGGGTTAGTTGTTCGGTATGTTGTACAGAGAGGATAAAGTTAAGATTAGAGTTAGGGTCTGGCCGTAATGTGAGGGAGAGGGCATGGTTGGGTTTCAGGATTACAGTGAGGCAAGCGCAACGTCCATGGTGGTGGTGGAGTGTCAAGCCATCAGCCACTTGTACGGTTGTGGTTATGTCAATGGTGAAGTGTATGGGGAGTATAAAGTAATGGTTAGAGTTAGTATCCTCCTCTGATGTGAGGGCTTTAGCGAGATTGAGCTTCAGGATTATCGTGAGGCAACGTTGATGTCGATGCTAACCGTGAGGACTCAGGTACAGAGACCAGGCCAGGGGTTAGGGTATTGTGTTCTGTAAGCTCTGTGGAGAGGATAGTGTTATGTTTACAGTTATAGCTCGGCTGTGATGTCAGGGCGAGTCTGAAATTCAGGTTCATTATTACGTTGAGGCGTGGGTGACGTTGATGGTGCCATTGAGGGTCAGGTCCAGGGGCCTGTGCTAGGGTTATGGTTAGGTGTACAGTAAGGTGTATGGTGAGGATAGGGTTTTGTTTAGAGTTAGGGTATGGTTCTGATGTATAGGGGAGCACGTGATTGAGGTTCTGGGTTATGGTGAGGTGGGTGACGGGAAGGGGCCAGTTCCAGTGGCAAGGGCTAATGTAAGGATTTTTTGTTCTGTAATGTGTATGGGGAGGACAGGTTTCTGGATAGAGTTAGGGCTTGGCTTTTCTGTGAGGGAAAGTTCGAGATTGAGGATCAGTGCTTGGGTGAGGCTGGGTTGATGTTGCCGGTGAAGTTGAAGTGTCAGTTAAGTGTTTGTGGCTAGGGCTACTGTTAGATGTTTGTTAAGGAATACACAGATGATATGTTTACAGTTAGAGCTCAGATTCACTTCTGATGTGTGGGCAATTGCGAGATTGTGTTTCAGGTTTAAGGGGAGGTGTGGTTGTTATCAATGTTGAAGTTGAAGTGTCAGGTCATGGGGCTTGGGTTAGGGTTTGGATTTGTTGTTCAGTAAGGAGTGTAGGGATTTTCAGGTTACAATTAGAGTTCGGATCTGCCTCTGACGTGAGGTCAGTGGCCAGATTGAGCTTCAGGATTATTGTGAGGCATAGGAGACATTGTTGCTGATTGTGAAGTTTCAGGTCCAGGGGTCAGGGAGAAGGTTAGGGTATTGTGTTCCTTAAGTTGTATGGGAGGATAGGATTACAAATTGAGTTATGAGGTGTCTCTGATGTGAAGGTGAGAATGAGATTGAGGATCAAGTTTACGGTGGGGCATATTGATGTCAATGGTTATGTTTAAGGGTTAAGTGCAGGTGCCAGAGCCATGGTTAGTGTTAGTTGTTCAGTATGTGGTACGGAGAGGATAACGTTATGATTAGAGTTAGGGCCCAGCTGTGATGTGAGGGCAAGACCTATATTGAGGAGCAGTGTTAAAGTTTTGCATGGGTGATGTCAATAGTGATGGTGAGGGGTCAGGTCATGGGGACTGTGGTAAGGATATTGTTAGGTGTCCACTAAGGTGTACGGGATGGATACGGCTATATTTAGATTTAGGTTTTGGCTGTGATGTGAGTGGGAGTGTGAGATTGATGTTCTGGTTTATGGTGAGGTGTGGGTGTCATCGATTGGTGACTGTGTGAAGTCATGTCCAGGATCCAGGGCTAGGGTTAGGGTTTTGTGTTAGGTGAAGTGTATGGGAAGGATACAGTTATGGATAGAGATAGGGTCTGGCCTGTGATGTGAGGGTGAGTGCGACATTGATGTTAAGTGTAAAGGTGAGGTGTGGGTGATATCAGTGGTGAAGTTGAAGTGTCATGTCAGGGCTTTGGGCTAGTGTTATGGTTAGTTGTATGGGAAGGAGTACAGGGAAGATCAAGTTAGAGTTATAGTTCGGATCTGGCCCTGGTATGGGAGCAATAGCCCAATTGACCTTCAGGATTATTGTGAGGCATGGGTGACATTGATGCTGTTGGTGAGGTTTCAGGTCCAGGGACCAGGGTTAGGGTTAGGGTTTGGTGTTCTGTAAGCAGTACAGAGAGGATAGGTTTATGTTTAGAATCAGGGTCCAGCTCTGACAAGAGGGCAAGTCTGAGGTTGAGGTTCAGTGTTAAGAACAGGCATGGGTGAAATCGCTGATGAAGGTGAAGTGACAGGTCCAGTGGCGCAGTCTAGGGAAAGGGTTAGATTTCTGTATGGAGTATGGGGTAGATAGGATTACAGTTAGAGTTCAGATCCAGCTCTGAAGTGAGGGAGATTAGGAGATTGAGGTTCAGGTTTAAGGTGAGACATCGGTGATATCAATGGTGAAGGTGGAGTGTCAGGACATGGGGCAAGGTCTAGGGTTAGTATGAGTTGTTCAGTAAGGAGTATGGGGATGATAGGGTTACAGCTAGAGATCGTATCTGGCTCTGATATGAGGGTGGTGCCGAGATTGAGCTTCAGGGTGATGGTGAGGCATAGGAGACATTGTTGCTGATGGTGAAATTTAAGGTCCAGGGGTCAGGGAGAGGGTTATGGTTTTTGCTCCTAAAGGTGTACGGGGAGGATAGCATTACGGATAGAGTTAGGGTGTGTCTCTTATGTGAGGTTGAGCACAAGATTGAGGATCAGGGTTACCGTGAGGCATGTTTGATGTCAACAGTTATGCTGAGGGGTTAGGTCCATGTGCCAGAGCTTGGGTTAGTGTTAGGTGTTTAGTATGTTTTACAGAGAGGATAAGGTTATGATTAGAGTTAGGGCCCAGCTGTGATGTGAGGGCAAGACCTAGACTGAGGTTCAGTGTTAATGTGTGTCATGGGTGATGTCAATATTGACAGTGAGGGGTCAGGACCAGGGTACTGTGCTAAGGTTAGTGTTAGGTGTTCACTAAGGTGTACTGGATGGATAGTGCTATATTTAGATTTAGGTTTCGGCTGTGATGTGAGTGGGAGCGTGAGATTGAGGTTCTGATTTATGGTGAGGTGTGGGTGTCATTGATTGGTGACTCTGTGGAATCATGTCTGGGTTCCAAGGCTAGGGTTAGGGTTTTGTATTATGTGAAGGGTATGGGAAGGATACAGTTAAGGTTAGAGATAGGATCTGGCTGTGATGTGAGGGTGTGTGTGAGATTGAGATTCAGTGTTAAGGTGAAGTGTGGGTGATATCAATGTTGAAGGTGAAGTGTCAGGTCAGGGCTTGGGGCTAGTGTTGGGGTTAGGCATATGGGAAGGAGTACGGGAAAGATTGGGTTAGAGTGAGCATTCGGATCCGGCCCTGATATGAGAGCAATAGCCATATTGACCTTCAGGATTATGGTGAGGCATGGTTGACATTAGTGCTGATGGTGAGGGTTCAGGCCCAGGAACCAGGGCTAGAGTTAGGGTTTGGTGTTCTGTAAGCAGTACAGAGAGGATAGGTTTATGTTTCGATTTAGGGTTCAGCTCTGACGTGAGTTCAAGTCTGAGATTGAGGTTCAGTGTTAAGAAGAGGCATGGGTAACATCGCTGATGAAGGTGAAGTGTCAGGCCCAGTGGCCCGTGCTAGGTCTAGGGTTAGGTTTCTGTAAGGAGTACAGGGTAGATAGGATTACAGTTAGAGTTCAGATCCATCTCTGAAGTGAGGGAGATTGTGAGATTGAGGTTCCGGTTTAAGGTGAGGCATGGGTGATATCAATGGTGAAGGTGGGGTGTCAGGACATGGGGCAAGGTCTAGGGTTAGCTTTAGTAGTTCAGTAAGAAGTATGGGGATGGTAGGGTTACAGCTAGCTTTCGGGTCTGGCACTGATGTGACGCTGATGGCCAGCCTGAGCTTCAGGATGATGGTGAGGCATGGGAGACATCGTTGCTGATGCTGAAGTTTCAGGTCCTGATGTCAGGAAGAGGGTAAGGGTTTGTGTTACTAAAGGTGTATGGGGTGCATATGGTTATGAACAGTGTTAGGGTGTGTTTCTGATGTGAGGGTGAGCGTAACATTGAGTATCAGTGTTACGGTGAGGCATGGCTGATGTCAATGGTTGCGGTGAGCGGTTAGGTCCAAGGTGCCAGTGCTAGGGTTAGGGTTAATTGTGCGGTATGTTGTATGGAGAGGATAAGGTTACAATTAGAGTTACGGAACGGCTGTGATGTTAGAGTGAGTACTAGATTGAGGTTCTGTTTTATGGTGTGGTGTGGATGACCTCAATGGTGAAGGTGAGGGGTCAGGTACAGTGGCCTGTGCTCAGGTTATGGTTAGGTGTTTTGTAGATGTACAGTGGCGGCAGGGTTTTGTTTAGAGTTATGGCCTGGTTCTGATGTGCTGTCACGCGTGTGTTTGATGTTCTAGGTTATGGTGTGGCGTTGGTGTTGTCAATGGTGACGTGGAGGGGTCAGGTCCATTGGCAAGGGCTAAGGTTAGGGTTTTGTGTTCTGTCAGGTGTATGGGGAGGATAGGGTTTGGGACAGAGGTAAGATTCCGCTTTGATGTGAGGGTGAGCTCGAGATTGCAGTTCAGGGTTAAGGTGAAGCGTGGTTAACATCAACCGTGAAGGTGATGTTTCAGGTCAGTGTTCGGTGGTTTTTACTCTTAGGTGTTCACTAAGGATTATGGGGATGACAGGGTTGCAGTTAGAGGTTAGTTATGGGTCTGATGTGAGGGCCATGGCCAGATTGAGCTTCAAGGTTTTGGTGAGGCATGGGAGACATTGATGATTACCATAATGGTTCACATGCAGAGGCCAGGGATAGGGACAGGGCTTTGTTTTCAGTAAGGTGTATGGGTAGGTTAGGTATAAGGATAGAGTTACGGTATCTCTCTCATGTGAGGGCGAGCATGAGATTGAGTTTCAGGTTTATGGTGAAGCATGGGTGACATCAATGGTTATGGTGTGGGCTCAGGTCCAGGTGCCATGGCTAGGTTTAGGATAAGTTGTTTACTATGTTGTACAGAGAGGAGAAGGTTCCGATTAGAGTTAGGGTATGGCTATAATGTGAGGGAGAGGGATTACAGTGAGGCAAGCACAACGTCCATGGTGATGGCGGAGTGTCAAGCCACCAGCCACTACTACGGCTGGGGTTATGTGTATGGTAAAGTGTATGGGGAGGATAAGGTTATGGTTAGAGTTAGGATCCTCCTCTGATGTGAGGGCGATGGAGAGATTGAGCTTCAGGATTATTGTGAGGCATGGTGATGACTATGCTAACAGCGAGGATTCGGGTACAGGGGCAAGGCCTAGGGTTTGGGTATGTTGTGGTTGTTATCAATGTTGAAGTTGAAGTGTCAGGTCATAGGGCTTAGGTTAGGGTTAGGTTTTGTTGTTCAGTAAGGTGTACAGGGATGACAGGGTTACAGTTTGAGTTCGGATCCAGCTCTGACGTGAGGTCAATGGCCAGATTGAGCTTCAGGATTATGGTGAGGCATAGGAGACATTGTTGCTGATAGTGAAGTTTTACGTCCAAGGGCCAGGGCGAAGGTTAGGGTATTTTGTTCCTTAAGGTGTACGGGGAGTATAGGATTTCGGACAGAATTAGGGTGTGTCTCTGATGTGAGGGTGAGCACGAGATTACGGCTGAGGGTTATGGTGAGGCGTGTTTGATGTCAGTGGTTACGGTGAGGGGTTAGGCCCAGGTGCCAGAGCTAGGGTTAGTGTTAGTTGTTCAGTACGTTGTATGGAGAGGATAAGGTTATGATTACTGTTAGTGCCCAGCTGTGATGTGACGGCAAGAGCTAGATTAAGATTCAGTGTTAATGTGTATCATGGCTGATGTCATTAGTGAAGGTGAGGGGACAGTTCCAGGGCACTGTGATGACATTATTGTTAGGGGTTCTCTAAGGTGTAAGGGATAGATAGGGCTATATTAATATTTAGCTTTCGACTGGGATGTGAGTGGGAGCGTGAGATTGAGGTTCTGGTTTATGGTGAGGTGTGGGTGTCATCGATTGTTGAATGTGAAGCCAAGTCCAGTTTCCAGTGCAAGGGTTAGGTTTTTGTGTTATGTGAAGTGTATGGGAAGGATAGAGTTAAGGATAGAGATAGGGTCTGGATGTGATGAGAGGGTGAGTGCGAGATTTAGGTTCAGTGTTAAGGTGAGGTGTGGATGATATCAATGGTGAAAGTGAAATGTCAGGTCAGAGCTTGGGTCTAGGGTTCGGGTTAGGTGTATGGGAAAAAGTACGGGGAAGATCGTGCTTGAGTTTGTGTTAGGATCCGGGCCTGATAGGAGAGTAAGATCCCAATTGACCTTCAGGATTATGGTGAGGCATGGTGACATTGATGCTGATGTTGAGGGTTCAGGTCCAGGGATCAGGGCTAGGGTTACGGTTTGGTGTTCTATAAGCAGTACAGAGAGGATAGGTTTATATTTAGAGTTACGGTCCAGCTCTGACGTGAAGGCAAGTCTGAGGTTGAGGTTCAGTGTTAAGAAGAGGCATGGGTGACATCGCTGATGAAGGTGAAATGTCAAGTCCAGTGGTACGGGATAGGGCTAGGGTTAGTTTTCTGTATGGAGAACGGGGTAGATAGCATTAGAGTTAGAGTTCAGATCTGGCTCTGAAATGAAGGAGATTGCGAGATTGAGGTTCAGGTTTAAGGTGAGGCATGGATGATATCAATGGTGAAGGTGGAGTGTCAGGATATGGGGCAACGGTTAGGGTTAGCATTATTTGTTCAGTAAGGAGTACGGGGATGATAGGGTTACACCTAGAGATCGGATCTGGCTCTGATGTGATGGTGATGGCCAGATTGAGCTTCAGGATGATGGTGAGGCATAAGAGACGTCATTGTTGATGGTGAAGTTTCAGGTTCAAGGGCCAGAGAGAGGGTTAGTGTTTGTGTTCCTAAAGGTGTATGGGGTGGATAGGGTTATGAATAGTGTTAGAGTGTGTTTTTGATGTGAGGGTGAGCGTAGCATTGAGTATCAGTGTTACGGTGAGGCATGACTGATGTCAATGGTTATGGTGAGCGGTTAGGTCCAGGTGCCAGTGCTAGGGTTAGGGTTAATTGTGCGATATGTTGTACGGAGAGGATAAGGTTACAATTAGAGTTACGGAACGGCTGTGATGTGAGAGTGCGTACTAGATTGAGGTTCTGTTTTATGGTGTGGTGTGGGTGACCTCAATGGTGAAGGTGAGGAGTCAGGTACAGGGGCCTGTGCTCAGGTTATGGTTAGGTGTTTTGTAGATGCACAGTGGCGACAGGGTTTCGTTTAGAGTTATGGCCTGGTTCTGATGTGCTGTCACGCGTGTGTTTGTTGTTTTGGGTTATGGTGTGGCGTGTGTGATGTCATTGGTGACGGGGAGGGGTCAGGACCAGTGGCATGGGCTAAGGTTAGGGTTTTGTGTTCTGTAAGGTGTACAGGGAGGATAGGATTCTGGATAGAGTTGGGTTCCGGTTCTGATGTGAGGGTGAGTGCGAGATTGACGTTCAGAGTTAAGGTGAGGCATGGTTGACGTCAATGGTGAAGTTGAAGTTTCAGGTCAGTGGATAGGGCTTGGGTTACTGTTCAGTGTTCAGTAATGATTATAACGATGACAGGGTTACAGTTAGAGGTCAGATGTGGCTCTGATGTGCGGGCCATGGCCAGATTGTGCTTCAGGTTTATGCTGAGGCATGGGAGACACTGACGGGTACCATGGTGGTTCACATGCAGGGTCCAGGTCTAGGGAAAGGGCTTTGTGTTCTGTAAGGTGTATGGGTAGGATTGGGTTACGGATGGAGTTTGGGTGTGTCTCTGATGTGATGCTGAGCATGACATTGTGGTTCAGGGTTATGGGGAAGCATGGGTGATGTCAGTCGTAACTGTGAGGGCTCAGGCTTAGGTGCCATGGCTAGGGTTAGGGTTAGTTGTTCAGTATCTTGTATGGAGAGGATAAGGTTATGATTAGAGTTAGGGTCTGGCTATAATGTGAGGCAGAGAGCGCGATTGAGTTTCAGGATTACAGTGAGGAAAGTGCAACGTCCATGGTGATGGTGGAGTGTCAAGGCACCAGCCACTACTACGGTTGGGGTTATGTGTATGGTAAAGTGTATGGGGAGGATAAAGTTATGGTTAGAGTTAGGATCCTCCTCTGATCTGAAGGCGATGGCGAGATCGAGCTTCAGGATTATTGTTAGGGATGGGTGATGTCTATGCTAACAGTGAGGATTCAGGTACAGGGGCCAGTTCTAGGGTTAGGGTATTGTATTCTGTAAGCTCTATGGAGAGGATAGGTTTCTGTTTAGAGTTAGGGTTCGGCTGTGATGTGAGGGCGAATCTGAGATTCAGCTACATTATTATTATTTTTTTTTGAGAGGGCGTCTCTCATATTTATTGATAAAATGGTTGTTAACAACAATAAAATTCAATATAGGGGGGTCAATGCTCAATGTACAATCATTAATCCATCTCAAGCCTAATTCTCGTCAGTCTACAATCTTCTGAAGTATAACGAACAAGTTCTTAGATGGTGAACGAATTCTTACATAGTGAATAAATTCTTACATGGTGAACAGTACAAGGGCATTCATCACAGAAACTTTCGGTTTTGATCACGCATTATGACCTATAAACAATCAGGTCAAATATGAATATTCATTTGATTTTTTTACTTGATTTATATGTTGATCCCACATTTCTCCCTCTATTATTATTATTTTTATTTTTAATAAAATGCTGAAGTGGTAGGTAGATATAAGATAAAGGTAGAAAACATAGTTTAGTGCTGTAAGAGGGCAAATGTAGATGATCAGATGATCAGGTGTGTGCCTATGGACTAAGTATTAATCCAGGCTAGACAAGGGCAGCAAGACATCCACGGATGCAGAAGATTTCTCTCAAAGCAGGGGAGGTGAGGTTCTGAGCCTCACCTCTGATGATCCCCAAATTCTCACCTGATGGCCCCCCTGCGACTGTGCCTGTCTTAGGTTGTTCCTCCCTTGAGGAACCTTACCTGTCTCTGGCTAACCAGTCATCTTCCGGGGCTATACAGGGAAATGTAAAGATGGTAAGTGAGAGAGAAGCCATATTGTTTGAAAAGGTTAGCTTTTTACTTCTTTGCAGATTTATGCCCTGTGGCTTCTATGCCCAGCACTTATCTCGAGGTATCTTTACCACCTGGAGGAATTATGATACTCAGTAAATTCGATATGAGGCACTAATTCTATTTAAGGGTTGTAATTAGGAAGGAAGAAGAAAAGCTATAGAGGTAGCATATGGAAGAAAACATGGGAGGATTGATTATTTCTTTGACATATCTTCTTGTAGACTACCTTAAGTATGTATAGGTTTTAAACTACTAACTAATTTGCACACACATATTAACATAATAGGAATACGGTGACATAAACAAAGCAAATCTATAATTACCGTCCAACTCCAGTGAAGCCAAGAAAACCGTTTAGGCACCCTAGGCATTTGTGAAAATTTATCTATGATATGGTGGATATTGTCCAACTGTACTTGAACAATCAGACAAATTAAAGCAGCCCATTTCTGGGATCTGTTCACATCCCATATGTTCTTTTAACCATAGATAGTCTATAGTCATGAGATTTTGGAGTGCTACAACTTGCACCCCTCCCAACTCCTGGTTGAGTTCCAACAGTACAGATCCGGTCAAGTTCGTTGTCTCACTGTATGCACATGCCAGCCTAGACATCTCCCTCCTCATTCCTATGGCAAGTCCAGGAGACAGTGGGCTGGATGCAGCCACACCCGCAGCATCGTCCGGATCCCTGTGGAGGCTTTTTGATGATCATCCCCTGGCACAAGTCCTCCAGAGAGTGCTGATGCCGGAAGCTCCTCCTCATATTGTATCTTAGTTCATTTTCTGGGTATCCAAGCTAGGCCTTGATCTTCTGCATAGAAACAAAGAGACCCTTTGCCCACACTTTGACATGCCCTCTATACCACTGTGCAGAACTCATTGGAGGTCAGCACACAGTAACTGCTTTTTTTTTTTATTAAGAGAAAGGAATATTATCAGAAAAGAGTACCTCCATAGCTGATCATCTGACACCCTTTAAGTGATCAACATTAAGGATATTTAAAGCATGCGTTGATCTTTGATTTACCAATAGTTTTATCCTATCAAGGAGTAATCCCCCTTTTCTTTCTTTCTTTCTTTCTTTTTTTTATTTTTTTATTTTTAATCTACTCTTACATGAAGAATACTATGTTTACTATACTCTCCCCTATATCAGGTCCCCCCTAACAACCACATTATTGTTACTGTCCATCAGCTTAGCAAAATGTTGTAGAGTCACTACTCGTCCTCTCTGTGTTGTGCAGCCCACCCTCCCCTTTCTCCCTCCCCCCCATGCATGCTAATCTTAATACCCCCCTTCTTCTTCCCTAACCCCTTATCCCTCCCTGCCCACTCATCCTCCCCAGTTCCTTTCCCTTTGGTACCTGTTAGTCCATTTTTGGGTTCTGTAATTCTGCTGCTGTTTTGTTCCTTCAGTTTTTCCTTTGTTCTTATACTCCTCAGATGAGTGAAATCATTTGGTATTTCTCTTTCTCCACTTGGCTTATTTCACTGAGCATAATACTCTCCAGTTCCATCCATGTTGCTGAAAATGAATTTTTCCACTTCTTATGGCTGAGTAGTATTCCATTGTGTATATGTACCACATCTTCTTTATCCATTCGTCTACCGATGGACATTTAGGTTGCTTCCAATTATTGGCTATTGTAAATAGTGCTGCGATAAACATAGGGGTGCATCTGTCTTTCTCAAACTTGATTGCTGCGTTCTTAGGGTAAATTCCTAGGAGTGGAATTCCTGGGTCAAATGGTAGGTCTGTTTTGAGCATTTTGATGAACTTCCATACTGCTTTCCACAATGGTTGAACTAATTTACATTCCCACCAGCAGTGTAGGAGGGTTCCCCTTTCTCCACAGCCTCGCCAACATTTGTTGTTGTTTGTCTTATGGATGGCAGCTATCCTTACTGGTGTGAGGTGATACCTCATTGTAGTTTTAATTTGCATTTCTCTGATAATTAGCGATGTGGAGCATCTTTTCATGTGTCTGTTGGCCATCTGTATTTCTTTTTTAGAGAACTGTCTGTTCAGCTCCTCTGCCCATTTTTTAATTGGGTTATTTGTTTTTTGTTTGTTGAGGCGTGTGAGCTCTTTATATATTCTGGACGTCAAGCCTTTATCGGATTTGTAATTTTCAAATATATTCTCCCATACTGTAGGGTTCCTTTTTGTTCTATTGATGGTGTCTTTCACGGTACAGAAGCTTTTCAGCTTAATGTAGTCCCACTTGCCCATTTTTGCTGTTGTTTTCCTTGCCCGGGGAGATATGTTCAAAAAGAGGTCACTCATGTTTATGTCTAAGAGGATTTTGCCTATGTTTTTTTCCAAGAGTTTAATGGTTTCATGACTTACATTCAGGTCTTTGATCCATTTTGATTTTACCTTTGTATATGGGGTTAGACAGTGGTCCAGTTTCATTCTCCTACATGTAGCTGTCCAGTTTTGCCAGCACCATCTGTTGAAGAGACTGTCATTTTGCCATTGTATGTCCATGGCTCCTTTATCAAATATTAATTGACCATATATGTTTGGGTCAATTTCTGGAGTCTCTAATCTGTTCCACTGGTCTGTGGCTCTGTTCTTGTGCCAGTACCAAATTGTCTTGATTACTATGGCTTTGTAGTAGAGCTTGAAGTTGGGGAGTGAGATCCCCCCTACTTTATTCTTCTTTCTCAGGATTTCTTTGGCTATTCGGGGTCTTTGGTGTTTCCATATTAATTTTTGAATTATTTGTTCCAATTCATTGAAGAATGTTGCTGGTAATTTGAGAGGGATTGCATCAAATCTGTATATTGCTTTGGGCAGGATGGCCATTTTGACGATATTAATTCTTCCTAGCCATGAGCATGGGATGAGTTTCCATTTATTAGTGTCCCCTTTAATTTCTCTTAAGAGTGACTTGTAGTTTTCAGAGTATAAGTCTTTCACTTCTTTGGTTAGGTTTATTCCTAGGTATTTTATTCTTTTTGATGTAATGGTGAATGGAATTGTTTTCCTGATTTGTCTTTCTATTGATTCATTGTTAGTGTATAGGAAAGCTACAGATTTCTGTGTGTTAATCTTGTATCCTGCAACTTTGCTGTATTCCGATATCAGTTCTAGTAGTTTTGGAGTGGAGTCTTTAGGGTTTTTTATGTACAGTATCATATCATCTGCAAATAGTGACAGTTTAACTTCTTCTTTACCAATCTGGATTCCTTGTATTTCTTTGTTTTGTCTGATTGCCGTGGCTAGGACCTCCAGTACTATGTTAAATAACAGTGGGGAGAGTGGGCATCCCTGTCTGGTTCCCGATCTCAGAGGAAATGCTTTCAGCTTCTCGCTGTTCAGTATAATGCTGGCTGTCGGTTTATCATATATGGCCTTTATTATGTTGAGGTACTTGCCCTCTATTCCCATTTTGCTGAGAGTTTTTATCATAAATGAATGTTGAATTTTGTCCAATGCTTTTTCAGCATCTATGGAGATGATCATGTGGTTTTTGTCTTTCTTTTTGTTGATGTGGTGGATGATGTTGATGGATTTTCGAATGTTGTACCATCCTTGCATCCCTGGGATGAACCCCACTTGGTCATGGTGTATGATCCTTTTGATATACTGTTGAATTCTGTTTGCTAATATTTTATTGAGTATTTTTGCATCTACATTCATCAGGGATATTGGTCTGTAATTTTCTTTTTTGGTGGGGTCTTTGCCTGGTTTTGGTATTAGGGTGATGTTGGCCTCATAGAATGAGTTTGGGAGTATTCCCTCTTCTTCTATTTTTTGGAACACTTTAAGGAGAATGGGTATTATGTCTTCTCTGTGTGTCTGATAAAATTCCGAGGTAAATCCGTCCGGCCCCGGGGTTTTGTTCTTGGGTAGTTTTTTGATTACCATTTCAATTTCTTTGCTCGTAATTGGTTTGTTTAACTTTTGTGTTTCTTCCTTGGTCAGTCTTGGTAGGTTGTATTTTTCTAGGAAGTTGTCCATTTCTTCTAGGTTTTCCAGCTTGTTGGCATATAGGTTTTCATAGTAGTCTTTAATAATTCTTTGTATTTCTGTGGGGTCTGTCGTGATTTTTCCATTCTCATTTCTGGTTATGTTGATTTGTGTTGATTCTCTTTTTCTCTTAATTAGTTGGGCTAGAGGCTTATCTATTTTATTTATTTTCTCGAAGAACCAGCTCTTGATTTCATTGATTTTTGCTATTGTTTTATTCTTCTCAGTTTTGTTTATTTCTTCTCTGATCTTTATTATGTCCCTCCTTCTGCTGACTTTAGGCCTCATTTGTTCTTCTTTTTCCAGTTTTGATAATTGTGATGTTGGACTATTCATTTGGGATTGTTCTTCCTTCTTCAAGTGTGCCTGGATTGCTATATACTTTCCTCTTAAGACTGCTTTCACTGAGTTCCACAGAAGTTGGTGCTTAGTGTTGTTGTTGTCATTTGTTTCTATATATTCCTTGATCTCTATTTTGATTTGTTCATTGATCCATTGATTATTTAGTAGCATGTTGTTAAGCCTCCATGTGTTTGTGAGCCTTTTTGTTTTCTTTGTAGAATTTATTTCTAGTTTTATACCTTTGTGGTCTGAAAAATTGGTTGGTAGAATTTCAATATTTTGGAATTTACTGAGGCTGTTTTTGTGAGCTAGTATGTGGTCTATTCTGGAGAATGTTCCATGTGCACTTGAGAAGAATGTATATCCTGTTGCTTTTGGATGTAGAGTTCTATAGATGTCTATTAGGTCCATCTGTTCTAGGGTGTTGTTCAGTGCCTCTGTGTCCTTATTTATTTTCTGCCCGGTGGATCTATCCTTTGGGATGAGTGGTGTGTTGAAGTCCCTACAATGAATGCATTGCAGTCTATTTCCCTCTTTAGTTCTGTTAGTATTTGCTTCACATATGCTGGTGCTCCTGTATTGGGTGCATATATATTTAGAATGGTTATATCCTCTTGTTGGACTGAGCCCTTTATCATTATGTAGTATCCTTCTTTATCTCTTGTTACTTTCTTTGTTTTGAAGTCTATTTTGTCTGATATTAGTACTGCAACCCCTGCTTTCTTCTCACTGTTGTTTGCCTGAAATATGTTTTTCCATCCCTTGACTTTTAGTCTATGCTTATCTTTGGGTTTAAGGTGAGTTTCTTGTAAGCAGCATATAGATGGGTCTTGCTTTTTTATCCATTCTATTACTCTATGTCTTTTGATTGGTGCATTAAGTCCATTTACATTTAGGGTGACTATTGAGAGATATGTACTCATTGCCATTGCAGGCTTTAGATTCGTGGTTACCAAAGGTTCAAGGTTAGCTTCTTTAGTATCTTACTGCCTAACTTAGCTCGCTTATCGAGCTGTTATATACACTGTCTGGAGATTCTCTTCTTCTCTCCCTTCTTATTCATCCTCCTCCATTCTTCATATGTTGTGTGTTTTGTTCTGTGCTCTTTTTAGGGGTTCTCCCATCTAGAGCAGTCCCTGTAGGATGCCCTGTAGAGGTGGTTTGTGGGAAGCAAATTCCCTCAACTTTTGCTTGTCTGGGAATTGTTTAATCCTGCCATCATATTTAAATGATAGTCGTGCTGGATACAGTATCCTTGGTTCAAGGCCCTTCTGTTTCATTGCATTAAGTATATCATGCCATTCTCTTCTGGCCTGTAGGGTTTCTGTCGAGAAGTCTGATGTTCGCCTGATAGGTTTTCCTTTATAGGTGACCTTTTTCTCTCTAGCTGCCTTCAAAACTCTTTCCTTGTCTTTGATCCTTGCCATTTTAATTACTATGTGTCTTGGTGTTGTCCTCCTTGGATCCTTTCTGTTGGGGGTTCTGTGTAATTCCATGGTCTGTTCAATTATTTCCTCCCCCAGTTTGGGGAAGTTTTCAGCAATTATTTCTTCATAGAGACTTTTTATCCCTTTTCCTCTTTCTTCTTCTTCTGGTATCCCTATAATACGAATATTATTCCTTTTGGCTTGGTCACATAGCTCTCTTAGTGTTGTTTCATTCCTGGCGATCCTTTTATCTCTCTCTATGTCAGCTTTTATACATTCCTGTTCTCTGGCTTCTATTCCTTCAATGGCCTCTTGCATCTTATCCATTCTGCTTACAAATCCTTCCAGGGATTGTTTCACTTCTGTGATCTCCTTCCTGACATCTGTGATCTCCTTCCGGATTTCATCCCACTGCTCTTGCATTTTTCTCTGCATCTCATCCCATTGCTCTTGCATTTTTCTCTGCATCTCTGTCAGCATGTTCATGATTTTTATTTTGAATTCTTTTTCAGTAGGACTGGTTAGGTCTGTCTCCTTCTCAGGTGTTGTCTCTGTGATCTTTGTCTGCCTGTAGTTTTGCCTTTTCATGGTGATAGAGATAGTTTGCAGAGCTGGTACAAGTGACCGCTGGAAGAGCTTCCTTTCTTGTTGGTTTGTGGCCTTCCTCACCTGAGAGAATAGCGACCTCTAGTGGCTTGTGCTGGGCAGCTGTGT
Organism: Manis javanica; assembly: GCF_040802235.1. NCBI lineage: Eukaryota > Metazoa > Chordata > Mammalia > Pholidota > Manidae > Manis > Manis javanica. The sequence continues at coordinate 75,335,420 of NC_133163.1, forward strand.
GCAGTCAGGGCTTCTGCTTCCTGCCCGGTTGCTATGGGGTTTATCTCTGCTGTTGCTGTGGGCATGGCCTGGCTGGGGCTGCTCCTCCAAAATGGTGGAGCCCCGTTGGAGGGGGAGCGGCTGGGAGGCTATTTATCTCTGAAAGGGGCCTCTGTGCTCCCTGCTGCCCAGGGGGTTAGAGTGCCCAGAGATCCCCAGATTCCCTGCCTCTGGTCTAAGTGACCTGTCCTGCCCCTTTAAGACTTCCAAAAAGCACTCTCCAAACCAAAACAACAACAGGAACAATGAGAGAGGGATCAGAAAAAAAAAAAAAAAAGGAAAAAACATGCGATTTTTTTTGTCCTTAGGCGCCGGTCCCAGGCACCCGCTCACTGGTCCTGCTGCCCTGTCTCCCTAGCACCAGGGTCCCTGTCCCTTCAAGGCTTCCAAAAAGCACCCGCCCACCGGTCCCACAGGGAAAAACGCGGGATATTCTTTGCCCTCAGTCGCTGGTCCCAGGCACCTGCTCACCAGTCCTGCCGCCTTGCCTCCCCAGCACCAGGGTCCCTGTCCCTTTAAGGCTTCCAAAAAGCACTCACCAAAAAAAAAAACCGCTCCGGTTTCTTTCCACCCGCCAGGAGCCGGGGGGAGGGGCGCTCGGGTCCCACCGGGCCGGGGCCTGTATCTTACCCCCTTCGCAAGGCACTGGGTTCTTGCAGGTGTGGATGTGGTCTGGATGTTGTTCTGTGTCCTGTGGTCTCTATTTTAGGAAGATTTTTCTTTGTTATATTTTCATAGCTCTATGTGTTTTTGGGAGGAGATTTCCACTGCTCTACTCACACTGCCATCCTGGCTCCGCTCCCCCTCAGCTACATTATTAAGTTGAGGCATTGGTGACGTTGATGGTGCCATTGAGGGGCAGGTTCAGGGGCCTGTGCTAGGGTTATGGGTAGGGGTTCAGTAAGGTGTACCGTGAGGATAGAGTTTTGTTTAGAGTTAGGGTACTGTTCTGATGTACAGGGGAGCACGTGATTGAGGTTCTGGGTTATGGTCAGTTGTGGGTTTTATCGTCGGTGATGGAAACGGTCAGTTCCAATGGCAAGGGCTAAGGTTAGGATTTTGTGTTCTGTAAAGTGTATGGGGAGGATAGGTTTCTGGATAGAGTTAGGGCTTGGCTATAATGTGATGGCAATTGTGAGATTGAGGTTCCGTGTTAAGGTGAGGTGTGGTTGATATTGATGGTGAAGGTGAAGTGTCAATTAAGTGTTTCAGGCTGGGGCTTCTGTTAGGTGTTTGGTAAGGAGTATCCAGATGATGGGGTTACAGTTAGAGCTCAGATTCGTCTCTGAAGTGAGGGCAATTGCGAGATTGAGTTTAAGGATTAAGGTGAGTTGTGGTTGTTATCAGTGTTGAAGTTGAAGTGTCAGGTCATGGGGCTTGGGTTAGGGTTAGGATTAGTTGTTCAATAAGGAGTACAGGGACGATAAGGTTTCAGTTAGAGTTCGGATCCCGCTCTGACATGAGATCAATGGCCAGACTGAGCTTCAGGATTATGGTAAGGCATAGGAGACATGTTGCTGATGGTAAAGTTTCAGGTCCAGGGGCCAGGGTGAAGGTTTGGGTATTGTGTTCCTTAAGGTGTACTGGGAGGATAGGATTACGGATAGTGGTAGGGTGTGTCTCTTATGTGAGGGTGAGCACAAGACTTAGGGTGAGGGTTATGGTGAGGCCTGTTTGATGTAAAAGGTTACGATGAGGGTTTAGGTATAGGTGCCAGAGCTAGGGTTAGTGTTACTTTTTCAGTATGTTGTATGGAGAGGATAAGGTTACGATTATAGTTAGGGTCTGGCTGTAATGTGAGGGTGAGTCCTAGATTGAGGTTCCATTTTATGGTATGGTGTGGGTGACATCAATGGTGAAGGTGAGGTGTCAGGTACAGGGGCCTGTGCTCAGGTTATGGTTAGGTGTTTGGTAGGTGTACAGTTACGACAGGGTTTCATTTAGAGTTAGGGCCTTGTTCTGATGTGCTGTGGAGCTTAATTTTGATGTTCTAGGTTATGGTGTGGTGTGGGTTTTGTCAATGGTGACAGGGAGGGGTCAGGTCCAGTGGCAAGGGATACGGTTAGGGTTTTGTGTTCTGTAAGGTTTACCATGAGGATAGGATTCTGGATGGAGTTGGGGTCTGGCTCTGATTTGAGGGTGAGTGTGAGATTGATGTTCAGTGTTAAGGTGAGGCGTGGTTGTTATCGACACTGAAGGTGAAGTTTCAGGTCAGTGGTCGGAGCTTGGGCTACTGTTAGGTGTTCAGTAAGGAGTGTGGGGATGACAGGGTTACAGTTAGAGTAAAGATGCGGCTCTGATGTGAGTGAAATGGCCAGATTGAGATTTAGGTTTAGGGTGAGGCATGGGAGACATTGATGGTTACCATGATGGTTCACATGCAGGTACCAGGGCTAGGGATAGGGCTTTGTGTTCTGTAAGGTGAATGGGTAGGATAGGGTTATGGATACAGTTAGGGTGTGTCTCTGATGTGAGGGTGAGCATGAGACTGGGGTTCAGGGTAATGGTGAAGCATGGGTAATGTCAATGGTTACGGTGAGAGCTCAGGTCCGGGTGACATGGCTAGGCTTAGGGTTAGTTGTTCGGTATGATGTACGGAGAGGATAATGTTGCGATTAGAGTTGGGTCTGGCTGTATGTGATGAAGAGGTCTCGATTGAGTTTCAGGATTACAGTGAGGCAAGCTCACTGTCCATGGTCAAGGCACCAGGCACTACTATGTTTGGGGTTATGTGTTTGGTAAAGTGTATGGGGAGTATAAAGTTATGGTTAGAGTTAGGATCCTCCTCTGATGTGAGGGCGATGGCGAGATTGAGCTTCAGGATTATCGTGAGGCATGTGTGCTGTCGATGCTGGCAGTGAGGTTTCAGGTACAGGGGCCAGGCCTAAGGTTAGGGTATAGTATACTGTAAGCTCTATGGAGAGGATATGTTTATGTTTAGAGTCAGGGTTCGGGTGTGATGTGAGGGCGAGTCTGAGATTCAGGTTCATTTTTAAGTTGAGGCATGGGTGCCATTGATGGTGCCATTGAGGGGCAGATCCAGGGGCCAGGGCTAGGGATATATTTAGGTGTTCGGTAATGTGTACGGTGAGGATAAGGTTTTGTTTAGAGATAGGGTATGGTTCTGATGTACAGGGGAGCACGTGATTGGGGTTCCAGGTTATGGTGAGGTGTGGGTTTCATCGACGGTGATGGGAAAGTGTCAGTTCCAGTGGCAAGGGCTATGGTTAGGATTGTGTATTCTGTAAGGTGTATGGGGACGATAGGTTTCCCAATAGAGTTAGGGATTGGTTATACTGTGAGGGATAGTGCGAGATTGAGGTTCTGTGTTAAGGTGAGGTTTGGTTGATGTCGTAGGTGAAGGTGAAGTGTCAGTTAAGTGTTTGGGGCTAGGGCTTCTGTTAGGTGTTTGGTAAGTAGTACACGGATGATAGGTTTACAGATAGAGCTCAGATTCGGCTCTGAAGTGAGATTGATTACAAGACTGAGTTTCAGGTTTAAGGTGAGGCATGGGTGGTATCAATGGTGAAGGTGGAGTGTCAGGACATGGGGCATGGTCTAGGGTTAGCATTAATTGTTCAGTAAGGAGTACGGGGATTAAAGGGTTACAGCTACAGTTCAGTTCTGGCTCTGATGTGAGGGTGATGGCCAGATTAAGCTCTAGGATGATGGTGAGGCATAGGAGACGTCATTGCTGATGGTGAAGTTTCAGGTCCAGGGGCCAGGGAGAGGGTTAGGGTTTGTGTTCCCAAAGGGTTAAGGTGTGGATAGGGTTACGAATAGTGTTAGGGTGTGTTTCTGATGTGAGGATGATCACAACATTGAGTATCAGTGTTATGGTGAGACATGGGTGATGTCAATGGTTATGGTGAGCAGTTAGGTTCAGGTGCCAGGGTTAGGGATAGTGTTAGTTGTGCGGTATGTTGTATAGAGAGGATAAGGTTACGATTAGATTTAGTGAGGGTTCAGGTACAGGGGCCTGTTTTCGGTTTATGGTTAGGTGTTTGGTAGGTGTACAGTGATGTTAGGGTTTCATTTAGTGTTAAGGCCTGGTTCTGATGTGCTTTGGAGCGCTTTTTTGTTGTTCTAGGTTATGCTGACACGTGGGTGATGTCAATGGTGCTGGGGAGATGTCAGGACCAGTGGCACAGGCTAAGGTTATGGTTTTATGTTTTGTAAGGTGTACGGGGAGGATAGGGTTCTGGATAAGGTTAGGGTGCGGCTCTGATGTGAGGGTGAGTGCGAGATTGATGTTCAGAGCTAAGGTGAGGTGAGGTTGAAGTCCGTTGTGAAGGTGAAGTTTCAGGTCAGTGGTCAGGGCTTGGTTTACTGTTAGGTGTTCAGTGAGGAGTATGGGGATGAAAGTGTTACATTTACAGGTCAGATGGAGAGCTGATGTGAAGGCAATGGCCAAATTGAACTTCAGTGTTATGGTGAGTCATGGGAAACACTGATGTGTTTCCATGACAATTCACAACCTGGGACTAGGGCTAGCGATAGGGCTTTGTGTTATGTAACATGAATGGGTAGGATAGGGTTACAGATAGAGTTAGGGTGTGTCTCTGATGTGAGAGTGAGCACGAGATTAAGGATCAGGTTTATGGTGAGGCATGTTTGATGTCAATGGTTATGATGAGGGGTCATGTCCAGGTGCCAGAGTTAGGGTTAGTGTTAGTTGTTCATTATGTCTTACGGAGAGGATAAGGTTATGATTAGAGTTAGGGCCCAGCTGTGATGTGAGGGCAAGTCCTAGATTGGGGATCAGTGTTAATATGCGGCATGGGTGATATCAATAGTGACAGTGAGTGGTCAGGCCCAGGGAACGGTGGTAAGTTTATTGTTAGGTGTTTACTATGCAGTATGGGATGGATAGGGCTATATTTAGACTTAGGTTTCGGCTGTGATGTGAGTGGGAGCGTGAGATTGTTATTCTGTTTTATGGTCAGGTGTGGGTGTCATCGATTGTTGACTGTGTGGATTCAGGTCTAGGTTCCAAGGCCAGGGATAGGGTTTTGTGTTAGGTGAAGTGTGTGGGAAGGATACAGTTATGGATAGAGATAGGGACTCACTGTGATGTGAGGTTGAGTGCGAGATTGAGGTTAAGTGTTAAGGTGAGGTGTGGGTGATATCAATGGTGAAGGTGAAGTGTCAGGTCAGTGCTTGTGGATAGTGTTAGGGTTAGGCATATGGGAAGGGCTACGGGGAAGATCGGGTTAGAGTTAGAGTTCAGATCTGGCCCTGATATGAGCGCAATAGCCCAATTGACGTCCAGGTTTATGGTGAGGCATGGGTGACATCGATGCTGATGGTGAGGTTACAGGTCCAGGGACCAGGGCTAGGGTTAGGGATTGGTGTTCTGTAAGCAGTACAGAGAGGAAATGATTATGTTGAGAGTAAAGGTCCAACTCTGACATGAGGGCAAGTCTGAGGTTGAGGTACAGTGTTAACAAGAGGCATGGGTGACATCGCTGATGAAAGTGAAGTTGCAGGTTCAGTGGCCCATGCTGGGGCTTGGGTTAGGTTTCTGTAAGGAGTACTTGGTAGTTAGGATTACAGTTAGAGTTCAGATCCAGCTCTGAAGTGAGGGAGATTGTGAGATTGAGGTTCAGGTTTAAGGTGAGGCATGGGTGATATCAATGTTGAAGGTTGTGTGTCAGGACATGGTGCAAGGGCTCGGGTTTGCATTACTTGTTCGTTAAGGATTATGGGGATGATAGAGTTACAGCTAGAGTTCGTATCAGGCTCTGATGTGAGGGTGACGGCCAGATTGAGCTTCAAGATGATGGTGAGGCATAGGAGACATCCTAGTTGATGGTGAAGTTTCAGGTTCAGGGGTCAGGGAGAGGGTTAGAGTTTGTTTTCCTAAAGGTGTATGGGGTGGATATGGTTATGAATAGTGTTAGGGTGTGTTTCTGATGTGAGGTGAGTGCAACATTGAATATCAGTGTAACGGTGTTGCATTGGTGATGTTAATGGTTACGGTGTGTGGTAAGTTCCTCTTGCAGGGCTAGGGTTAGGGTTAGTTGTTCGGTACGTTGTACAGAGAGGATAAGGTTATGATTAGAGTTAGGGTCTGGCTGTGATGTGAGCATGAGTCCTAGATTGAGGTTCTGTTTTATGGTGTGGTGTGGGTGACGTCAATGGTGAAGTAGAGGGGTCAGGTACAGGCGCCTGCACTCAGGTTATGATTATGTGTTTGGTAGGTGTACAGAGACGATAGGGTTTCATTTATAATTAGGGCCTGGTTCTGAGGTGCTGTGGAGTGTGGTTTGTTGTTCTAGGTTATGGTGTAGCATGGGTGATTTCAATGGTGACGGGGTGGGGTCAGGTCCAGTGGCAAGGGCTAAGGTTATGGTTTTATGTTCTGTAAAGTGTACGGGGAAGATGGGGTTCTGGACAGACTTAGAGTTTGGCTCTGATGTGAGGCTGAGTGCGAGATTGACGTTCAGCGTTAAGGTGAGGCATGGTTGATGTCGATGGTGAAGTTGAAGTTTCAGGTCAGTGGACGGGGCTTGGGTTAATGTTAAGTGTTCAGTAAGGATTATGGGGATGACAGGGTTACAGTTAGAGGACAGCTGCGGCTATGATGTGAGGGCAATGGCCAGATGGTTATGGTGAGGCATAGAAGACACTGATGGATACCATGACGGTTCACAAGCAGACGCCAGGGCTATGGATAGGGCTTTGTGTTCTGTAAGGTGTATGGGTAGGATAGGGTTGTGCATAGAGTTAGGGTGTGTCTCTGATGTGAGGGTGAGCATGACATTGAGTTTCAGGGTTATGGTGAAGCATGGGTGATGTCAATGGTTACGGTGAGGGCTCAGGTCCAGGTGCCATGGCTAGGGTTAGGGTTATTTGTCTGGTATGATGTACAGAGACTATAAGGTTACGATTAGAGTTAGGGTCTGGCTACAATATGAGGGAGAGGGCTCGATTGGGTTCAGGATTACAGTGAGGCAAGCGCAACGTCCATGGTGATGGTGGAGTGTCAAGCCACCAGCCACTACTACGGTTGGGGTTATGGTTTTGGTAAAGTATATGGGGAGGATAGCGTTATGGTTAGAGCTTGGATCCACCTCTGATGTGAGGGCAATGGCGAGATTGAGCTTCAGGATTATCGTGAGGAATGGGTGATGTCGATGCTAACAGTGAGGATTCAGGTACAGTGGCCAGGCCGAGGGTTAGGGTATTGTATTCTGTAAGCCCTACAGAGAGGATAGGGTTATGTTTAGAGTTAGGGTTCAGCTGTGATGTGAGGGCGAGTCTGAGATTCAGGTGAATTATTAAGTTGAGGCGTGTGTGACGTTGATGGTGCCATTGAGTTGCAGTTCCAGGGGCCTGTACTAGGGATATGGTTAGGTGTTCGTTAAGGTGCACGGTGAGGTTAGGGTTTTGTTTAGAGATAGGGAATGGTTCTGATGTACAGGGGAGCACGTGTTTGAGCTTCTGGGTTATGGTGACGTTTGGGTGTCGTTGACGGTGATGGGGAAGGGTCATTTCCAGTGGCAAGGGCTAAGGTTAGAATTTTGTGTTCTGTAAGGTGTATGGGGAGGTTAGCTTTCTGGATAGAGTTATGGCTTGGCTATAATGTGAGGGAAAGTGAGAGATTGAGGTTCAGTGTTAAGGTGAGGTGTGCTTGATGTCATTGGTGCAGGTGAAGTGTCATTTAAGTGTTTGGGGCTAGGGATACTGTTAGGTGTTTGGTAAGGAGTACATGGATGATGGGGTTACAGTTAGAGCTCAGATTCGGCTCTGAAGTGAGGGTGATTGCGAGATAGAGTTTAAGGTTTAAGGTGAGGTGTGGTTGTTATCAATGTTGAAGTTGAAGTGTCAGGTCTTGGGGCTTTGGTTAGGTTTACGATTAGTTGTTCAGTAAGGAGTACAGGGATGATAGGGTTAGAATTAGAGTTCAGATCTGGCTCTGACATGAGGTCGATGGCCAGACTGAGGTTCAGGATTATGGTGAGGCATAGGAGACATTGTTGCTGATAGTGAAGTTTCTGGTCCCGGGGCGCGGGTGAAGGTTAGCGTATTGTGTTCCATAAGGTGTACCAGGGGGATAGGATTACAGATAGAGTTAGGGTGTGTCTCTGATGTGAGGTTGTGCACGAGATTAAGGATCAGGGTTACCGTGAGGCTTGTTTGATGTCAACGGTTACAGTGAGGGGTTAGGTCCAGGTGTCAGAGCTAGGCTTATTGTTAGTTGTTCAGTATGGTGTATGGAGAGGATAAGGTTATGTTTAGAGTTAGGGCCCAGCTGTGATGGGAGGGCAAGACCGAGATTGAGGTTCAGTGTTAATGTGTGGCAAGGGTGATGTCGATAGTGATGGTTAGGGGTCAGGTCCAGGGGACTGGGCTAAGGTTTTTGTTAGGTTTTCACTAAGGTGTACGGGATGGATAGGGCTATATTTAGGTTTAGGTTTCAGCTGTGATGTGAGTGAAGCGTGAGATTGAGGTTCTGGTTTATGGTGAGGTGTGGGTGTCATCGATTGTTCACTGTGTGGAGTGAGGTCCTGGATCCAGGGCCAGAGTTAGGATTTTCTGTTAGGTGAAGTGTATGGGAAGGATAAAGTTATGGATAGAAATAGGGTCTGGCTGTGATGTGAGGGTGAGTGCGAGATTGAGTTTCAGTGTTAAGGTGAGGTGTGGATGATATCAATGGTGAAGGTGAAGTGTCAGGTCAGGGCTTGGCGCTAGTGTTTGGGTTAGGTGTATGGGAAGGAGATTGGGGAAGATCGTGTAGAGTTCGGATCCGGCCCTGATATGAGAGCAATTGCCTAACTGACCTTCAGGTTTATGGTGAGGCATGTATCACATCGATGCTGATGGTTAGGGTTCAGGTCCAGGGACCAGGGCTAGGATTAGAGTTTGGTGTTCTGTAAGCGGTACAGAGAGGATAGTTTTATGTTTACAGTTAGGGTCGAGGTCTGACGTGAGGGAAAGTCTGAGGTTGAGGTTCAGTGTTAAGAAGAGACATGGGTGACATCGATGATGAAGGTGAAATGTCAGGTCCAGTGGCCAGGGGTAGGGATAGCTTTAGGATTCTGTAAGGAGTACGGGGTAGACAGGATTACACTTAGAGGTCAGATCCGACTCTGAAGGGAGGGTGATTGTGAGATTGATGTGAGGCATGGGTGATATCAATGCTGAAGGTGTAGTGACAGGACATGGGGCAAGGGCTAGGGTTAGCATTAGTTGTTCAGTAAGGAGTATGGGGATGATAGAGTTTCAGGTAGATTTCAGATCTGGCTCTGATGTAAGGTTGATGGCAATGTTGAGCTTCAGGATGATGGTGAGGCATATGAGATGTTGTTGATGATGGTGAAGTTTCAGGTCCAGGGGCCAAGGAGAGGATTAGGGTTTGTGTTCCTAAAGGTGTACAGGGTTGATAGGGTTATGAATAGTGTTAGGGTGTGTTTCTGATGTGAGGGTGAGTGCAACATTGAGTATCAGTGATACAGTGAGGTATGGGTGATATCAATGGCTACGGTGAGCGCTTAGGTCTAGGTGCCAGTTCTAGGGTTAGGGTTAGTTGTTCGGTACGTTGTACGGAGAGGATAAGGTTACAATTAGTGTTAGTGTCTGGCTGTGATGTGATGGTGAATCCTTGATTGAAGTTCTGTTTTATGGAGGGATGTGGGTGACGTCAATGTTGAAGGTGAGGGGTCAGGTTTTCAGTGGCTTGTGCTCGGCTTATGGTTAGGTGTTAGGTAGTTGTACAGTGACGATAGGGTTTTGTTTATAGTTAGGGCCTCATTCTGATGTGCTGTGGAGTGTGTGTTAGTTGTTTGAAGTTATCTGTGGTGAGGGTGATGTCAATCATGACAGGGAGGTGTCAGGTCGAGTGGGAAGGGCTAAGGTTAATTTTTGTGTTTTGTAAGGTGTATGGGGAGTATAGGGATTTGGATAGAGTTAGGGTCCGACTCTGATGTGAGGGTGAGTGCGTTATTGATGTTCAGTGTTAAGTTGAGGCGTGGTTGACGTCGATGGTGAAGGTGAATTTTCAGGTCAGTGGTCGGGTCTTGCGTTACTGTTAGCTGTTCAGTAAGGAGGATGCAGATGACAGCGATACAGTTAGAGGTCAGATGCCTCTCTGATGGGAGGGCAATGACCAGATTGATCTTCAGGGTTATGGTGAGGCATGGGAGACACTGATGGATACCATGACGGTTCACATGCAGGGGCCAGGGCTAGGGATAGGGCTTTGTGTTCTGTAAGGAGTATGGGTAGAATAGGGTTACAGACAGATTAAGGGGGCGTCGCTGATGTGAGTGTGAGCATGAAATTGAGGTTCAGGATTATGGCGAAGCATGGGTGATGTCAATGGTTATGGTGGGTGCTCGGGTCCAGGTGCCATGGGTAGGGTTAGGGTTAGTTTTTCGGTATGTTGTATGGAGCAGATACGGTTACAATTAGAGTTAGGGTGTGGCTGTAATGTGAGGGAGAGGGCGCTATTTAGTTTCAGGATTACAGTGAGGCAAGTGCAACGTCCATGTTAATCGTGGAGTGTCAAGCCACCAGCCACTACTACGGTTGGGGTATGTGTTTGGTAAAGTGTATGGGGAGGTTAAAGTTATGGTTAGAGTTAGCATCCTCCTCTGATGTGAGGGCAATGGCGAGATTGAGCTTCAGGATTATCATGAGGCATGTGTGATATCGATTCTAACAGTGAGGATTCAGGTACAGGGGCCAGGGATAGGGTTAGGGTATTGTATTCTGTAAGCTCTATGGAGAGGATAGGTTTATATTTAGAGTTAGGTTCAGCTGTGATGTGGGGGTTAATCTGAGATTCAGGATCATTATTAAGTTGAGGCATGGGAGACGTTGATGGTGCCACTGAGTGGCAGGTCCAGGAGCCTGTGCTTGGGTTATGGTTAATTATCCTTTAAGGTGTATGGTGAGGATAGGATTTTGTTTAGTGTTAGGGTATGGTTGTAATGTACAGGGGTGCACGTGATTGACGTTCTGGTTTATGGTGAGGTGTGGGTGTCATCGATGGTGACGGGAACGGGTCAGTTCCACTGGCAAGGGCTAAGGTTAGGATTTTGTGTTCCGTAAGGTGTATGGGGAGAATAGGTTTCTGAATAGAGTTAGGGCTTGGCTATAATGTGAGGGAAAGTGTGATATTGAGTTGCAGTGTTAAGGTGAGTTGTGGTTGATGTCGATGGTGATGGTGAAGTGTCAGTTACGTGTTTGGATCTAGTGCTACTGTTAGGTGTTTGGTAAGGAGGACACAGATGATGGAGTTACAGTTAGAGCTCAGTTTTGGCTCTGAAGTGAGGGTGATTGCGAGATTGGGTTTCAGGTTTAAGGTGAGGTGTGGTTGTTATCAACGTTGAAGTTGAAGTGTCAGGTCATGGGGCTTGGCTTAGGGTTAGGATTAGTTGTTCAGTAAGGAGTACAGGGATGATAGGGTTACAGTTAGGGTTCAGATCCGGCTCTGACATGAGGTCAATGGCCAGATGGAGCTACAGGATTATGGTGAGGCATAGGAAACATTGTTGCTGATGGTGAAGTTTCAGGTCCAGGTGCCAGGGAGAAGGAAAGGGTATTGTGTTCCTTAAGGTGTACCAGGAGGATAGTATTATGGAGAGAGTTACGGCGTTTCTCTGATGTGAGGGTGAGCATGAGAATGAGGATCAGGGTTAAGGTTATGTGTGTTTGATGTCAACGGATACGGTGAAGTGTTTGGTCCAGGTCCCAGAGCTAGGGTTAGTGTTAGATGTTCAGTATGTTAACGGGAAGGATAAGCTTATGATTAGAGTTATGGCCCAGCTGTGATGTGAGGGCAAGAACTAGATTGACGTTCAGTGTTAAAGTGTGGTGTGGGTGATGTCAATATTGACGTGAGGGGTCAGGTCCTGGCGACTGTGCTAAGGTTATTGTTATGTGTTCAGTGAAGTGTACAGGATGGATAGGGCTATATTTAGATTGAGGTTTCTGCTGTGATGTCAGTGGGTTCGTGAGATTGAGGTTCTGGTTTATGGTGAGGTGTGGGTGTCATCGATTGGTGACTGTGTGGAATCCGGTCCAGGTTGCAGCGCTAGGGTTAGGGTGTTGTGTTAGGTGAAGTGTATGGGAAGGATACAGTCATGGATAGAGAAAGGATCTGGCTGTGATTTGAGGGTGAGTGCGAGATTGAGGTTCAGTGTTAAGGTTAGGTGTGGGTGATATCAATGGTGATATTGAAGTGTCAGGTCATGGGGCTTGGGTTAGTTTTAGGATTAGTTGTTCGGTAAGGAGTACAGGGATGATAGGGTTACAGTTAGAGTTCGGATCTGGCTCTGACGTGAGGTCAGTGGCCAGATTGAGCTTCAGGATTATGGTGAGGCATAGGAGACATTGTTGCTGATGGTGAAGTTTCTGGTCCAGGGGCCAAGGAGAAGGTTAGGGTATTGTGTTCCTTAAAATTTACTGGGAGGTTATTTTTCTGGATAGAGTTATAGTGTGTCTCTTATGTGAGGGTGAGCACAGGATTGAGGATTAGCGTTACTGTGAGGCGTGTTTGATGTTAATGGTTACTGTGAGGGGTTAGGTTCAGTGGGAAAGGCTCAGGTTAAGAGGTGTATGGGGAAGATAGGGTTCTGGATAGAGATACGGTTCAGCTGTGATGTGAGGGTGAGTGCGAGATTGACGTTCAGTGTTAAGTTGAGGCGTGGTTCACGTCGATGGTGAAGGTGAAGTTTCATGTCAGTGGTTGGGGCTTGCGTTACTGTTAGGTGTTCAGTAAGGAGTATGTGGATGACAGCATTACAGTTAGAGGTCAGATGCAGGTCTGGTGTGTGGGCAATGGACAGATTGAGCTGCAGAATTATGGTGAAGTATGGGAGACATTGATAGTTACCATGATGGTTCACATGCAGGAACCACGGCTAGGATTGGGGCTTTGTGTTTTGTAAGGTGTATGGGTTTGATAGGGTTACAGATAGAGTTAGGGTGGGTCTCTTAAGTGAGGGTGAGCATGACATTGTGGTTCAGGGTTATGGTGAAGCTTGGGTGATGTCAATGGCTACAGTGAGGGCTCAGGTGCAGGTGCCATGGCTAGGGTTAGGTTTAGTTGTTCGGTATGTTGTATGGAGAGGGTAAGGATAAGAGTAGCGTTAGGGTCTGGATATTATGTGAGAGTGAGGGCGCAATTGAGTTTCAGGATTACAGTGAGGCAAGCACAACGTCAATGGAGATGGTGGAGTGTCAAGCCACCAGCCACTACTATGGTTAGGTTTATGGGTTTGGTAAAGTGTATGGGAAGGATAAAGTTATATTTAGAGTTAGGATCCTCCTCTCATGTGAGGGCGATTTCGAGATTGAGCTTCAGGATTATCGTGAGGCATGGGTGACGTCGATGCTAACAGTGAGGATTCAGATACAGGGGTCATGCCTATGGTTAGGGTTAGATGTTCGGTATGTTGTATGGAGCGGATAAGGTTATGTTTAGAGTTAGGGCCCAGGTGCGATGTGAGGGCAATATCTAGATTGAGGTTCCATGTTAATAAGTGGCATGGGTGATATCGATAGTGACGGTGAGGGGTCAGGTCCAGGGGACTGTGCTAAGGTTATTGTTAGGCGTTCATTAAGGTGTATTGGATGGATTGGACTATATTTAGATTTAGGTTTCTGCTGCGATGTGAGTGGGAGCATGAGATTGAGGTGCTGGTTAATGGTGAGGTGTGGGTGTCATCGATTGGTGGCTGTGCAGAGCCAGGTCCCTGTTCCAGGGCTAGGGTAAGGGTTTTGTGTTAAGTGAAGTGTATGGGAAGGATACAGTTATGGATAGAGATAGGGTCTGGCTCTGATGTGAGGGTCAGCAAGAGATTGAGGTTCAGTGATAAGGTGAGGTGTGGGTGATATCAACGGCGAAGGTGAAGTGTCAGGTCAGGGCTTGGGGCTTGTGTTATGGTTAGGCATATGGGAAGGAGTATGGGGAAGATCGGGTTAGAGCTAGAGTTCAGATCCGGGACTGGTATGACAGCAATAGCCCAATTGACCTTCAGGATTATGGTGGGACATGGGTGACATCTATGCTGATGGTGAGGGTTCAGGTCCAGGTACAAGGGCTAGGGTTAGGGTTTGATGTTTTGTAAGCAGTACAGAGATAATAGGTTCATGTTTAGAGTTAGGGTCCAGCTCTGACTGAGGGCAAGTCTGAGGTTGAAGTTCAGTGTTAAGAAAAGGCATGGGTGATATTGCTGATGAAGGTGAAGTATCAGGTCCAGTGGCCTGGCTAGGGCTAGGGTAAGGTTTCTGTACGGAGTATGGAGTAGATAGGATTACAGTTAGAGTTCAGATCCGGCTCTCAAGTGAGGGAGATTGTGAGGTTGAGGTTCAGGTTAAAGGTGAGGCATGGGTGATATCAATGGTGAAGGTGGAGTGTCTGGACATGGGGCAAGATCTACAGTTCACATTCGCTATTCAGTAAGGAGCACATAGATGATAGGGTTACAGCTAGAGTTCGGACCTGGCTCTGATGTGAGGGTGATGGCCAGATTGAGCTCAGGATGATGGTGAGGCATAGGAGACGTCGTTGCTGATGGTGAAGTTTCAGGTCCAGGGACCAGGGAGAGGGTTCGGGTTTGTGTTCCTAAAGGTGTACAGGGTGGATAGGATAAAGAATAGTGTTAGGGAGTGTTTCTGATGTGAGGGAGAGCACAACATTGAGTATCAGTGTTACCGTGAGGCATGGGTGATGTCAATGGTTACGGTGAGCGGATAGGTCCAGGTGCCATAACTAGGCTTATGGTTAGCTGTTCGGTACATTGTACAGAGAGGTTAAGGTTACAATTAGAGTTAGCGTCTGGCTGTGATGTGATGTTGAGTCCTAGATTGAGGTTCTGTTTTATGGTGTGGTGTGTATGACCTCAATGGTGAATGTGAGGGGATCAGGTTCAGGGGCCTGTGCTCGGGTTATGGTTAGGTGTTTGGTAGGTGTACAGTGACGATAGTGTTTCATTTAGAGTTAGGGCCTGGTTCTGATGAGCTGTGGAGCGTTTGTTTGTTGTTCCAGATTATGGTGTGCTGTGGGTGACATCAATGGTGACGGGGGGAGGGTCAGTTCCTGTGGAATGGGCTAAGGTTAGGGTTTTCTGTTCGGTAAGTTGACCGGGGAGGATAGGGTTCTGGATAGAGTTAGGGTCCGGCTCTGACGTGAGGGTGAGTGCGAGATTGACGTTCAGTGATAAGGTGAGGTGTGCCTTGCGTCGATGGTGAACGTGAAGTTTCAGGTCTGTTGTGGGGTCTTGGGTTACTGTGAGTTGTTCAGATAGGAGTATGGGGATGACAGGGATACAGTTAGAGGTCAGATGATGCTCTGATGTGAGGGCAATGACCAGACTGAGCTTCCGGGTTATGGTGAGGCATGGGAGACACTGATGGTTACCATGATGGTACACATGCAGGGGCCAGGGCTAGGGATACAGCTTTGTGTTCTGCAAAGAGTATGGGTAGGATAGGGTTATGGACAGAGTTAGGCTGTGTCAGTGATGTGAGCGTGAGCATGACATTCAGATTCAGGGTTATGGTGAAGCATGGGTGATGTCAATGGTTATGGCGGTTGCTCAGGTCCAGGTGCCATGGCTAGGGTTAGGGTTAGTTTTTCGGTATGTTGTACAGAGAGGATAAGGTTACGAATAGACTTATGGCCTGGCTATAATGTGAGGGAGAGGGTGCAATTGAGTTTCAGGATTGCAGTGAGGCAAGCGCAACGTCCATGTTGATTGTGGAGTCTCAAGCCTCTAGCCACTACTACGGTTGGGGTTATGTGTTTGGTAAAGTGTATGGGGAGGATAAAGTTATGGTTAGAGTTAGGATCCTCCTCTGATGTGAGGGCTATGGCAACATTGAGCATCAGGATCATCGTGAGTCATGAGTGATATCGATGCTTACAGTGAGGATTCAGGTACAGGGGCCAGCCCTAGGGCTAGTTTATCATATTTAGTAAGCTCTATGGAGAGGATAGGTTTATATTAAGAGTTATTTTCGGCTGTGATGTGAGAGTGAGTCTGAGATTCAGGTTCATTATTAAGTTGAGGTGTGGGTGACTTTGATGGTCCCATTGAGGGGCAGGTCCAGGAGCCTGTGCTTGGGTTATGGTTAGGTGGGCTTTAAGGTGTGTGGTGAAGATAGGGTTTTGTTTAGAGTTAGGGTATGGCTCTGATGTACAGGGGAGCACATGATTGAGTTTCTGGTTTATGGTGAAGTGTGGGTG
Organism: Manis javanica; assembly: GCF_040802235.1. Lineage (NCBI taxonomy): Eukaryota > Metazoa > Chordata > Mammalia > Pholidota > Manidae > Manis > Manis javanica. The sequence goes on from NC_133163.1 coordinate 75,351,660, forward strand.
TCTTCGACGGTGATGGGAACGGGTCAGTTCCAGTGCAATGGCTAAGGATAGGATTTTGTGTTCCGTAAGGTGTATGGGCAGGATAGGTTTCCGGATAGAGTTAGGGCTTGGCTATAATGTGAGGGAAAGTGCACGATTGAGATTCAGTGTTAAGGTGAGGTGTGGTTGATGTCGTTGGTGAAGGTGAAGTGTCAGTTAAGTACCTGGTGCTAGGGCTACTGTTAGGTGTTTGGTAAGCAGTACATGGATGATGGGGTTAGAGTTAGAGCTCCGATTTGGCTGTGAAGTGAGGGCGATTGCAAGATTGAGTTTCAGGTTTATGGTGTGATGTGGTTGTTATCAATGTTGAAGTTGAAGTGTCAGGTCATGGGACTTGGGTTAATGTTAGGATTAGTTGTTCATTAAGGAGTACAGGGATGAAAGGTTTAGAGTTAGTGTTCGAATCTGGCTGTGACGTGAGGTCAATAGCCAGAATGAGGTTCAGGATTATGGTGAGGCATAGAGGACACTGTTGCTGATGGTGAAGTTTCAGATCGAGGGGGTAGGGTGTAGGTTAGGGTACTGTGTTCCTTAACGTGTACTGGGAGGATGGGATTACGGATAGAGTTAGGGTGTGTCTCTGACGTGAGTTTGTGCACGAGATTGAGGATCAGGTTTACGGTGAGGCGTGTTTGATGTCAATGGTGACGATGAGGGGTTAGGTCCAGGTGACAGAGCTAGGTTAAGTCTTAGTTGTTCAGTATGTTGTACAGAGAGGATAAGGTTATGATTCGAGTTAGGGCCCAGCTGTGATGTGAGGGCAAGACCTAGATTGAGGTTCAGTGTTAATGTGTGGCATGGGTGATGTCGATAGTGACGGTGAGGGTTCAGGTCCAGGGGACTGTGCTGAGGTTATTGTTAGGTGTTCAATAAGGTGTATGGGATGGATAGGGCTATATTTAAATTTAGGTTTCACCTGTGATGTGAGTGGGAGCATGAGATTGAGGTTCTGGTTTATGGTGAGGTGTGGGTGTCATCGATTGGTGACTGTGTGGAGTCAGGCCCCTGTTCTAGGGCTAGGGTTAACATTTTTTGTTCGGTGAAGTGTATGAGAATTATAGAGTTATGGATAGAGATAGGGTCTGGCTGTGATGTGAGGGTGAGCATGAGATTAAGGTTCAGGGTTATGGTGAAGTATGGGTGATGGGAATGGTTACGGTGAGGGCTTGGGTCCAGGTGCCATGGCTAGGGTTAGGGTTAGTTATTCCGTATGTTGTACGGAAAGGATAAGGTTACTATTAGAGTTATTCTCTGTCTATAATGTGAGGGAGAGGGCACAATTGAGTTTCAGGTTTACAGTGAGGCAGGCGCAATGTCCATTGTGACGGTGGAGTGTCAAGCCACCAGCCACTACTACGGTTGGGGTTATGTGTTTTGTAAAGTGTATGGGGAGGATAATGTTATGTTTTGAGTTATGATTCTCCTCTGATGTGAGGGCTATGGCAAAATTGAGCTTCAGGTTTGTCGTGAGGCATGGGTGATGTTGATGCTGTGAGGATTCATGTACAGTGGCCAGGCCTAGGGTTAGGGTATTGTATTTTGTAATCTCTACCGAGAGGATAGGGTTATATCTATATTTAGGGATCGGCTGTGATGTGCGGGCAAGTCTGAGATTCAGGCTCATTATTGAGTTGAGGCGTGGGTTATGTTGATGGTGCCATTGTGGGGCAGGTCCAGGGGTCATTATAGGGTTATGATTAGGTGTTCAGTAAAGTGTACGGTGAGGATAGTGTTTTGTTTAGAGTTAGGGTATGGTTCTGATGTACAAGGGAGCACGTGATTGAGGTTATGGGTTATGGTGAGGTTTTGGTGTCATTGATGGTGACGTGGGAGGGTCAGTTCCAGTGGCAAGGGCTAAGGTTAGTATTTTGTGTTCTGTAAGGTGTATGGGGAGGATAAGTTTCCAGATAGAGTTAGGGCTTGGCTATAATGTGAGGGAAAGTGCGAGATTGAGGTTCAGTGTTAAGGTGTGGTGTGCTTGATGTCGATGGTGAAGGTGAAGTTTCAGTTAAGCCTTTGGGGCTAGGGCTACTGTTAGTTGTTTGGTGAGGAGTACTCGGATGATGGGGTTACAGTTAGAGCTCAGATTCGGCTCTGAAGTGAGGGTGATTGCAATGTAGAGTTTCAGGTTTAAGGTGAGTTGATGTTGTTATCAATGTTGAAGTTGAGGGGTCAGGTCATGGGGATTGGGTTAGGGGTAGGATTAGTTGTTCAGTAAAGCGTACTGGGATGATAGGGTTACAGGTAGAGTTCGGAACTGGCTCTGATGTGAGGGTGATGGCCAGATTGAGCTTCAGGATTATGGTGAGGAATAGGAGACATTGTTGCTGATGGTGAAGTTTTTGGGCCAAGGGAGAGGGTGAAGTTTATGGTATTGTGTTCTTTAAGGTGTACCTGGAGTATAGGATTATGGATAGAGTTAGGGTGGGTCTCTGATGTGAGATTGAGCACGAGATTGAGGACCAGGGTTGCGGTGAGGCATGTTTGATATCAATGGTTATTGTGAGGGGTTAGGTCCAGGTGCCAGAGCTAGGGTTAGTGTTAGATGTTCAGTATTTATTACAGGGAGGATGAGATTATGATTAGAGTTAGGGCCCAGCTGTGATGTGAGTGCAAGACCTAGACTGAGGTTCAGTGTTAATGTGTGGCATGGGTGATATAGATATTGATGGTGAGGGGTCAGGTCCAGGGGACTGTGCTAAGGTTATTGTTAGGTTTTCACTAAGGTGTACTGGATTGATAGGGCTATATTTTGATTTAGGTTTCAGCTGCAACGTGAGTGGGAATGTGAGATTGAGGTTCTGGTTTATGGTGAGGTGTAGATGTCATCGATTGGTGACTGTGTGGAATCAGGTCCAGGTTCCAGGGCTAGGGTTAGGGTTTTGTGTTTGATGACGTGTATGGGAAGGATACAGTTATGGTCAGAGACAAGGCCTGGCTGTGATGTGAGGGTGAGTGTGAGATTGAGGTTCAGTGTTAAGGTGAGTTGTGGGTGATATTAATGATGAAGGTGAAGTGTCACGTCAGGGCTTGAGGCTAGTGTTGGGGTTAGGCGTATGGGAAGGAGTACAGGGAAGATCAGGTTAAAGTTAGCGTTTGGATCCAGTCCTGATATGAGAGGAATAACCCAATTGTCCTTAAGGATGTTGGTGAGGCATTGGTGACATCGATGCTGATGATGAGGGTTCAGGTCCTGGGAAGAGGGCTCGGGATAGGGTTTGTTGTTCTATGAGCAGTACAGAGAGGATAGGTTTATGTTTATATGTAGGGTCAAGCTCTGTCGTGAGGGCAAGTCTGAGGTTGAGATTTAGTGTTAAGAAGAGGCATGGGTGACAACACTGATGATGGTGAAGTGTCAGGCCCAGTGGCCTGGGCTAAGGCTAGGGTTCTGTTTCTGTAAGGAGTACGGGGTAGATAGGATCACAGTTAAGAGTTCAGTTCCGGCTCTGAAGTGAGGCAGATTGTGAGATTGAGGTTCAGGTTCAAGGTGAGGCATCGGTGGTATCAATTGTGAAGATGGAATATCAGGACATCTGGCAAGGGCTAGGGTTAACATTACTTGTTCAGTAAGGAGTACGGCGATGACAGGTTTACAGCTAGAGTTCGGAACTGGCTCTGATGTGAGGATGATGGGCAGATTGAGCTTCTGTATCATGGTGAGGCATAGGAGACGTCATTGCTGACGGAGAAATTTCAGGTCCAGGGGCCAGGGCGGCGGGTTAGCATTAGTGTTCCTAAAGGTGTATGGGTTGGATAGGATTACGAATAGTGTTAGGGTACGTTTCTAATGTGAGGGTGAGTGCAACATTGAGTAACAGTGTTACGGTGAGACATGGGTGATGTCAATGGTTATGGTGAGTGGTTAGGTCCATGTGCCAGGGCTAGGGTTAGGGTTAGTTGTTCAGTACATTGTACGGAGAGGATAAGGTTACAATTAGAGTTAGGGTCCGGGTGTGATGTGAGGGTTTGTCCTAAATTGAGGTTCCATTTTATGGTGTGGTGTGGGTCATGTCAATGTTGAAGATGAGGGGTCAGGTACAGGGGCCTATGCACGGGTTAATTATTAGGTGTTTGGTAGGTGTACAGTGATGAAAGGTTTTCGCTTAGAGTTAGGGCCTTCTTCTGATGTGCTGTGCAGCGTTTGTTTCTTGTTCTAGGTTATGGTGTGGCGTGGGGGACGTCAATGGTGACAGGGAGGAGTCAGGTCCAGTGGCAAGGGCTAAGGTTACTGTTTTGTGTTCTGTAAGGTGTATGGGGAGGTTAGAGTTCTGGATAGAGTTAGGGTCTGACTCTGATTTGAGGGTGAGTGCAAGATTGACGTTCAGTGTTAAGGTGAGGCATGGTTGAAATCGATAGTGAAGTTGAAGTTTCAGGTCAGTGGACGGGGCTTGGGTAACTGTTAAGTGTTCAGTAAGGATTATGAGGATGACAGGGTTACAGTGAGAGGTCAGATGCCCTCTGATCTGAGGGCAATGGCCAGATTGAGCTTCAAGGTAATGGTGAGGCATGGGAGACACTGATGGATACCATGACGGTTCACAAGCAGGGGCGAGGGCTAAGGATAGGGCTTTGTATTCTGTATGGTGTATGGGTAGATAGGGTTATGGATAGAGTTAGGGTGTGTCTGTGATGTGAGGGTGTGCATGAGATTGAGCTGCAAGGTTATGGGGAAGCATGGGTGATGTCAATGGTTATGGTGAGGGCTCAGGTCCAGGTGTCAAGGCTAGGGTTAGGGTTACATGTTCGGTATGTTGTACGGAGGGTATAAGTTTACGATTAGAGTTAGGGTCTGGCTATAATGTGAGGGAGAGGGCACGATAGAGTTTCAGGATTACAGTGAGGCAACACAATGTCCATGGTGATGATGGAGTTTTAAGCCACCAGCCACAACTATGGTTGGCGTTATGTGTTTGGCAAGGTCTAAGGATAGCATTTTGTGTTCTGTAAGGTGTATGGGGAGGATAAGTTTCTGGATAGTGTTAGGGCTTGGCTATAATATGAGGGAAAGTGCGAGATTGAGGTTCAGTGCTAACGTGAGGTGTGGTTGATGTCGATGGTGAAGGTGAAGTGTCAGTTAACTGTTTGGGGCTAGGGCTGCTGGTAGGTGTTTCGTAAGGAGCACACTTATGCGAGTGTTACAGTTAGACCTCAGTTTCGGTTCTGAAGTGAGGGCTATTGCGAGATTGAGTTTCAGGTTTAATGTGAGGTGTGGTTGTTATCAATATTGAAGTTGAAGTGTCAGGTCATGGGGCTTGGGTTAGGGTTATGATTAGTTGTTCAGTAAGGAGTACAGGGATGATAGGGTTACACTTAGATTTCGGATCCGTCTCTGCCGTGAGGTCAATGGCCAGATTGAGCTTCAGGATAATTGTGAGGTATAAGAGAAAATGTTGCTGATGGTGAAGTTTCAGTTCCAGGGGCCAGGGAGTAGGTCAGGTTACTGTGCTCCTTAAGGTGTACCAGGATGATAGGATTACGGATAGGGTTATGGTGTGTCTCTGATGTGAGGGTGAGCATGAGATTGAGGATCAGGGTTACGGTGAGGCGTGTTTGATGTCAATGCTTATGGTGACGAGTTGGGTCCAGGTGCTGGAACTAGGGTTTGTTTTAGTTGATCGGTATGTTGTATGGAGAGGATAAGGTTATGATTAGAGTTAGGGCCCAGCTGTGATGTGTCCGCAAGAACTAGATTGAGGATCAGTGTTAATGTGTGGCATGGGTGATTTCGATAGTGACAGTGATGGGACAGGTCCTGGTGACTGTGCTAAGGTTATTGTTAGGTGTTCAGTAAGGTGTATGGGATGTATAGGGCTATATTTAGATTTAGGTTTTGGCTGTGATGTGAGTGGGAGCGTGAGATTGAGATTCTGGTTTATGGTGAGGTGTGGGTGTCATCAATTGGTGACTGTGTGGAGTCAGGTCCGTGTTCCAGGGCTAGGGTTAGGGTTTTGTGTTAGGTGAAGTGTATGGGAAGGATACAGTTATGGATAGAGATAGGGTCTGTCTGTGACGGGAGGGTGAGTGCGAGATTGAGGTTCAGTGTTAACGTGAGGTGTGGTTGATGTTGTTGATGAAGGTGAAGTGTCACTTAACTGTTTGGGGCTAGGGCTACTGTTAGGTGTTTGTAAGGAGAAAGCAGATGATGGGGTTACAGTTAGAGGTCAGATTCAGCTCTAAAGTGAGGGTGATTGCAAGATTCAGTTCCAGGTTTAAGGTGAGGTCTGATTGCAATCAATGTTGAAGTTGAAGTATCAGGTCATGGGGCTTGGGTTATGGTTTGGATTAGTTGTTCATTAAGGAGTACACGTATGATAGGGTTACAGCTAGAGTTGGGATCTGGCTCTGATGTGAGGGTGATGGCCAGAGTGTTCTTCAGGATGACGGTGAGGCATAGGAGACGTCATTGCTGATGGTGAAGTTTCAGGTCCAGGGGCCAGGGTGAGGGATAAAGTTTGTTTTCCTAAATGGTACGGGGTGGATAGGATTACGAATAGTGTTAGGGTGTGTTTCTGATGTGATGGTGAGCACAACATTGAGTATTCAGTGTTACGGTGAGGCATGGGTGATGTCAATGGTTATGGTGAGCGGTTAGGTCCAGGTGCCATGGCTAGGTTTAGGGTTAGTTGTTCGGTACGTAGTATGGAGAGGATGAGGTTAAAATTAGTTAAGGACTGGCTGTGATGTGAAGGTGAGTGCTAGATTGAGGTTCCGTTTTATGGTGTGATGTGGGTGACGTCAATGGTGAAGGTGAGGTCTCATGTACAGGGGCCTGTGCTTGGGTTATGATTAGGTGTTTGGTAGGTGTACAGGGACGATAGGGTTTCGTTTAGAGTTAGGGCCCGGTTCTGATGTGCTGTGGAGCGTGTGTTTGTTGTTCTAGGTTATGGCATTGCATGGGTGACATCAATGGTGACAGGGAGGGGTCACGTACTGCGGCAAGGGCTAAGGTTAGGGTTTTGTGTTCTCTAAGGTATACGGGGAGGATAGGGTTGTGGATAGAGTTAGGGTCTGGCTCTGATGTGAGGCTGAGTGCGAGATTGACGTTCAGTGGTAAGGTGAGGCGTGGTTGATTGTCAATGGTGAATGTGAAGTTTCAGGTCAGTGGTAGCAGCTTGGGTTACTGTTAGGTGTTCAGTAAGGGGCATGGGATGACAGGGTTACAGTTAGAGGTAAGATGTGGCTCTGATATGAGGGCAATGGCTAGATTGAGCTTCAGGTTTATGGTGAGTCATGGGAGACATTGATGAGTACCATGACAGTTCACATCCAGGAGCCAGGGCTAGGGATAGGGCTATGTGTTCTGTAAGGTGTCTGGGTAGGATAGGGTTATGCATTAAGTTAGGATGTGTCTCTGCTGTGAGTGTGAGCATCACATTAATGTTCAGGGTTACAGTGAAGCATGGGTGATGTCAATGGTTATGGTGAGGGCTCAGGTCCAGATGCCACGGCTAGGTTTAGGGTTAGTTGATTGGCATGTTCTACGGAGAGTATAAGGTTACGTTTAGAGTTAGGGTCTGACTATAATGTGAGGGAGAAGGCATGATTGTGTTTCAGGATTACAGTGAGGCAAGCACAACATCCTTGTTATGGTGGAATGTCAAGCCAGCAGCCACTATTATGCTTGGGGTTATGTGTTTGTTAATGTGTATGGGTAGGCTAAAGTTATGGTTAGAGTTACGATCCTCCTCTGATGTAAGGGCAATGGTGAGATTGAGCTTCAGGATTATCATGAGGCATGGGTGATGTCAATGCTAACAGTGAGGATTCAGGTACAGCATCCAGGCCTAGGGTTAGGGTATTATATTCTGTAAGCTCTACGGAGTGGATAGGGTTATGTTTAGAGTTAGGGTTCAGCTGTGATGTGAGGGCAAGTCTGAGATTCAGGTTCATTATTAAGCTGAGGCGTGAGTGATGTTGATGTTGCCATTGAGGGGCAGGTCCAGGGGCCTGTGCTAGGGTTATGTTTAGGTGTTCAGTAAGGTGTATGGTGAGTATAGGGTTTTGTTTAGAGTTGGTTTTGGTTCTGATATACAGGGGAGCATGTGATTGACGTTCAATTTTATGGTGAGGTGTGGTTGTCTTCGATGGTGACAGGAACGGGTCAGTTCCAGTGGCAAGGGCTAAGCTTAGGATTTTGTGTTCTGTAAGGTGTATGGGGAGGATACAATTCCAGATAGAGTTAGGGCTTGGCTATATCGTGAGAGAAAGTGCAAGATTGAGGTTCAGTGCCAAGGTGAGCTCTGCTTGATGTCGATGCTGAAGGTAACGTGTCAGTTCAGTGTTTTGTGTTAGGTCTACTGTTAGGTGTTTGGTAAGGTGTACACAGATGATGGGGTTACAGTTAGAGCTCAGATTCGGCTCTGACGTTAGGGCGATTATGAGATTGACTTTTAGGTTTAAGGTGTGTTGTGGTTGTTATCAATGTTGAAGTTGAAGTGTCTGGTCATGGGGCTTGGGTTAGGATTAGGACTAGTAGTTCTGTAAGGAGTACAGGGATGATAGGGTTACAGTTAGAGTTCAGAACCGTCTCTGCCGTGAGGTCAAAGGCCAGATTGAGCTTCAGGATTATGGTGAGGCATAGGAGACATTGTTGCTGATGGTGAAGTTTCTGGTCCAGGGGCCAGGGAGCAGGTTAGGGTACTGTTTTCCTTAAGGTGTACCGGGAGGAAAGTATTATGGATAGAGTTAGAGTGTGTCTCTAATGTGAGGGTGAGCACAAGATTGAGGATCAGGGTTATGGTGAGGCATGTTTCATGTCAATGTTTAAGGTGAGGCGTTAGGTCCAGGTGCCAGAGCTACGGTTAGTGCTAGTTGTTCAGTATGTTGTACAGAGAGGATAAGGTTATGATTAGATGTAGGGCCCAGGTGTGATGTGAGGGCCAGACCTAGATTGAGGTTCAGTGTTAATGTGTGGCATGGATGATGTCGATAGTGGTGGTGAGGGTTTAGGTCCAGGTGACTGTGCTCAGGTTATAGTTAGGTGTTCACTACGGTGTATGGGATGGATAGGGCTATATTTAAATTTAGGTTTGGCTGCGATGTGAGTGGGAGCATGAGATTGGGTTCTGGCTTATGGTGTGGTGTGGGTGTCATCGATTGGTGACTGTGTGGAGTCATGTTCTGGGTCCAGGTTAGGGTTTTGGATTTGTGTTAGGTGAAATGTATGGGAAGGATGTAGTTATGGATAGAGATAGGGTCTGGATGTGATGTGAGGGAGAGTGCAATATTGAGGTTCAGTGTTAAGGTGAGTTGTGTAGACATCAATGTAAAATGTGAAGTGTCAGGTCAGGGCTTGGGGCTAGTGTTAGGGTTAGGCGTCTGGGAAGGAGTACGGGGAAGAACCAGTTAGAGTTAGAGTTTGGATCCGGCCCTGATATGAGAGCAATAGCCCAATTGACCTTCAGGATGGTGAGGCATGGGTGACAGCTATGCTGATGGTGAGGGTTCAGGTCCAGGTTCCAAGGCGAGGGTTAGGATTTGGTGTTCTGTAAGCAGTATACTGAGGATAGGTTTATGTTTAGTTAGGTTCCGGCACTAACATGAGGGTAAGTCTGAGGTTGAGGTTCAGTGTTAAGAATAGGCATGGGTGATATTGCTGATGAAGGGGAAGTGTCAGGCCCAATGTCCCAATGTCCCAGGCTAGGGCTATGGTTAGGTTTCTGTAAGGAGTACGGGGTATAGAGGATCACAGTTAGAGTACAGATTCGGCTCTGAAGTGAGGGAGATTGTGAGATTGAGGTTCAGCTTTAAGGTGAGGCATGGGTGATACCAATGGTGAAGGTGGAGTGTCAGCTCATGGGGCCAGGTATAGGGTTAGCATTAGCTGTTCAGTAAGGAGTACTGGGATGATAGGGTTACAGGTAGGGTTCGGATCTGATGTGAGGGTGATAGCCAGATTGAGCTTCAGGATGATGGTGAGGCATAGGAGATGTCGTTCCTGATGGTGAAGTTTCAGGTCCAGGGGCCACGGAGAGGGGTAGGGTTTATGTTCCTAAAGGTGTACGGGGTGGATAGGGTTATGAATAGTGTTAGGGTGTGTTTCTGATGTGAGGGTGAGCACAATATTGAGTATCAGTGTTATGATGTGGCATGGGTGATGTCAATGGTTATGTTGAGTGGTTAGGTCCAGGTGCCAGGAATAGGGTTAGAGTTAGTTGCTAGGTGCATTGTACAGAGAGGATAAGGTTATGATTAGAGTTAGGATCCGGCTGTGATGTGAGGGTGAATCCTAGATTGAGGTTCCGTTTTATGGTGTGGTGTGGGTTACGTCAATGGTGAATGTGAGGGGTCACATACAGGGGCTTGTGCTTGGCTTATGGTTAGGTGTTTGGTAGGTCTACAGTGAGGATAGGGTTTTGTTTAGAGTTAGGGCCTGGTTCTGATGTGCTGTGGAGCGCGTGTTTGTTTTTCTAGGCTTTGGTGTGGCGTGGGTGATGCCAATGCTGATGGGGAGGGGTCAGGTCCAGCGGCAAATGGTAAGGTTAAGGTTTTGGGTTCTGTAAGTTGTACAGGGAGGGTAAGGTTCTGGATAGATTTAGAGTCCAGCTCTGAAGTGAGGGTGAGTGCGAGATTGACGTTCAGTGTTAAGGTGAGGCGTGGTTGGCGTCAATGGTGAAGGTGAAGTTTCAGGTCCGTGGTCGGGGCTTGGGTTAGTGTTAGGTGTTTAGTAAGGAGGATGGTGATGATAGGGTTACAGTTAGAGGCCTGATGTGGCTCTGATGTGAGGGCAATTGCCAGATTGAGCTTCAGGGTTATGGTGAAGCATGGGAAACACTGATGGATACCGTGATGGTTCCCAGGCAGGGTCCAGGGCTAGGGATAGGGCTTTGTGTTCTGTAAGGTGTATGGGTAGGACAGGGTTATGGATATAGTTATGGTGTGTCTCTGATGTGAGTTTGAGCATGAAATTGAGGTTCAGGGGTATGGAGACGCATGGGTGATGTCAATGGTTATGGTGTGGGCTCATTCCCAGGTGCCATGGTTAGGGTTAGGATCAGTTGTTCGTTATGTTGTACAGAGAGGATAAGGTTACGATTACAGTTAGGGTCTGGGTATAATGTGAAGGAGAGGGCGCGATTGAGTTTCAGGATTACAGTGATGCAAACGCAACATGAAAGGTGATGGATTGGGTCAAGTCATCAGCCACTACTACGATTGGGTTTATGTGTTCGGTAAAGTGTATGGGGAGGACAAAGTTAGGGTTAGAGTTAGGAAACTTCTGTGATGTGAGGGCGATGGAGAGATTGAGCTTCGGGATTATCCTGAGGCATGTGTAACTTGGATGCTAACAGGGAGAATTCAGGTACAGGGGGGAGGCCTAGGTTTAGGGTATTGTATTCTGTAAGCTCTACGGAGAGGATAGGGTTATGTTTAGAGTTAGGGTTCAGCTGTGATGTGAGGGCGAGTCTGATATTCAGATTCATTTTTAAGTGAGGCATGGGTCACGTTGATGGTGCCATTGAGGGGCAGGTCCAGGGGCCTGTGCTAGGGTTATGGTTAGGTGTTCAGTAAGGTGTACGGTGAGGATAGGGTATTGTTTAGAGTTAGGGTATGGTTCTGATGTACAGGGAAGCACATGATGGAGGTTCTCCGTTATGGTGTGGTGTGGGTGTGGGCGATGGTGATGGGAAAGTGTCAGTTTCAGTGGCAAGGGCTAATTTTAGGATTTTATGTTCTGTAAGGTTTATGGTAAGGATAGGTTTGCAGATAGAGTTAGGGCTTGGCTATAATGGGAGGGAAAGAGCGAGATTGAGTTTCAGTGTTAAGGTGAGGCTTGGTTGATATCGATGGTGAAGGTGAAGTGTCAGGTAAGTGTTTGGGGCTAGTGCTACTGTTAGGTGTTTGGTAAGGAGTACACGGATGATGAGGTTACAGTTAGAGCTCAGAGTTGGCTCTGAAGTGAGGGCCATTGAGAGATTGTGTTTCAGGTTTTAGGTGAGGTGTGGTTGTTATCAATGTTGAAGTTGAAATGTCAGGTCATGGGGCTTGGGTTAGGGTTAGGACTAGTTGTTCTGTAAAGAGTACAGGGATGATAGGGTTACAGTTAAAGTTTGGATCCGTCTCTGCCGTGAGGTCAATGGCCAGATTGAGCTTCAGGATTATGGTGAGGCATAAGAGACATTGTTGCTGATGGTTAAGTTTCTGGTCCAGGTGCCAGGGAGAAGGTTAGGGTACTGTGTTCCTTAAGGTGTACCGGGAGGAAAGTATTACGGATAGAATTAGTGTGTGTCTCTGATGTGAGGGTGAGCACGAGATTGAGGATCAGGGTTACGGTGAGGCGTGTTTCATATCAATGTTTACAGTGAGGGGTTAGGTCCAGGTGCCTGAGCTAGGGTTAGTGTCAGTTGTTCAGTATGTTGTACGGAGAGGATAATGTTATGATTAGAGATAGGGCCCAGGTGTGATGTGAGGGCAAGACCTAGATTGAGGTTCAGTGTTAATGTGTGACATGGGTGATGTCGTTAGTGATGGTGAGGGGTTAGGTCCAGGTGACTGTGCTCAGGTTATTTTTAGGTGATCACTACCGTGTATGGGGTAGATAGGGCTATATTTAGATTTATGTTTTGGCTGTGATGTGTGTGGGAGCGTCAGATTGAGGTTCTGGTTTATGGTGAGGTGTGGGTGTCATCGACTGGTGACTGTGTGGAGTGAGGTCCAGGTTCCAGGGTTAGGATTCCGGATTTGTGTTAGGTGAAATGTATGGGATGGATATAGTTATGGATAGAGATAGGATCCAGATGTGATGTGAGGGTGAGTGTGAGATTGAGGTTCAGTGTTAAGGTGAGTTGTGCAGACATCAATGTAAAATATTAAGTGTCGGGTCAGGGCTTGGGGCTAGTGTTAGGGTTAGGCATCTGGGAAGGCGTACATGGAAGATCGGGTTACAGTTAGAGTTCGGATCCGACCCTGATATGAGGGCAATAGCCCAATTGACATTCAGGATTATGGTGAGGCATGGGTGACATCGATGCTGATGGTGAGGGTTCAGGTCCAGTTTCCAGGGAGAGGGTTAGGGTTTGTGTTCCTAAAGGCGAACGGGGTGGATATGATTACGAATAGTGTTAGCGTGCGTTTCTGACGTGAGGGTGAGAGCAACATTGAGTATCAGTGTTACGGGGAGGCATGGGTGATGTCAATGTTTATGGTGAGTGGTGACGTCCAGATGCCAGAGCTAGGGATACGGTTAGCTGTTCGGTAGGTTGTACGAAGAGGATAAGGTTATGATTAGAGTTAGGGTCCAGCTGTGATGTGAGAGTGAGTCCTAGATTGAGGTTCCGTTTTATAGTGTGGTGTGGGTGACATCAATGGTGAAGGTGAGGGGTCATGTACAGGGGCTTGTGCTCAGCTTATGGTTAGGTATTTGGTATGTGTACAGTGAGGATAGGATTTCGTTTAGAGTTACGGCCTGGTTCTGATGTGCTGTGGAGCACGTGTTTGTTTTTCTAGGCGTTGGTGTGGCGTGGGTGACGCCAATGCTGATGGGGAGGGGTCAGGTCCAGCGGCAAGTGATAAGGTTAGGGTTTTGGGTTCTGTAAGTTGTACAGGGAGGGTAAGGTTCTGGATAGATTTAGAGTCCGGCTCTGATGTGAGGGTGAGTGCAAGATTGACATTCAGTGTTAAGGTGAGGCGTGGTTGGCGTCAATGGTGAAGGTGAAGTGTCATTTAAGCATTTGGGGCTAGGGCTACCGATAGGTGATTGGTAAGGAGTACACGGATGATGGAGTTACAGTTAGAGCTCAGATTCGGGTCTGAAGTGAGGGTGATTGCGAGATAGCGTTTCAGGTTTAAGGTGAGTTTTGTTTGTTATCAATGTTGAAGTTGAAGTGTCAGGTCATGGGGATTGGGTTAGGGTTAGGATTAGTTGTTCAGTAAGGTGTACGGGGATAATAGAGTTACAGCTAGAGTTCGGACCTGGCTCTGATGTGAGGCTGACTGCCAGATTGAACTTCAGGATTATTGTGTGGTATAGGAGACATTGTTGCTGATGGTGAAGTTTCTGGTCCAAGGGCGAAGGTGAAGGTTTGGATATTGTGTTCCTTAAGGTGTACCTGGAGTATAGGATTATGGATAGAGATAGGGTGTGTCTCTGATGTGTGGTTGGGCATGAGATTGAGGATCAGGGTTGCGGTGATGCTGGTTTGATGTCAATGGTTATGGTGAGGGGTTGGGTCAAGTGCCAGAGCTGAGGTTATTGTTAGTTGTTCAGTATGTTTTATGGAGAGGATAAGGTTACGATTAGATTTAGGGCTCAGCTGTGATATGAGGGCAAGACCTAGACTGAGGTTCAGCATTAATGTGTGGCATGGGTGATGTTGATATTGATGGTGAGGGGTCAGGTCCAGGGGACTGTGCTAAGGTTATTGTTAGGTGTTCACTAAGGCGTACTGGATGGATAGGGCTATATTTAGATTTAGGTTTTGGCTGTGATGTGAGTGGGAATGTGAAATTGAGGTGCTGGTTTATTGTGAGGTGTGGGTGTTATCGATTGGTGACTGTGTTTAGTCAGGTCCAGGTTCCAGGGCTAGTGTTAGGGTGGTGTGTTAGGTGAAGTGTATGGGAAGGATACAGTTATGTACAGAGATAGGGCCTGGCTGTGATATGAGGGTGAGTGTGTGATTGAGGTTCAGTGTTAAGGTGAGTTTTGAGTGATATCAATGGTGAAAGCGAAGTGTCAAGTCAGGGCTTGGGGCTAGTTTTGGGGTAAGGCGTATGGGAAGGAATGCAGGGAAGATGGAGTTAGAGTTAGAGTTCCGATCCAGCCCTGGTAGGAGAGCAATAGCCCAATTGACCTTCAGGATTATGGTGAGGCATTGGTGACATCGATGCTGATGATGAGGGTTCAGGTCCTAGAACGAGGGCTAGGGTTAGGGTTTGGTGTTCTATGAGCAGTACAGAGAGGATAGGTTTATGTTTAGAGTTAAGGTTGAGCTCTGACGTGAAGGCAAGTCTGAGGTTGAGGTTCAGTGTTAAGAAGAGGCATGAGTGCTGTTGGTGATGAAGGTGAAGTGACAGGTCCCGTGGCACGGGCTAGGGCTTGGCTTAGATTTCTGTACGGGGTACAGTGTAGATAGGATCACAGTTAGAGTTCATATCCGGCTGTGAAGTGAGGCCGATTGCGAGATTGAAGTTCAGGTTTAAGGTGACGCATGGGTGATATCAACGGTGAAGGTGGAGTGTCAGGACATCTGGGAAGCGCTAGGGTTAGCATTATTTGTTCAGTAAGGAGTACTGGGATGACAGGGTTACAGCTCGAGTATGAAACTGGCACTAATGTGATTATGATGGCCGCATTCAGGTTCTGTATGATGGTGAGCCACAGGAGACGTCATTGCTGACGGTGAACTTTCAGGTCCAGGTGCCACGGAGAGGGTTATGGTTTGTTTTCTAAAGGTGTACGTGGTACATAGGGTTATGAACAGTGTTAGGGTGTGTTTATGATGTGAGGGTGAGCAAAACATGGAGTATCAGTGTTACCGTGAGGCATGTGTGATGTCAATGATTATGGTAAGTGGTTAGGTCCATGTGCCAGGGCTAGGGATAGGGTTAGTGGTTCGGTACGTTGTACGGAGAGGATAAGGTTACAATTAGAGTTAGGGTCGGGCTGTGATGTGAGGGTGAGTCCTAGATTGAGATTAAATTTTATGGTGTGGTGTGGGTGACGTCAATGATGAAGGTGAGGGGCAGGTACAGGGACCTGTGCTCGGGTTATGGTTAGGTGTTTGGTAGGTGTACAGTGATGATAGGGTTTTGCTTAGAGTTAGGGCGTTCTTCTGATGTGCTGTGGAGTGTGTGTTTGTTGTCCTAGGTTATGGTGTATCGTGGGTCAATGGTGACGGGGATGGATCAGGTCCAGTGGCAAGGGCTAAGATTAGGGTTTTGTGCTCTGTAAGGTGTACGGAGAGGATAGGGTTCTGGATAGGGTTAGGGTCTGGCTCTGATGTGAGGGTGAGTGCGATATTAATGCTCAGTGTTAAGGTGAAGCGTATTTGATGTCGATGGTGAGGATGAAGTTTCAGGTCAGTGGACGGGTTACTGTTAAGTGTTCAGAAAGGATTATGAGGATGACAGGGTTACATTGAGAGGTCAGATAGCACTCTGATGTGAGGGCAATGGCCAGATTGAGCTTCAGGGTAATGGTGAGGCATGGGAGACACTGACGGATACCATGATGGTTCACAAGCAGGGTGCAGGACTAGGGATAGGGATTTGTGTTCCGTAAGGTGTATTCGTAGGATAGCATTATGGACAGAGTTAGGGTGTGTCTCTAATGTGAGGGTGAGCATGCGATTGAGGTTCAGGGTTATGGTGAAGAATGGGTGATCTGGAAGCTGTCAGTGAGGATTCAGGTGCATGTGCCAGGCCTAGGCTTAGGGTATTGCATTCTGTATGCTCTATGGAGAGGATAGGGTTATGTTTAGAGTGAGGGTTCCGTTGTGACGTGAGATCGAGTCTGAGATTCAGGTTCATTATTAAGTTGAGGCATTGGTGACATTGATGGTGCCATTGTGTAGGAGGCCCAGGGTCCTGTGGTAGGGTTATATTTAGGTGTTCGGTAAGGTATACAGTGAAGATAGTGTTTTGTTTAGAGTTAGTATATAGTTCTTATGTACAGGGGAGCACGTGAATGGAGGTTATAGTTTATGGTGTGGTTCTGGTGTCATTGACGTTGACAAGGAAGGGTCAGTTCCAGTGGCAAGGGCTAAGGTTATGATTTTGTGTTCTGTAAGGTGTATGGGGAGGATAGGATTCCAGATAGAGTTAGGGCTAGGCTATAATGTGAGGGAAAGTGCGAGATTGAGGTTCAGTGTTAAGGTGAGGTGTGGTTGATGATGATGGTGAAGGTGAAGTGTCAGTTAAGTGTTAAGGGCTAGGGCTACTGTTAGGTGTTTGGTAAGGTGTACACGGATGATGGGGTTACAGCTAGAGATCAGATTCAGCCGTTAAGTGAGGGTGATTGCGATGTAGAGTTTCAGGTTTAAGGTGAGTTGAGGTTGTTATCAATGTTGAGGTTGAAGTGTCAGGTCATGGGGATTGGGTTAAGGTTAGGATTAGTTGTTTAGTAAGGTGTAGGGGGATGATAGGTTTACAGCTGGAGTTCGAATTGGCTCTCATGTGAGGGTGATGGCCAGTTTGAGCTTCAGGATTATGGTGAGGCATAGGAGATATTGTTACTGATGGTGAAGTTTCATGCCCAGTGGCGAGGGTGAAGGTAAGGGTATTGTGTTCCTTAAGGTGTACCGGGAGGATAGGACTACAGATAGAGTTAAGGTGTGTCTCTTATGTGAGGTTGAGTACGAGATTGAGGATCAGGGTTACGGTGAGGCGTGTTTGACGTCAATGGTTACGGTGAGGGCTTAGGTCCACGTGCCACAGCTAGGGTTACTGTTAGTTGTCCAGTTTGTTTCACGGAGAGGATAAGGTCATGATTAGAGTTTTGGCCCAGCTGTGATGTGAGAGCAAGACCTAGCCTGAGGTTCAGTGTTAATGTGTGGCATGGGTGATGTCGATATTGACGGTGAGGGGTCAGGACCAGGGGACTCTGCTAAGGTTAGGGTTACGTGTTCACTAAGGTGTACTGGATGGATACGCTATATTTAGATTTAGGTGTCGGCTGCGATGTGCATGTGATTGTGAGATTAATGTGCTGGTTTATAGTGAGGTGTGGGTGTCATCAATTTGTGACTGTGTGGAATCCGGTTCAGGTTCCAGTGCTAGGGTTAGGGTGTTGTGTTAGGTGAAGTGTATGGGAAGGATACAGTAATGGACAGAGATAGGGCCTTGCTGTGATGTGAGGGTGAGTGCGAGATTGAGGTTCAGTGTTAAGGTGAGGTCTGGGTGATATCAATGGTGAAGGTGAAGTGTCAGGTCAGGGCTTGGGGCTAGTGTTGGGGTTAGGCGTATGGGAAGGAGTACGTGGAAGATCGGGTCAGAATTAGATTTCGGATCCGTCCCTGATATGAGAGCATTAGCCCAATTGACCTTCAGGTTTATGGTGAGGCATTGGTGACATCGATGCTGATGATGAGGGTTCACGTCCTGGGACTAGGGCTAGGGTTAGGGTTTGGTGTTCTGTGAGCAGTACAGAGAGTATAGGTTTACGTTTAGATTTAGGGTCGAGCTCTGACGTGAGGGTAAGTTGGAGGTGGAGGTTCAGTGATAAGAAGAGGCATGGGTGACATCGCTGATGAAGGCGAAGTGTCATGCCCAGTGGCCCGGGCTAGGGCTATGTTTAGGTTTCTGTAAGGAGTACGGAGTAGATAGGATCACAATTAGATTTCAGATCCGGCTCTGAAGCGAGGCAGATTCCGGGATTAAGGTTCAGGTTTAAGGTGAGGTATGGGTGATATCAATGGTTTTGTTGGAGTGTCTGGACATCTGGGAAGGGTTAGGTTTAGCATTAGTTGTTCAGTAAGGAGTGCAGGGATGACAGGGTTACAGCTAGAGTTCGTAACTGGCTCTGATGTGAGGATGATGGCCAGATTGAGCTTCAGGATGATGGTGAGGCATAGGAAACGTCATTATTGACAGTGAACTTTCAGGTCCAGGGGCCAGGGAGATGGATATTGTTTGTGTTCCTAAATCTGCACGGTGTGGATAGGTTTACGAATAGTGTTTAGTTGTGTTCCTGATGTGAGGGTGAGCGCATTCATTGAGTATCAGTGTTACAGTGAGGCATGGTTGATGTCAATGGTTACGGTGAGTGGTTAGGTCTAGGTGCCGGGGCTACGGTTAGTGTTAGTTGTTCGGTACGTTGTACGGAGAGGATAAGGTTCCAATTAGACTTAGGGTCTAGCTGTGATGTGAGGGTGAGTCCTATGTTGAGCTTAAATTTTATGGTGTGGTGTGGGTGACGTCAATGGTGAAGGTGAGGGGTCAGGTACAGTGGCCTGTGCTCGGGTTAATGGTTAGGTGTTTGGTAGGTGTACAGTGACGATAGGGTTTCTCTTAGAGTTAGGGCCCTCTTCTAACGTGCTGTGGAGTGTGTGTTTGTTGTTCTAGGTTATGGTGCATCGTGGGTTACGTCAATGGTGACAGGGAGGAGTCAGGTCCAGTGGCAAGGGCTAAGATTAGTGTTTTGTGTTCTGTAAGGCGTACGGGGCGGGTAGGGTTCTGGATAGAGTTAGGGTCAAACTTTCATGTGAGGGTGATAGCCAGATTGACATTCAGTTTTAAAGTGAGGCGTCATTGATGTCGATAGTGAGGTTGAAGTTTCAGGTCAGTGGACGGGGCTTGGGTTACTGTTAACTGTTCAGTAAGGATTATGAGGATGACAGGGTTACAGTGAGAGGTCAGATGCTGCTGTGATGTGAGGGCAATGGCCAGATTGAGCTTCAGGGTAATGGTGAGGCATGGGAGACACTGATGGATACCATGATGGTTCACAAGCAGGGTGCAGGGCTAGGGACAGTGCTTTGTGTTTGTTTAGGTGTATGGGTAGGATAGGGTTATGGATAGAGTTAGGGTGTGTTTGTAATGTGAGGGTGAGCATGAGATTGGGGTTCAGGGTTATGGTGAAGAATGGGCGATCTTGAAGCTATCAGTGAGGATTCAGGTGCAGGTGCCAGGCCTAGGCTTAGGGTATTGCATTCTATATGCTCTATGGAGAGGATAGGGTTATGTTTAGAGTGAGGGATCGGTTGTGATGTGAGATCGAGTGTGAGATTCAGGTTCATTATTAAGTTGAGGCATTGGTGACCTTGATGGTGCCATTGTGTAGGAGGCCCAGGGTCCTGTGGTAGGGTTATATTTAGGTTTTCGGTAAGGTGTACGGTGAGGATAGTGTTTTGTTTAGAGTTAGTATGCAGTTCTTATGTACAGGGGAGCTCGTGATTGAAGTTATACTTTATGGCATGGTTTTGGTGTCATTGATGATAATGAGGAAGAGTCAGTTCCAGTGGCAAGGGCTGAGGTTATGATTTTGTGTTCTGTAAGGTGTATGGGGAGGATAGGATTCCAGATAGAGTTAGGGCTTGGCTATAATGTGAGGGAAAGTGCGAGATTGAGGTTCAGTGTTAAGGTGAGGTGTGCTTGATGTCGATGGTGAAGGTGAAGTGTCAGTTAAGCAATAGGGGCTAGTGCTACTGTTAGGTGTTTCATAAGGTGTACACGGATGACGGGGTTACAGCTAGAGGTAAGATTCAGCTCTTAAGTGAGGGTGATTGCAATATAGAGTTTCAGGTTTAAGGTGAGTTGAGGTTGTTATCAATGTTGAAGTTGAAGTGTCAGGTCATGGGGATTGGGTTATGGTTAGGATTAGTTGTTCAGTAAGGCGTATGGTAATGATAGGGTTACAGCTAGAGTTCGGAACTGGCTCTCATGTTAAGGTGATGGCCAGATTGAGCCTCAGGATTATGGTGTGGCATAGGCGACATTGTTGCTGCTGGTGAAGTTTCAGGCCCAGTGGCGAGGGTGAAGTTTAGGGTATTGTGTTCCTTAAGGTGTACCGGGAGGATAGGACTATGGATAAAGTTAGGCTGTGTCTCTTATGTGTGGGTGAGTACGAGATTGAGGATCAGGGTTACGGTGAGGCGTGTTTTACATCAATGGTTATGGTGAGGGCTCAGGTCCACTTGCCAGAGCTAGGGGTACTGGTAGTTGTCCTGGTTGTTTCACGGAGAGGATAAGGTCATGATTAGAGTTAGGGCCCAGCTGTGATGTGAGTGCAAGACCTAGCCTGAGGTTCAGTGTTAATGTGTGGCATGGGTGATGTTGATATTGATGGTGAGGGGTCAGGACCAGGTGACTGTGCTAGGGTTAGTGTTAGGTGTTCACTAAGTTGTACTGGATGGATAGCGCTATATTTAGATTTAGATGTCGGCTGCGATGTGAGTGGGAGCGTGAGATTAATGTGCTGGTTTATGGTGAGGTGTGGGTGTCACTGATTTTTGACTGTGTGTAATCCGGTCCAGGTTCTAGGGCTAACTATAGGGTGTTGTGTTAGGTGAAGTGTATGGGAAGGATACAGTTATGGACAGAGATAGGGCCTTGCTGTGATGTGAGGGTGAGTGCGAGATTGAGGTTCAGTGTTAAGGTGAGGTATGGGTGATATCAATGGTGAAGGTGAAGTGTCAGGTCAGGGCTTGGGGCTAGTGTTGGGGTTAGTCTTATGGGAAGGAGTATGTGGAAGATCGGGTCAGAGTTAGATTTCGGATCCAGCCCTGATATGAGTGCATTAGCCGAATTGACCTTCAGGTTTATGGTGAGGCATTGGTGACATTGATGCTGATGATGAGGGTTCAGGTCCTGTGACGAGGGCTAGGGTTAGGGTTTGGTGTTCTGTGAGCAGTACAGAGAGGATAGGTTTACGTTTTGAGTTAGGGTCGAGCTGTGACGTGAGGGCAAGTTGGACGTTGAGGTTCAGTGGTAAAAAGAGGCATGGGTGACATCGCTGATGAAGGCGAAGTGTCAGGCCCAGTGGCCCGGCCTAGGGCTACGTTTCGTTTTCTGTAAGGAGTACGGGGTAGACAGGATCACAGTTAGAGCTCAGATCTGGCTCTGAAGTGAGGCAGATTCCGGATTGAGGTTCAGGTTTAAGGTGAGGCATGGGTGATATCAATGGTTTTGGTGGAGTGTCTGGACATCTGTCAAGGGTTAGGGACAGCATTAGTTGTTCTGAAAGGAGTGAAGGGATGACAGGGTTGCAGCTAGAGTTCAGAACTGGCTCTGATGTGAGGATGATGGCCAGATTTAGCTTCACGATGATGGTGAGGCATAGGAAACGTCGTTACTGATGGTGCACTTTCAGGTCCAGGGGCCAGGGAGATGGATATTGTTTCTGTTCCTGAAGCTGCACAGTGTGGATAGGGTTACGAATAGTGTTTAGGTGTTCCTGATGTGAGGGTGAGCACAACATTGAGTATCAGTGTTACGGTGAGGCATGGTTGATGTCAATGGTTACAGTGAGTGGTTAGGTCTAGGTGCCGGGGCTACGGTTAGTGTTAGTTGTTCGGTACGTTGTACGGAGAGGATAAGGTTACAATTAGACTTAGGGTCCGGCTGTGATGAGTGGGTGAGTCCTAGATTAAGGTTAAATTTTATGGCGTAGTGTAGGTGACATCAATGGTGAAGGTGAGGGGTCAGGTTCAGGGGGCTGTGCTCGGCTTAATTGTTAGGTGTATGGTAGGTGTACAGTGAGAATAGGGTTTCGATTAGAGTTACAGCCTTCTTCTAATGTGCTGTGGAGTGTGTGTTTGTTGTTCTAGGTTCTGGTGTATCGTGGGTTATGTCAATGATGACGGGGAGGAGTCAGGTCCAGTGGCAAGGGCTAAGAATTAGGGTTTTATGTTCTGTAAGTTGTATGGGGAGGTTAGGGTTCTGGATAGAGTTAGCGTCCGGCTCTGATGTGAGGGTGATTGCGAGATTGACATTCAGTTTTAAAGTGAGGCGTGGTTGATGTCGATAGTGAAGTTGAAGTTTCAGGTCAGTTGATGGGGCTTGGGTTACTGTTAAGTGTTCAGAAAGGATTATGGGGATGACAGGGTTACAGTGAGAGGTCAGATGCCGCTCTGATGTTTGGGCAATGGCCAGATTGAGCTTCAGGGTAATGGTGAGGCATGGGAGACACTGATGGATACCATGACGTTTCAGAAGCAGGGTTCAGGTCTAGGGATATGGCTTTGTGTTCGGTAAGGTGTATGGGTAGGATAGGGTTATGGATAGAGTTAGGGTGTGTCTGTAATGTGAGGGTGAGCATGCAATTGAGGTTCAGGCTTATGGTGAAGAATGGGTGATCTCGAATCTACCAGTGAGGATTCAGGTGCAGGTGGCAGGCCTAGGCTTAGGGTATTTCATTCTGTATGCCCTATGGAGAGGATAGGGTTATGTTTAGAGAGTGGGTTCTGTTTTGATGTGAGATCTCGTCTGAGATTCAGGTTCATTATTAAGTTGACGCATCGGTGACATTGATGATGCCATTGTGTAGCATGCCCAGGGTCCTGTGGTAGGGTTATATTTAGGTGTTCGGTAAGGTGTACAGTGAGGATAGTGTTTTGTTTAGAGCTAGTATATACTTCTTATGTTCAGGGGAGCTCGTGATTGAAGTTATACTTTATGGTTAGGTTTTTGTGTCGTTGACGGTGACGAGGAATGGTCAGTTCCAGTGGCAAGGGCTAAGGTTATGATTTTGTGTTCTGTAAGGTGTATGGGGAGGATAGGATTCCAGATAGAGTTAGGGCTTGGCTATAATGTGAGGGATAGTGCGAGATTGAGGTTCAGTGTTAAGGTGAGGTGTGGTTGATGTCAATGGTGAAGTTGAAGTGTCAGTTAAGCATTAGGGGGCTAGGGCTACTGTTACGTGTTTGGTAATGTGTACACGGATGATGGGGTATCAGCTAGAGGTCAGAATCAGCTCTGATGTGAAGGTGATTGCGATGTAGAGTTTCAGGTCTATGGTGAGTTGAGGTTGTTATCAATGTTGAAGTTGAAGTGTCAAGTCATGGGGATTGGGTTATGGTTAGGATTAGTTGTTCAGTAAGGCGTACGGGGTTATAGGGTTACAGCTAGAGTTCGGAACTGGCTCTCATGTGAGTGTGGTGGCCAGATGGAGCTTCAGGATTATGGTGAGGCATAGGAGAGATTGTTTCTGATGGTGTAGTTTCAGGCCCAGTGGCGAGGGTCAAGTTTAGGGTATTGTGTTCCTTAAGGTGTACCGGGAGGATAGGACTACGGATAGATTTAGGGTGTGTCTCTTATGTGAGGGTGAGTACGAGATTGAGGATCAGTGTTACGGCGAGGCAGGCTTGACGTCAATGGTTATGTTGCGGGCTAAGGTTCACATGCCAGAGCTAGGGTTAGTGTTAGTTGTCCGGTAAGTTTTATGGAGAGGATAAGGTTATGATTAGAGATAGGGCCCAGCTGTGATGTGAGGGCAAGACCTAGACTGAGGTTCAGTGTTAATGTGTGGCATGGGTGATGTCGATATTGATGATGAGGTGTCAGGACTATGGTCTGTGCTAAGGTTAGTGTTAACTGTTCACTAAGGTGTACTGGATGGATAGCGCTATATTTAGATTTAGGTGTCGGCTGCGATGTGAATGGGATCATGAGATTAATGTGCTGTTTTATGGTGAGGTGTGGGTGTCATCAATTTGTAACTGTGTGGAACCCATTCCAGGTTCAAGGGCTAGGGTTAGGGTGTTGTGTTAGATGAAGTGTATGGGAAGGATACAGTTATGGACAGAGATAGGGCCTTGCTGTGATGTGAGGGTGAGTGCGAGATTGAGGTTCAGTGTTAAGGTGAGGTGTGGTTGATGTCGATTGTGAAGGTGAAGTGTCACTTAAGTGTTTGGGGCTAGGACTACTCTTAGGTGTTTAGTAAGGAGTAGACGAATGGTGGGGATACAGTTAGAGCTCCGATTCAGCTCTGAAGTGAGGGTGATTGTGAAAAAGAGTTTCAGGTTTAAGGTGAGGTGTGTTTTTAATCAATGTAGAAGTTGATGTTTCAGGACATGGGGCAAGGGCTAGGGTATCCATTAGCTGTTCAGTAAGGAGTATGGGGATGATGGGGTTATAGCTAGAGTATGTATCTGGCTATGATGTGAAGATGATGGCCAGATTGAGCTTCAGGATAATGGTGAGGTATAGGAGACATTGTTGCTGATCATGAAGTTTCAGGTTCTGAAACCAGGGAGAGGGTTAGGATTTGTGTTCCTGAAGGGGTACCGGGTGGATAGGGTTACGAATAGTGTTAGCGTGTGTTTCTGATGTGAGTGTGAGTGCAAAATTGAGTATCAGTGTTACGGTGAGGTATGGGTGATGTCAATGGTTATGGTGAGCAATTAGTTCCAGGTGCCAGGGCTGGGGTTATGGTTAGTTGTTCGGCATGTTGTACGGAGAGGATAAGGTTATGATTAGAATCACGGTTCAGCTGTGCTGTGAGGGTTAGTCCTAGATTGAGGTTCTGTTTTATGGTGTCATGCAGGTGACGTTAAAAGTTAAGTTGAGTGGTCAGGTTCAGGGTCCTGTGCTCGGGTTATGATTAGGTGTTTGGTAGATGTACAGTGGTGATAGAGTTTACTTTACAGCTGCCGCCTGTTTCTGATGTGCTGTGGAGTGCGTGTTTGTTTTCTAGGTTGTGGTGTGGCATGGTTGATGTCAATGGTGATGGGGAAGAGTCAGGTCCAGTGGCAAGGGCTATGGTGAGGTTTTGTGTACTGTAACGTGTATGGGTAGGATAGGGTTCTGGATAGAGTTAGGGTCTGGCTCTGATGTTAGGGTGAGTGCAAGATTGACGTTCAGTGTTAAGGTGAGGCGTGGTTGATGTCAATAGTGAAGGTGAACTTTCAGGTCAGTGGTCATGGCTTCGGATACTGTTAGGTGTTCAGTGAGGAGTCTGCAGATGACAGGGTTAGAGTTAGAAGTCAGATGCGACTCTGATGTGATGGCAGTTGCCAGATTGAGCTTAAGGGTCATGGTGAGGCATGGGAGACATTGATGGTTACCATGACGGTTCACATGCAGGGTCCAGGGCTAGGGATAGGGCTTTGTGTTCTGTAACGAGTATGGGTAGGATAGGGATATGGACAGTGTTAGGGTGTGTATCTGATGTGAGGGTGAGCATAACATTGAGGTTCAGGTTTATGGTGAAGCATTGGTGATGTCAATGGTTACTTTAAGGTGTCAGATCGAGGTGCCATAGCTAGGGTTAGGGTTAGTTGTTCACTATGTTGTACAGAGAGGATAAGGTTATGATAAGATGTAGGGTCTGGCTATGATGTGAGGGAAAGTGCGAGATTGAGCTTCAGTGTTAAGGTGAGGTGAGGTTGATGTCGATGGTGAAGGTGAAGTGTCAATTAAGTGTTTGGGGCTAGGGCTACTGGTATGTGTTTGGTAAGGAGTTCACGGATTATGGGGTTACAGTTAGATCTCAGATTCGGCACTGAAGTGAGTGCGATTGCGAGATTGAGTTTCAGGTTTAAGGTGAGGTGTGCTGGTTATCAATGTTGAAATTGAAGTGTCAAGTCATAGGACTTGGGTTAGGGTTAGGATTAGTTGTTCATTAAGGAATACAGGGATTGTAGTGTTACAGTTACAGTTTGGATATGGCTCTGACATGAGGTGAATGGCCATATCGAGCTTCAGGATGATGGTGAGGCATAGGAGACATTGTTGCTGAAGGTGAAGTTTCAGGTCCATGGGCCAGGGAGAAGGTTTCAGAGTTGTGTCCTTTAAAGTGTACCGGGAAGATAGGATTATGGATAGAGTTATGGTGTCTCTCTGATGTGAGGGTGATCACGAGACTGAGGATCAGGTTTATGGTGAGGCGTGTTTGGTGTCAATGGATACGGAGAGGTGTTAAGTCCAGGTGCCAGAGCTAGGGTCAGTGTAAGTTGTTCAGTATGTTGTACGGAGAGGATAAGGTTATGCTTAGAGTTAGAGCCCAGGTGTGATGTGAGGGCAAGACCTAGATTGAGGTTCAGTGTTAATGTGCAGCAAAGGTGATGTCGATAGTGACGGTGAGGGGTCAGGTCCACGGGGTGTGCTAAGGTTATTGTTAGGTGTTCACTAAGGTGTATAGGATGGATAGGGATATATTTAGATTTAGGTTTCTGCTGTGATGTGAATGGGAGCATGAGATTGAGGATCAGGTTTATGGTGATGTGTGGGTGTCATCGATTGTTGACTGTGTGGAATCAGGTCTAGGTTCCATGGCTAGGGTTTGGGTTTTGTGTTAGGTGATGTGTATGGGAAGCATGTAGTTATGGACAGAGATAGGGCCTGGATGTGATGTGTGCATGAGTGTGAGATTGTGGTTCAGTGTTAAGGTGAGGTGTGGGTGATATCAACGGTGCAGGTGAAGTGTCAGGTCAGGGCTGGTGTCTTGTGTTGGGCTTAGGCGTATGGGAAGGAGTACAGGGAGGATCGGGTTAGAGTTAGAATTTGGATCCAGCCCTGATATGAGAGGAATATCCCAGTTGACCTTCAGGATTATGGTGAGGCATAGGTGACATCGAAGCGGATGGTGAGGATTCAGGTCCAGGGACCAGGGCTAGTGTTAGGGTTTGGTGTTCAGTAAGCAGTACAGAGAGGATAGGTTTATGTTCAGAATTACTGTCCAGCTCTGATGTGAGGGCAAGTCTGAGGTTGAGGATCAGTGTTAAGAAGAGGCCACGATGAAATTGCTGATGAAGGTGAAGTGTCAGTTCAGTTATCCAGGCTAGGGCAACGGTTAGGTTTCTGTAAGGAGTACGGGGTGGATATGATTACAGATAGAGTCCCGATCTGGCTCTGAAGTGAAGGAGATTGCGAGATTGAGGTTCAGGTTTAAGATGAGGCATGGGTGATATCAATGGTTAACGTGGAGTGTCCCGACATGGAGCAAGGGCTAGGGTTAGCTTTAGTTGTTCAGTAAGGAGTACGGGGATGACAGGGTTACAGCTAGTGTTTGTAACTGGCTCTGATGTGAAGATGATGGCCAGATTGAGCTTCAGGATGATGGTGAGGCATAGGAGACGTCATTGCTGATAGTGAACTTTCTGTCCCAGGGGCCATTGAGAGTGTGAGGGTTTGTGTTCCTAAAAGTGTACGGGGTGGATAGGGTTCTGAATAGTGTTACGGGTGTTTCTGATGTGAGGGGGAGCGCAACATGGAGTATCAGTATTATGGAGAGGCATGGGTGATGTCAGTTTTTATGGTGAGCAGTTAGGTCCAGGTGCCAGGGCTAGGGTTAGGGTTAGTTGTTCGGTACGTTGTACAGAGAGGATAAGGTTACAATTAGAGATATTGTCCAGCTGTGATGTGAGGGTGAGTCCTAGATTGAGGTTTCATTTTATGGTGTGGTGTGGGTAACATCAAGGGTAAAGGTGAGGGTTCAGGTACAGGGGCCTGTGCTTGGGTTATGGTTAGGTATTTGGTAGGTGTACAGTGACGATAGGGTTTCTATTAGAGTTAGGGCCTACTGATGTGCTGTGGAGTGTGTGTTTGTAGTTCTGGGGTGTGGTGTGGCATGGGTGACGTCAATGGTGATAGGGATTGGTCAGGTCCGGTGGCAAGGGCTAAGGTTTGGGTGTTGTGGCCTGTAAGGTGTACGGGGAGGATAGGGTTCTGGATAGAGTTAGGGTCTGGCTCTGATGTGAGGGTGAGTGCGAGATTGACGTTCAGTGTTAAGGTGAGGCGAGGTTGACATCCATGTGGATGTTACAGTTTCAGGTCAGTTGACGGGGCTTGGGGTAGTGTTAAGTGTTCAGTGAGAATTATGAGGATGACAGGGTTACATTTAGAGAACAGCTGCGGCTATGATGGGAGGGTAATGGCCAGATTGAGCTTCAGGGTAATGGTGAAGCATGAGAGACACTTATGGATACCATGATGGTTCACATGCATTGGCCAGCGTAGGGATTGGGCTTTGTGTTCAGTAAGGTGTATGGGTAGGGTAGGGTTATGGATAGAGTTAGGGTGTGTCTCTGATGTGAGGGTGAACATGAGATTGAGGTTCAGGGTTTTGGTGAAGCATGGTTGATGTCAATGGTTGTGAGGGCTCAGGTCCAGGTGGCATGGCTAGGGTTAGCGTTAGTTGTTCGTTATGTTGTACGGAGAGTATAAGGTTACGATTAGAGGTACGGTGTGGCTATAATGTGAGGGAGAGGGCGCTATTTAATTTAAGGACTACAGTGTGGTAAGCACAACGTCTGTGGTGAAGGTGGAATGTCAAGCCTCCACCCACTACTATCGTTCGGTGTATGTGTTTGGTAAAGTGTATGGGGAGGATAGCGTTATGGTTAGAGTTAGGATCCTCCTCTGATGTGAGGGCAATCGCCTGATTGAGCTTCAGATTATCATGAGGCATGGGTGATGTTGATGCTATCAGTGATGATTCAGGTGTAGGGGCCAGGCCTATGGTTACGGTGTTGTATACTGTAAGCTCTATGAAGAGGATAGGGTTATGTTTAAAGTTAGTGTTTGGCTGTGATGTGAGGGTGAGTCTGAGATTCAGGTTCATTATTAAGTTGAGGCTTGGGTGACACTGATGGTGACATTGAGTTGCAGGTCCAGGGTCCTGTGCTAGGGTAATGGTTAGGTGTTCAGTATGGTGTACGGTGAGGATAGGGTATTGTTTAGAGTTAGGGTATGGTTCTGATGTACAGGGGAGCACATGATTGAGGTTATGGGTTATGGTGTGGTTTTGGTGTCATTGATGGTGACGTGTGAGGGTCAGTTCCAGTGGCAAGGGCTAAGGTTAGTATTTTGTGTTCTGTAAGGTGTATGGGGAGGATAAGATTCCAGATAGAGTTAGGGCTTGGCTATAGTGGGAGGGAAAGTGCGAGATTGAGGTTCAGTGTTAAGGTGTGGTGTGCTTGATGTCGATGGTGAAAGTGAAGTTTCAGTTAAGCCTTTGGGGCTAGGGCTACTGTTAGTTGTTTGGTGAGGAGTACTCGGATGATGGGGTTACAGTTAGAGCTCAGATTCGGCTCTGAAGTGAGGGTGATTGTGAGATAGGGTTTCAGATTTAAGGTTAGTTGTTATCAATGTTGAAGTTGAAGTGTCATGTCATGGGGATTGGGTTAGGGTTAAGATTAGTTGTTCAGTAATGCGTACGGGAATGATAGGGTTACAGGTAGAGTTTGGAACTGGCTCTGATGTGAGGGTGATGGCCAGATTGAGCTTCAGGATTATGGTGAGGCATAGGAGACATTGTTGCTGATGGTAAAGTTTCTTCCCAGGGGCAAAGGAGAAGGTTTGGGTATTGTGTTCTTTAAGGTGTACCAGAAGGACAGGATTACTGATAGAGTTAGAGTGTGTCTGTGATGTGAGGGTGAGCACGAGATTGAGGATCAGGGTTATGGTGAGGCATGTTTGATGTCAATGGCTATGGTGAGGTGTTAGGTCCAGGTGCCTGTACTAGGGTTAGTGTTAGTTGTCCGGTAAGTTTTATGGAGAGGATAAGGTTATGATTAGAGATAGGGCCCAGCTGTGATGTGAGGGCAAGACCTAGACTGAGGTTCAGTGTTAATGTGTGGCATGGGTGATGTTGATATTGACGGTGAGGGATCAGGTCCAGGGGACTGTGCTAAGGTTACTGTTAGGTGTTCACTAAGGTGTACTGGATGGATAGAGCTATATTTAGATTTTGGTTTCGGCTTCGATGTGAGTTTGACAGTGAGACTGAGGTACCGGTTTATGGTGAGGTGTGGGTGTCATCAATTGGTGACTGTGTGGATTCAGGTCCAGGTTCCAGGGCTTGTGTTAGGGTTTTGTGTGAGGGAAGTGTATGGGAAGGATACAGTTATGGACATAGATAGGGCCTGGCTGTGATGTGAGGTTGAGTGCGAGATTGAGGTTCAGTGTTAAGGTGAGGTGTGGGTGATATCAATGGTGAAGGTGAATTGTCAGGTCAGGGCTTGGGGTTAGTTTTGGGGTTAGGCATATGGGAAGGAGTATGCAGAAGATTGGGTTAGAGTTAGACTTTGGATACGACCCTGATATGAGAGCAATAGCCCAATTGACCTTCAGGATTATGGTGAGGCATTGGTTACATTGATGCTGATGATAAGGGTTCAGGTCTTTGGATGAGGGCTAGGATTAGGGTTTGTTGTTCTGTGAGCAGTAAAGAGAGGATAAGTTTACGTTTAGAGTTAGGGTCAGGCTCTGACGTAAGGGCAAGTCTGAGGTTGAGGTTCAGTGTTAAGAAGAGGTATGGGTGACACCGCTGATGAAGGTGATGTGTCAGGCCCCATGGCCTGGGCTAGGGTTAGGGTTAGGGTTTTGTAAGGAGTATGGGGTAAACAGGATCACAGAGTTCAGATCCGGCTCTGAAGGGAGGGAGATTGCGAGATTGAGGTTCAGGATAAAGGTGAAGCATAGGTGTTATCAATGGTGAAGCTGTACTGTCAGGACATGGGACAAGGGATAGGGTTAGCATTAGTTCAGTAAGGAGTACAGGTGTGACAGGGATACAGCTAGAGTTTGGATCTGGCTCTGATGTGACAGTGTTGGCCAGATAGATCTTCAGGATGATGGTGAGGCATAGGAGACGTCATTGCTGATGGTGAAGTTTCAGGTCCAAGGGCTAGGGAGAGGGTTAGGGGTTGTGTTCCCAAAGGGGTAAGGTATGGATAGGGTTAGGAATAGTGTTAGGGTGTATTTCTTAAGTGAGGCTGATCGCAACATTGGGTATCAGTGTTTTGGTGAGGCATGGGTTTTGTCTATGGTTATGGTGAGCAGTTAGGTCCAGGTGCTAGAATTAGATTTAGTTGTTCAGTACGTTGTGCAGAGAGGATAATGTTATGATTAGAGTTAGTGTTGGGCTGTGATGTGAGTTTGAGTCCTGGATTGAGGTTCTGTTTTATGGTGTGGTGTGGGTGTCGTCAATGGTGAAGTAGAAGGGTCAGGTACAGGGGCCTGTGTAGGATAATACTTGGGTATTTGGTAGGTGTACAGTGAGGATAGTGTTTTGTTAAGGGTGCGGGCTCTATTCTGATGTGCTGTGGAGTGCGTGCTTGTTGTTCTAGGTTATGGTGTGGTGTGGGTGACGTCAATGTTGATGGGGAGGGGTCAGGTCCAGTGGCAAGGTATAAGGTTAGGGTTCTGTGTTCTCTAAGGTGTACGGGGAGGATAGGGTTCTGGATAGAGTTAGGGCGTGTCTCTGATGTGAGGGTGAGCATGACATTGAAGTTCAGGGTTATGGTGAAGCATGGGTGATGTCAATGGTTATGGTGAGGGCTCAGGTCCTGGTGCCATGGCTAGGGTTAGGGTTAGTTGTTTGGTATGTTGTACGCAGAGTAGAAAGTTATGATTAGAGTTAGGGTCTGGCTATAACGTGAGGGAGAGGGCGCTATTCTGCTTCAGCGTTACAGTCAGGCAAGTGCAACGTCCATGGTTACGGTGGAGTGTCAAGCTACCAGCCACTACTACGGTTGACGTTATGTGTTTGGTAAAGTGTATGGGGAGGATAAAGTTATGGTTCGAGTTAGGATCCTACTCTGATGTGAGGGCTATGGCAAGATTGAGCTTCAGGATTATCGTGAGGCATGGTTGATGTCTATGCTAAAAGTGAGGATTCAGGTACAGGGTCCTGGTCTTGGGTTAGGGTATTGTATTCTGTATGCTCTCCGGAGAGGATAGGGTTATGTTTAGAGTTAGGGTTCGGCTGTGATGTGAGGGCTAGTCTGAGATTCAGGTTCATTATTAAGTTGAGGCTTGGGTGACGTTGATGGTGACATTGATTTGCAGGTCCAGGGTACTGTGCTAGGGTTATGCTTGGGTGTTCAGTATGGAGTACGGTGAGGATAGGGTTTTGTTTAGAGTGAGGTTATGGTTCTGATGTACAGGGGAGCACGTGATTGAGGTTATGGGTTATGGTGAGGTTTTGGTGTCGTTGATGCTGACGTGGGAGGGTCAGATCCAGTGGCAAGGGCTAAGGTTAGTATTTTGTGTTCTGTAAGGTGCATGCGGAGGATCAGTTTCTGGATAGATTTAGGGCGTTGGTAAAATGTGAGGGAAAGTGCGAGATTGAGGTTCAGTGTTAAGGTGTGGTGTGCTTGATGTGGATGGTGAAGGTGAAGTTTCAGTTAAGCCTTTGGGGCTACGGCTACTGTTAGTTGTTTGGTGAGGAGTACTCGGATGATGGGGTGACAGTTAGAGCTCAGATTCGGCTCTGAAGTGAGGGTGATTGCGAGATCGGGTTTCAGGTTTAAGGTTAGTTGTTGTTTTCATTGTTGAAGTTGAAGTGTCATGTCATGGGGATTGGGTTAGTGTTAGGATTAGTTGTTCAGTAATGCGTACGGGGATGATAGGGTTACAGGTAGAGTTCGGAACTGGCTCTGATGTGAGGGTGATGGCCAGATTGGGCTTCAGGATTATGCTGAGGCATAGGAGACATTGTTGCTGATGGTGAAGTTTCTTCCCCAGTGGCGAAGGTGAATGTTTGGGTATTGTGCTCTTTAAGGTGTATCAGAAGGACAGGATTACTGATAGAGTTAGAGTGTGTCTGTGATGTAAGGGTGAGCAGGAGATTGAGGATCAGGGTTATGGTGAGGAATGTTTGATGTCAATGGCTATGGTGATGTGTTAGGTCCAGGTGCCAGAACTAAGGTTTGTGTTAGTTGTCCAGTAAGTTTTATGGAGAGGATAAGGTTATGATTAGAGATAGGGCCCAGTTGTGATGTGAGGGCAAGACCTGGACTGAGGTTCAGTGTTAATGTGTGGCATGGGTGATATCGAAATTGATGGTGAGGGGTCAGGTCCAGGGGACTCTGCTAAGGTTATTGTTATATGTTCACTAACATGTATGGGATGGATTGATCTATACTTATTTTATTTTATTTTTTATTAATTTTTTTGAGGTGTCGTCTCTCATATTTATTGATCAAATATTTGTTAACAATAAAATTCTGTATAGGGGACTTAATGGTCAATGCACACTCATTAATCTACCACAAGCCTAATTCTCATCAGTCTCCAATTTTCTGAAGCATAACAAACAAGTTCTTATATGATGAAGAAATTCTTACATAGTGTATAACATGTTAGATGGTGAACTGTACAAGGGCAGTCATCACAGAAAATTTCGGTTTTGATCACGCATTATGAAGTATAACAATCAGGTCAAATATGAATATTCCTTTGATTTTTATACTTGATTAATATGTGGATCCCATATTTCTACTACTACTACTACTATTATTATTATTATTACTATTATTATTAATTTTTAATAAAATGCTGAGGTGGTGTGTAGATGCAAGATAAACGTAGAAAACATAGTTTAGTGTTCTAAGAGAGCAAATGTAGATGATCAGGCCTGTGCCTGTAGGCTATGTGTTAATCCAAGATAGACAAGGGCAATAAGGCATCCACAGATGCTGGAGATTTCTCTCAAAACAGGGGGTGTGAGGTTCTAAGCCTCACCTCTGTTGATCCCCAATTTCTCTCCTGATGGCCCCCCTGCAACTTTGCCTGTCTTAGGTTGTACCTCCCTTGAGGAATCTTACCCATCTCTGGCTAACCAGTCATCTTCTGGGGCCAATCATGGAAATCTAAAGTTGGTGAGAGAGAAGCTATATTGTACGAAAATGTTAGCTTTTCACTTCTTTGCAGATTTATGCCCTGTGGCTTCTATGCCCAGCATTTGTCTTGAGGTATCTTTACCACTTGGAGGAATTATGATACTCAGTAAATTCGATATGATGCACGAATTCTATTTAAAGTTTGTAATTAGGAAGGAAGAGGAAAAGCTATAGAAGTAGCAGGCGGAAGAAAACATGGGAAGATTGATTATTTCTTTGACATATCTTCTTGTAGAATCACTTAAGCATGTATAGGTTTTAAACTGCTAATTAAATTGCACACACACATTAATATAATAGGAATACAGTTACATAACCAAAGCAGATCTATAATTACCAGCCATCTCCAGTGAAACCAAGAAAACCAGTTAGGCATCCTAGGCATTTGTGAAAATTTATCTATGATATGATGGATATTGTCCAACTGTACTTGAAGAGTCTGAGAGAAATCAGACAAATTAAAACAACCCATTCCTGGTAACTATTCACATCCCATATGTTCTTTTAACAGTAGATAGTCTGTAGTTGTAAGATTTTGGAGCACTGCAACTTGCACTTCTCCTAATTCTTGGTTGAGTTCCAACAGTATAGATCCAGTTAACTTTGTTGTTTTACTGTATGCACAGGCCAGCTTAGATATCTCTTTCTTCATTCCCATGGAAAGTCCAGGAATTGGTGGGATGAATGCTGCTACAGCTGTAGCAGCGCCTGGATCTTTGTTGAGGTTTTTTGATGATCATCTTCTGGTATGACTCTTCCAGAGAGTGCTGATGTTGGAAGTTCTTCTTCATATCGTATCTTAGTTCATTTTCTGGGTAGCCAAATTAGGATTTGATCCTCTGTATAAACACAAACAGTCCCTTTGCCCACACTTTGATATGACCTTTATACCATTGTGTGGAACTCATTGGAGGTCACCACACAGGAACTGCTTTTTTTTAAGAGACAGGAATATTATCAGAAAAATGTACCTCCATAGCCGATCATCTAACACCCTTTAAGTGATCAAAATTAAGGATATTTAAAGCATGCATTAATCATTGATTTACAGTTAGTTTTATCCTGTCAGGGAGTAATCCCCCTTTACGTTTTTTGTTTTTTTTTGTTATCATTAATCTACACTTACATGAAGAGTATTATGTTTACTAGGCTCTCCCCTACACCATGTATCCCCTATAAACCCCTTTACAGTCACTGTCCATCAGCATAGCAAAATGTTGTAGAATCAGTACTTGTCTTCTAGGTGTTGTACAGCCCTCCTCTGTCTCCCCCCCCTATTATGCATGCTAATCTTAATACCACCCTTATTCTTCCCCCCACCCCTTATCTCTCCATACCCACCCATCCTTCCCAGTCCTTTCCCTTCGGTACCTGTTAGTCCATTCTTGGGTTCTGTGATTCTGCTGCTGTTTTGTTCCTTCAGTTTTTCCTTTGTTCTTATACTCCACAGATGAGTGAAATCATTTGGTATTTCTCTTTCTCCGCTTGGCTTATTTCACTGAACATAATACCCTCCAGCTCCATCCATGTTGCTGCAAATGGTAGGATTTGCCTTCTTCTTATGTCTGAGTAGTATTCCATTGTGTATATGTACCACATCTTCGTTATTCATTCATCTACTGATGGACATTTAGGTTGCTTCCAATTCTTGGCTATTGTAAATAGTGCTGCGATAAACATAGGGGTGCATCTGTCTTTCTCACACTTGATTGCTGCATTCTTAGGGTAAATTCCTAGGAGTGGAATTCCTGGGTCAAATGGTAAGTCTGTTTTGAGCATTTTGATGAACCTCCATACTGCTTTCCACAATGGTTGAACTAATTTACATTCCCACCAGCAGTGTAGGAGGGTTCTCCTTTCTCCACAGCCTCACCAACATTTGTTGTTGTTTGACTTTTGAATGGCAGCCATCCGTACTGGTGTGAGGTGATACCTCATTGTAGTTTTAATTTGCATTTCTCTGATAATTAGCGATGTGGAGCATCTTTTCATGTGTCTGTTGGCCATCTGTATATCTTTTCTGGGGAACTGTCTGTTTGGTTCTTCTGCCCATTTTTTAATTGTGTTATTTGTTTTTTGTTTGTTGAGGTGTGTGAGCTCTTTATATATTTTGGATGTCAAGCCTTTCTCGGATCTGTCATTTACAAATATATTCTCCCATACTGTATGGTTCCTTTTTGTTCTAGTGATGGTGTCTTTTGCTGTTCAGAAGCTTTCAGCTTAATGTAATACCTACCAGTTGTTCATTTTTGCTCTTGTTTTCCTTGCCTGGGGAGATATGTTCAAGAGCAGGTCACACATGTTCGTTTTTTATTCTAAGAGGTTTTTACCTATGTTTTAATCCAAGAGTTTAATGGTTTCATGACTTATATTCAGGTCTTTGATCCATTTTGAGTTTACTTTTGTATATGGAGTTAGACAATGGTCCAGTTTCATTCTTCTACATGTAGCTGTCCAGTTTTGCCAGGACAATCTGTTGAAGAGACTGTCATTTTGCCATTGTATATCCATGGCTCCTTTATCAAATATTAATTGACCATAAATGTCTGGGTTAATGTCTGGAGTCTCTAGTCTGTTCCACTGGTCTGTGGCTCTGTTGTTGTGCCAGTACCAAATTGTCTTGATTACTATGGCTTTATAGTAGAGCTTGAAGTTGGGGAGTGAGATTCCCCCTACTTTATTCTTCTTTCTCAGGATTTCTTTGGCTATTTGGGGTCTTTGGTATTTCCATATGAATTTTTGAATCATTTGTTCCAGTTCATCGAAGAATGTTGCTGGTAGTTTCATAGGGATTGCATCAAATCTGTATATTGCTTTGGGCAGGATGGCCATTTTGACGATATTAATTCTTCCTAGCCACGAGCATGGGATGAGCTTCCATTTGTTAGTGTCCTCTTTAATTTCTCTTGAGTGACTTGTGGTTTTCAGAGTATAACTCTTTCACTTCTTTGGTTAGGTTCATTCCTAGGTATTTTATTCTTCTTGATGCAAATGTGAATGGAGTTGTCCTGATTTCTCTTTCTATTGGTTCATTGTTAGTGTATGGGAAAGCCACAGATTTCTGTGGTTAATTTTGTATCCTAAAACTTTGCTGTATTCCGATATCAGTTCTAGTAGTTTTGGGGTGGAGTCTTTAGGGTTTTTTATGTACAATATCATGTCATCTGCAAATAGTGACAGTTAAAATTCTTCTTTACCAATCTGGATTCCTTGTATTTCTTTGTTTTGTCTGATTGCCGTGGCTAGGATCTCCAGTACTATGTTAAATAACAGTGGGGAGAGTGGGCATCCCTGTCTAGTTCCCGATCTCAGAGGAAAAGCTTTCATTTTCTCTCTGTTCAGTATAATGTTGGCTGTGGGTTTATCATAAATGGCCTTTATTATGTTGAGTTTCTTGCCCTCTATTCCCATTTTGCTGAGAGTTTTTATCATGAATGGATGTTGAATTTTGTCAAATGTTTTTTCAGCATCTATGGAGATGATCATGTGGTTTTTGTCTTTCTTTTTGTTGTTGTGGTGGATGATGTAATGGATTTCAGAATGTTCTACCATCCTTGCATCCCTGGGATGAATCCCACTTAGTCATGGTGTACGATCCTTTTGAGGTATTTTTGAATTCGGTTTGTTAATATTTTTTTGAGTATTTTTGCATCTATATTCATCAGGAATATTGGTCTGCAGTTTTCTTTATTGGTGGGGTCTTTGCCTGGTATTGGTATTAGGGTGATGTTGGCTTCATAGAATGAGTTTGGTAGTATTCCCTCCTCTTCTATTTTTTGGAAAACTTAAAGGAGAATGGGTTTTATGTCTTCCCTCTATGTCTGATAAAATTCCGAGGTGAATGCATCTGGCCCGGTGGTTTTGTTCTTTGGTAGTTTTTTGATTACTGCTTCAATTTCTTTGCTAGTAATTTAGTCTGTTTAGATTTTCTTTTCCTTTCTGGGTTAGTCTTGGAAGGTTGTATTTTTCTAGGAAGTTGTCCATTTGTCCAAGGTTTCCCAGCTTGTTAGCATATAAGTTTTCATAGTACTTTCTAATAATTCTTTGTACTTCTGTGGGGTCCGTCGTGATTTTTCCTTTTTCGTGTCTGATTCTGTTGATTTGTGTTGACTCTCTTTTCCTCTTAATAAGTCTGGCTAGAGGCTTATATATTTTGTTTATTTTCTTGAAGAACCCGCTCTTGGTTTCATTGGTTTTTGCTGTTGTTTTATTCTTCTCAATTTTATTTATTTCTTCTCTGATCTTTATTATGTCCATCCTTCTGCTGACCTTAGGCCTCATTTGTTCTTTTTTTTCCAATTTCGATAATTGTGACATTAGACCATCCATTTGGGATTGTTCTTCCTTCTTTAAATATGCCTGGATTGCTATATACTTTCCTCTTAAATCTGCTTTTGCTCTATCCCACAGTAGTTGGGGCTTTGTGTTGTTGTTGTCGTTTGTTCCCATATATTGCTGTATCTCCATTTTGGTTTGGTCATTGATCCATTGATTATTTAGGAGCGTGTTGTTAAACCTCCATGTGTTTGTGAGTCTTTTTTGCTTTCTTTGTACAGTTCATTTCTGGTTTTATGCCTTTGTGGTCTGAAAAGTTGGTTGGTAGGATTTCAATCTTTTGGAATTTACTGAGGCTCTTTTTGTGGTCTGGTATGTGCTCTATTCTGGAGAATGTTCCATGTGCACTTGAGAAAAATGTGTATCCTGTTGCTTTTGGATGTAGAGTTCTGTAGATGTCTACTAGGTCCATCTGTTCTAGTGTGTTGTTCAGTGCCTCTGCGTACTTACTTATTTTCTGTCTGGTGGATCTGTCCTTTGGAGTGAGTGGTGTGTTGAAGTCTCCCAGAATAAATGCATTGCATTCTATTTCTTCCTTTAGTTCTGTTAGTATTTGTTTCAGATATGTTGGTGCTCCTGTATTGGGGGCATATATATTTATAGTGGTTATATCCTCTTGTTGGACTGAGCTCTTTATCATTATGTAATGCCCTTCTTTATCTTTTGTTACTTTCTTTATTTTGAAGTCTGTTTTGTCTGATACTAGTATTGTAATACCTGCTTTTTTCTCTCTGTTGTTTGCATAAAATATCTTTTTCCATCCCTTGACTTTAAGTCTGTGCATGTCTTTGGGTTTGAGGTGAGTCTCTTGTAAGCAGCATATGGATGGATCTTGCTTTTTTATCCATTCTATTACTCTGTGTCTTTTGATTGGTGCATTCCGTCCATTTACATTTAGGGTGATTATTGAAAGGTATGTACCTATTGCCATTGCCAGTTTTAAGTTTGTGGTTACCAAAGTTTCAGTGTTAGCTTCTTTACTGTCTTACTGTCTAACTTAACTCACTTGTTGAGCTATTATAAACACGGTCTGAAGATTCTTTATTTGTCTCCCTTCTTATTTCTCCTCCTCCCTTCTTTATATGTTGGGTGTATTGTTCTGTGCTCTTTTTAGGAGTGCTCCCATCTAGAGAAGTCCCTGTAAGATACCCTGTAGAGGTGGTTTGTGGGAGGCAAATTCGCTCTACTTTTGCTCGTCTGGGAATTGTTTAATCCCTCCTTCATATTTAAATTATAATCGTGCTGGATACAGCAGTCTTGGTTTGAAGCCCTTCTGTTTCATTCTGTTTAAGTATATCATGCCATTCTCTTCTGTCCTGTAGGGTTTCTGTTGAG
Source organism: Manis javanica (assembly GCF_040802235.1). Taxonomy (NCBI): domain Eukaryota; kingdom Metazoa; phylum Chordata; class Mammalia; order Pholidota; family Manidae; genus Manis; species Manis javanica. Next base: position 75,391,370 of record NC_133163.1, read on the forward strand.
AAGTCTGATGATAGCCTGATCGGTTTTCCTTTGTAGGTGAACTTTTTTTTCTCTCTGGCCGCCTATAATACCTTGTCCTTGTATTTGATCTTTGTCATTTTAATTATTATGTGTCTTGGTGTTGCCCTCCTTGGATCCCTTGTCATGGGAGTTCTGTGTACCTCTGCGGTCTGAGAGGCCATTTCCTCCCCTAGTTTGGGGAAGTTTTCAGCAATTATTTCTTCAAAGACACTTTCTATCCCTTTTTGTCTCTCTTCTTGTTCTGGTACACCTATAATGCGGATATTGTTCCGTTTCAATTGGTTGCTCAGCTCTCTTAAAATTCTTTCATTCCTGGAGATCCTTTTATCTCTCTCTGCATCAGCTTCTCTGCATTCCTGTTCTCTGTTTTCTAGTTCATTAATGGCCTCTTGCATCTCGTCCATTCTGCTTTGAAGTCCTTCCAGAGCTTGTTTAATTTCTGTATTCTCCTTCCTTAGTTCTTGCATATTTCTCTGCAAGTCCATCAACATGGTTATGACTTTTGATTTGAATTCTTTTTCAGGAAGACTGGATAATCTATCTTTCCAGTTTCCTTCTCAGGGGAAGATGTAGCAGATGCCGACGCTGTCTGGGTTAGTCTTGTCTGGATCACATTTTTTGCCTTTTCATGTTGATAGGTGCTATTGACTGTCAGCTGGGAGGGCCAAGCTTTCCACTTGCTACTGGCCTTTAATTACTGGGACAACTGCGACACCTAGTGGCTTGTGTTGGGTAATTTCATGTAGACTGGGTCTTTGTGTCTTTCCCGGCTGGACAGGAGAAGCTGCCTAGCTGAGGGCGTGGCCAGCCTTTGGCTACTTCTCTGCTTTCGCTGCACCCGGAGGTGTAGTGAAATGGGGTGCTGTTTGGCTGTTTACCTCCGTCAGGGGTCTGAGAGTTCTTGCCCAGGAGGTTAGTGTGCCTGGTTTCCTTGTAATTTCCAGGTGCTGGAGTGTGACCTGTGTTGTTTCCATCCAGTGTTGCATCCCTGTCCCTTTAAGACTTTCAAAAAGCACTCGCTTCTCTATGTCACTGGGGCAACAGCTTCAGAACCCTCTCAGAGGTCTTGCTGCCCTGTTTAACAATATTCCAGCCCTCCATGCATGCACTGTGTCTGTACTTTGGTGTGGATGGCTGGGGCTGGGTGTTTAGCAGTCCTGGGCTCCCTCTCCCTCAACACTCCAACTCCTCCCCTCCTGCCAGGAGCTAGGGTGTGGTCGCTCAGGTGACGCCAGGCCGGTGTTTGGATATTACCCCTTTCACCAGGCGCTGGCTCTCGTATGTGTGGATGTAGTCTGGCTGTTTTCCTGTGTCTTCTGTTCTCTCTTTTAGGAGTAGTTGTACTTGTTGTATTTTAAAAAATATATAAGTTTTTATGAGGAGATTCCCACTGGTCCTACTCACGCTACCATGTTGGCTCCACCTCAAGCTATATTTAGATTTAGGTTTCGGCTGTGATGTAAGTGGGAGCGTGAGATTGAAGTTCTGGTTTATTGTGAGGTGTGGGTGTCATTGATTGGTGACTCTGTGGAGTCAGGTCCATGTTCCAAGTCTAGGGTTAAGGTTTTGTGTTAGGTGAAGTGTATGGGAAGGATACAGTTATGGATAGACAAAGGGTCTGGCTTTGATGTGAGGGTGAGTGCGAGATTGAGGTTCAGTGTTAAGGTGAGGTGTGGGTGATATCAATGGTGAAAGTGAAGTGTCAGGTTCAGTGGCCTCGGGTAGGGCTAGGATTAGGTTTCTGTAAGGAATACACGGTAGATAAGATTGCAGTTAGAGTTCAGAACTGACTCTGAAGTGAGGGAGATTCCGAGATTGAGGTTCAGGTTTAAGATGGGGCACGGCTGATATCCACAGTGAAGGTGGAGTGTCAGGAGAAGGTGCAAGGGCTAGGGTTAGCATTATTTGTTCAGTAAAGAGTACGGGGATGATAGGATTACAGCTAGAGTTCGTATCTGGCTGTGATGTGAGGGTGATGGCCAGATTGAGCTGCAGTACGATGGTGAGGCATAGGAGACGTCGCTACTGATGGTGAAATTTCAGGTGCAGGGGCCAGGGAGAGGGTTAGCGTTTGTGTTCCTAATGGTGTACGGGGTGGATAGCGTTGCGAATAGTGTTAGGGTGTGTTACTGATGTGAGGCTGAGAGCAACTTTGAGTGTCAGTGTTACGGTAAGGCATGGGTGTTGTCAATGTTTACGGTGAGCAGTAAGGTCCAGGTGCCAGGTCGAGGGATATGGTTAGTTGTTTGGTACATTGTATGGAGTGGATAAGGTTATGATTAGAGCTGGGGTCAGTCTGTGATGTGAGTGAGAGTCCTAGACTGAGGTTCCATTTTATGGTGTGGTGTGGGTGATGTCAATGTTGAATGTGAGGGGTCAGGTACAGGGGCCTCTGCTCGGGTTATGTTTAAGTGCTTCGCAGGTGTTCGGTGACATAGAGTTTCGTTTAGAGTTAGGGCCTGATTGTGGTTTGCTGTAGAGTGCATGTTTGTTGTTCTAGGTTATGGTGTGGCGTGGGTGACGGGGAGGGTTCAGGTCCAGTGGGAAGGACAAAATTTTGGGTTCTGGATAGAGTTAGGGTTGAACTCTGATGTGAGGGTGATGCCGAGATTGAGGTTCAGGGTGATGGTGAGGCATAGGAGAAGTTGTTGCTGATGGTGAAATTTCAGGTCCAGGGGCCAGGGAGAGGGTTAGGGTTTGTGTTCCTAAAGGTGTACGGGGAGGATAGCATTATGAATAGAGTTTGGGTATGTCTCTTATGTGAGGTTGAGCACTAGGTTGAGGATCGAGGTTACGGTGAGGCATGTATGATGTCAACAGTTACGGTGAGGGATTAGATCCAGGTGCCAGAGCTAGGGTTAATGTTAGGTGTTTAGTATGTTTTACAGAGAGGATAAGGTTATGATTAGAGTTAGGGCCCAGCTGTGATGTGAGGGCAAGTCCTAGATTGAGGTTCAGTGTTAATGTGTGGCAAGGTTGATGTCCATAGTTGTGGAGAGGGGTCATGTCCGGGGGACTGTGCTATAGTTATTGTTAAGTGTTCCCTAAGGTGTATGGGATGGATAGGTCTATATTTAGATTTAGGTTTCGGCTGTGATGTGAGTTGGAGGATGAGATTGAGGTTCTGGTTTATAGGGAGGTGTTGGTGTAATTTATTGGTGACTCTGTGGAGTCATGTCTGGGTTCTAGGGCCAGGGTTAGAGTTTTGTATTAGTTGAAGGTTATGGGAAGGATACAGTTAAGGATAGAGATAGGGTATTGGTGTGATGTGAGGGTGTGTGTGAGATTGAGGTTCAGTGTTAAGGTGAAGTGTGTGTGATATCAATGGCAAAGATGAAGTGTCAGGTCAGGGCTTGGGGCTAGTGTTGGGGTTAGGCGTATGGGAAGGAGTACAGGGAAGATCTGGTTACAGTTAGAGTTCATATCTGGCCCTGATATGAGAGCAATACCCCAACTGACCTTCAGGATTATAGTGAGGCATTGGTGACATCAATGCTGATGATGAAGGTTCAGTTCCTGGGACAAGGGCTAGGGTTAGGGTTTGGTGTTCTGTGAACAGTACACAGAGGATACGTTTATGTTTAGAGTTAGTGTCGAGCTCTGACCTGAGGGCAAGTCTGAGGTTGAGGTTCAGTGTTAAGCAGAGGCATGGGTGCTGTCGGTGATGAAGGTGAAGTGTCAGTTCCCGTGGCCCGGGCTAGGGCTTGGGTAAGGTTTCTGTAATGGTTACGGGGTAGATAGGATCACAGTTAGAGTTCAGATCCGGCTCTGAAGTGAGGCAGATTGTGAGATAGAGGTTCAGGTTTAAGGTGAGGCATGGGTGATATCAATGGTGAAGGTGGAGTGTCAGGACATGGGGTAAGGCTAGGGTTAGCATTAGTTGTTCAGTAAGGAGTACGGGGATGATAGGGTTACAGCTAGAGTTCGGAACTGGCTCTGATGTGCGGGTGATGGCCAGATTGTGCTTCAGGATGATGGTGAGGCATAGGAGACTTCATTGCTGATGGTGAACTTTCAGGTCCAGGGCCAATGGAGAGGGTTAAGGTTTGTGTTCCTAAAGGTGTACAGAGTGGAAAGGGTTACGAATAGTTTTAGCGTGTGTTTCTGATGTGAGGGTGAGCGCAACATTGAGGATTAGGGTTTCTGTGAGGCGTGTTTGATGTTAATGTTTACTGTGAGGGGTTAGTTTCAGTGGCAAAGGCTCAGGTTAAGGTTTTGTGTTCTTTAAGGTGTATGGGGAAGATAGGGTTCTGGATAGAGAAACGGTTCAGCTGTGATGTTAGGGTGAGTGCGAGATTGACATTCAGTGTTCAGTTGAGGCGTGGTTCATGTTGATGGTGAAGGTGAAGTTTCATATCAGTGGTTGGGGCTTGGGTTACTCTTAGGTGTTCAGTAAGGAGTATGTAGATGACAGGGCTACAGTTAGAGGTCAGGTGTAGCTCTGATGTGTGGGCAATGGACAGATTGAGCTGCAGCATTATGGTGAGGTATGGGACACATTGATAGTTATCATGATGGTTCACATGCAGGAACCACGACTAGGAATGGGGCTTTGTGCTTTGTAAGGTGTATGGGTAGGATAGGGTTATGGATAGAGTTAGGGTGGGTCTCTTATGTGAGGGTGAGCATGACATTGTGGTTCAGGGTTATGGTGAAGCTTGGGTGATGTCAATGGTTACAGTGAGGGCTCAGGTGCAGCTGCCATGGCTAGGGTAATGTTTAGCTGTTTGGTATGTTGTATGAAGAGGGTAAGGTTACGAGTAGCGTTAGGGTCTGGCTATTATGTGAGGGAGGGCGCAATTGAGTTTCAGGATTACAGTGAGGCAAGCGCAATGTCAATGGAGATGGTGGAGTGTCAAGCCACCAGCCACTACTACGGTTAGGTTTATGGGTTTTGTAACGTGTATGGGAAGGATAAAGTTATATTTAGAGATAGGATTCTCCTCTCATGTGAGGGGAATTTCGAGATTGAGCTTCAGGATTATCATGAGGCATGGGTGATGTCAATGCTAAAAGTGAGGATTCAGGTACAGGGGTCATGCCTAGGTTTAGGGTTAGATGTTCGGTATGTTGTATGGAGCGGATAAGGTTATGTTTAGATTTAGGGCACAGGTGCAATGTGAGGGCAAGATCTAGATTGAGGTTCCATGTTAATATGTGGCATGGGTGATGTTGATAGTGATGGTGAGGGGTCAGGTCCAGGGGACTGTGCTGTTTGTTAGGTGTTCACCAAAGGGTACTGAATGGATAGCGCTATATTTAGATTTAGGTGTCGTCTGTAATGTGAGTGGGAGCGTGAGATTAATGTGCTGGTTTATGGTGAGGTGTGGGTGTCATCAATTGGTGACTGTGTGGAATCTGGTCCAGGTTCCAGGGCTAAGGTTAGGGTGTTGTGTTAGGTGAAGTGTATGGGAAGGATACAGTTATGGACAGAGATAGGGCCTTGCTCTGATGTGAGGGTGAGTGTGAAATTGAGGTAGAGTGTTAAGGTGAGGTGTGGGTGATATCAATGGTCAAGATGAAGTGTCAGGTCAGGGCTTGGGGCTAGTGTTGGGGTTAGGCGTATGGGAAGGAGTACGTGGAAGATCGGGTTAGAGTTAGAGTTCGGATCCAGCCGTGATATGAGAGCAATAGCCTAATTGACCTTCAGGATTATGGTGAGGCATTGGTGACATCGATGCTGATGATGAGGGTTCAGGTCCTGGGACGAGGGCTAGGGTTAGGGTTTGGTGTTCTGTGAGCAGTACAGAGAGGATAGGTTTATGTTTAGAGTTAGGGTCGAGCTCTGACGTGAGGGCAAGTCAGAGGTTGAAGTTCAGTGATAAGAAGAGGCATGGGTGACATCGCTGATGAAGGCGAAGTGTCAGGCCCAGTGGCCTGGGCTAGGGCTACGTTTAGGTTTCTGTAAGGAGTACGGGGTAGATAGGATCACAGTTAGAGTTCAGAGCTGGCTTTGAAGTGAGGCAGATTGCTAGATTGAGGTTCAGGTTTAAGGTGAGGCATGGGTGATATCAATGGTGAAGTTGGAGTGTCAGGACATCTGGCAAGGGCTAGGGTTAGAATTAGTTGTTCAGTAAGGAGTAGGGGGATTTCAGGGTTACCACTAGCGTTCGCAACTTTTTCTGATGTGAGGTTGATGGGCAGATTGAGTTTTGGAATGATGGTGAGGCACACGAGACGTCATTGCTGACAGTGAATATACAGACCCAGGGGCCAGGGAGATGTCAGGGTTTGTGTTCCTAAAGGTATACGGGATGAATAGGGTTACGAATAGTGTTAGGGTGTGTTTCTAATGTGAGGGTGAGCGCAACATTGAGTATCAGTGTTACGGTGAGGCATGGGTGATGTCAATGATTACAGTGAGCAGTTAGGACCAGGTGCCAGGGCTAGGGTTAGGGTTAGTTGTTTGGTGCCTTGTTCGGAGAGGATAAGTTTACACTTAGAGTGAGGGTCTGGCTGTGATGTGAGGGTGAGTCCTAGATTTAGGTTCCATTTCATTGTGTGGAGTGGGTGTCATCAATTGGTGACTGTGTGGAATCAGGTCCAGGTTCCAGGGCTAGGGTTAGGGTTTTGTGTTAGATGAAGTGTATTGGAAGGATACAGTTATGGACAGAGATAGGGTCTGGCTGTGATGTGAGGGTGAGTGCGAGATTGAGGTTCAGTGTTAAGGTGAGCTGTGGGTGATATCAATGGTGAAGGTGAAGTGTCAGGTCAGGGCTTGGGGCTAGTGTTGGTGTTAGGCATATGGGAAGGAGTATGTGGAAGATCAGGTTAGGGCCTTCTTCTGATGTGCTGTGGATTGTGTGTTTGTTGTTTTAGGTTATGGTGTATCGTGGGTTATGTCAATGGTGACAGGGAGGAGTCAGGCCCAGTGGCAAGGGCTAAGATTAGGGTTTTGTGTTCTGTAAGGTGTACCGAGAGGATAGGGTTCTGGATAGAGTTAGGGTCCGGCTCTGATTTGAGGGTGATTGCGAGATTGACATTCAGTTTTAAAGTGAGGCGTGGTTGATGTGGATGGTGAAGTTGAAGTTTCAGGTCAGTGGATGGGGCTTAGGTTCCTGTTAAATGTTCATTAAGGATTATGAGGATGAAAGAGTTACAGTGAGAGGTCAGATGCCACTCTGATGTGAGGGCAATGACCAGACTGAACTTCAGGGTAATGGTGAGGCATGTGAGACCCTGATGGATACCATGACGTTTCACAAGCAGGCACTAGGGCTAGGGAAAAGGCTTTTTTTTCGGTTAGGTTATTGGGTAGGATAGGGTTATGGATAGAGTTAGGGTGTGTCTCTGATGTGAGGTTGAGCATGAGATTTAGGTTCAGGGTTATGGTGAAGCATGGGTGATGTCAATGGTTATGATTAGGGCTCAGGTCCAGGTGCCATGGCTGGGGTTAGTGTTAGTTGTTCGGTATGTTGTATGGAGAGTGTAAGGTTATGATTAGATTTAGGGTCTGGCTATAATGTGATGGAGAGGTCGCGTTTGAGTTTCAGGATTAAAGTGAGGCAAGCACAACGTCCATGTTGATGGTGGAGTGTCACGCCACCTGCCACTGCTACGGTTGCGGTTATGTGTTTGGTAAAGTGTATGGGGAGGATAAAGTTATGGTTAGAGTATTGATCCTCCTCTGATGTGAGGGTGATGGCGAGATTGAGCTTCAGGATTACTGTGAGTCATGGATAATGTCTATGCTAACAGTGAGGGTACATTTACTGGGGCCATACCAAGGGTTAGGGTATTGTATTGTACAAGTTCTACTGAGAGGATAAGGTTATGTTTAGAGTTAGGATACAGCTGTGATGTGAGGGCGAGTCTGAGATTCAGGTACATTAGTAAGTTGAGGCATGGATGATGCTGATGGTGCCACTGAGGGGGAGATCCAGGGTCCTGTGCTAGGGTTATGGTTAGATGTTCAGTAAGGTGTACAGTAAGGATAGGATTATTTTTAGAGTTACGGTATGGTTCTGATGTATAGGGGAGCACGTGATTGAGCTTCTCGGCTATGGTGAGGTGTGGGTGTTGTTGACGGTGACGGGAATGGGTCTTTTCCAGTGGCAAGGGCTAACGTTAGGATTTTGTGTTCTGTAAGGTGTATGGGGAGGATAGGTTTCCAGATAGAGATATGGCTTGGCTATGATGTGAGGGAAAGTGCGAGATTGAGGTTCAGTGTTAAGGTGAGGTGTGCTTGATGCTGATGGTGAAGGTGAAGTGTCAGTTAAGCATTAGGGTCTAGGGCTACTGTTAGGTGTTTAGTAAGGAGTACACGGATGATGGGGTTACAGTTACAGCTAAGATTCGGCTCTGAAGTGAGGGAGATTTCAAGATTGACTTTCAGGTTTAAGGTGAGGTGCAGTTGTTATCAATGTTGAAGCTGAATTTTCAGGTCATGGGGCTTGGGTTACGGTTAGGATTACATGTTCAGTAAGGAGTAGAGGGATGATAGCGTTACAGCTATAGTTCAGATCCGTGTCTGACGTTAGGTCAATGGCCAGATTGAGCTTCAGGATTCTGGTGAGGCATAGGAGACATTGTTGCTGATGGCGAAGTTTCAGGTCCAGAGGCCAGGGAGAAGGATAGGGTATTGTGTTCTTCAAGGTGTACCGGGAAAATAGGATTATGGGTAGAGTTATGGTGTGTCTCTGATGGGAGGGTGAGCACGAGTTTGAGGATCAGGGTTATGGTGTGGCGTGTTTGATGTGAATGGTAACGGTGAGGGGTTAGGTCCAGGTGACAGAGCTAGGGTTAGTGTTAGTTGTTTAGTATGTTGTACGGAGAGGATAAGGTTATGTTTAGAAATAGGGCCCAGCTGTGATGTGAGTGCAAGACCTAGATTGAGTTTCAGTGTTAATGTGTGGCATCGGTGAAGTCGATAGTGATGGTGAGGGTCCGGTCGAGGGGACTGTACTAAGGTTATTGTTAGGTGTTCACTAAGGTCTACACAATGGATAGGGCTACATTTAGATTTAGTTTTTGGTTTTGATGTGAGTGGGAGCGTGAGGTTGAGGTTCTGGTTTATGGTGAGGTGTCGGTGTCATCGATTTGAGACTGTGAGAAGCCAGGCCCAGGTTCAGGTCATGTGATGGGGTTTTGTTAGGTGAAGTGTATGGGAAGGATACAGTTATGGATAGAGACAGGGTCTGGCTGTGATGTGAGGGTGAGTGCGAGGTTGAGGTTCCGTGTTAAGGTTAGGTGTTGATGACATAAATGGTGAAGATGAAGAGTCAGGTCAGGGTTTGGGGCTACTGTTACGGTTAGGCATATGGGAAGAAGTACGGGTTAGATCGGGTTGGAGTTAGAGTTCAGATCCGGCCCTGATATGAGAGCAATAGCCCAATGGACCTTCAGGATTATTGTGAGGCATGGGTGACATCGACGCTGATGTTGAGGGTTCAGGTCGAGGGACCAGGGCTAGGGTAAGGGGTTGATGTTCTGTAAGCAGTACATAGAGGATAGATTTATGTTTACATTGAGGGTCCAGCTCTGACGTGAGGGCAAGTCTGAGGTTGAGGTTCAGTGTTAGGTAGAGGCATTGGTGATATGGCTGATGAAGGTGAAGTGTCAGGTCCAGTGGCATGGGCAAGGCTAGGGTTAGGTTTCTGTAAGGAGTACAGGGTAGATAGAATCACACTTAGAGTTCAGATCTGGCTCTGAATTGAGGGAGATAGTGAGATTGAGCTTCAGGTTGAAGTGTGGCATGGGTGATATCAATGTTGATGTTGGAGTGTCAGGACATGGGGCAAGGGCTAGGGTTAGCATTATTTGTTCAGTAAGGAGTACGCAGATGATAGGCTTACAGCTAGAGATCGGATCTGGCTCTAAAGTGAGGGTGATGGCCAGATTGAGGTACAGGATGATGTTGAGGCATAGGAGACGTTGTTGCTGATGGTGAAATTTCAGGTCCCAGGGTCAGGGAGAGGGTTGGGTGTTGTGTTACTAAAGGTGTGCGGAGTGGATAGCATATCTAATAGTGTTAGGGTGTGTTATTTCTAACGTGAGTGTGAGCTCAGTATTGAGTATCAGTGTTATGGTGAGGCATGGGTGATGTCAATGTTTACAGTGAGCGGTTAGGTCCAGGTGCCAGGGCTAGGGTTAGGGTTAGTTGTTCGGTATGTTGTACAGAGAGGATAAGGTTATGATTAGAGTTAGGGTCTGGCTGTCATGTGAGGGTGAGTCCTAGACTGAGGTTCCATTTTATGGTGTGGTCTGGTTGATGTCAATGGTGAAGGTGAGGGGTCAGGTACAGCAGCCTGTGCTTGGGTTATTTTTAGGTGTTTGTAAGGTGTACAGTGAGGATAGGGTTTCGTTTAGAGTTAGGGCCTGTTACTGATATGCTGTGGAGCATGTATTTGTTGTTGTAGGTTACAGTGTGGCGTAGGTGACGTCAATGGTGTTGGGGACGTGTCAGGTCCAGTGGCAGGGGCTAAGGTTTGTGTTTGTGTTCTGTAATGTGTATGGGGAGGATAGGGATTTGGATAGAGTTAGGGTCTGGCTCTGATGTTAGGGTGAGTGCGAGATTGATGTTCAGTGTTAAGGTGCAGCATATTTGATGTGGATGGTGAAGGTTAAGTTTCAGGTCAGTGGTCGGGGCTTGGGTTACTGTTAGGTGTTCAGTAAGGAGTATGGGAATGACAGGGTTACTGTTAGAGGTCAGATGCGACTCTGATGTGGGGGCAATGGCCAGATTGATCTTCAGGGTTATGGTGATGCATGGGAGACATTGATGGTTACCATGATGGGTCACATTCAGAGGCCAGGGCTAGGGATAGGGCTTTGTGTTCTATAAGGTGTACGGAAGTTGAGGGTTACGCATAGAGTTAGTGTGTGTCTCTGATATGAGGTAGAGCATGAGATTGCAGTTCAGGGTTTCGGTGAAGCATGGGTGATGTCAATGGTTATGATGAGGGCTCAGGTCCAGGTGCCATGGCTAGGGTTATGGTTAGTTGTTCGGTATGTTGTACAGAGAGGATAAGGTTACGATTAGAGTTAGGGTCTGGCTATAATGTGAGGTAGAGGGCGTGACTGATTTTCAGGATTACAGTGAGGCAAGCTCAACGTCCATGGTGATGGTGGAGTGTCAAGCCTACAGCCACTTCTACGGTTGGGGTTATGTGTTTGGTAAAGTGATTGGGGAGGATAAAGTTATGGTTAGAGTTCGGATCCTCCTCTGATGTGAGGGCAATGGCGTGATTGAGCTTCAGGATTATCGTGAGGCATGGGTGATGTCGATGCTAACAGTGAGGATTCATGTGCAGAGGCCATGCCTAGGGTTAGGGGATTGTATTCTCTAATCTGTACGGACAGGATAGGGTTATGTTTAGAGTTAATTTTCAGCTGTGATGTTAGGGCACGTCTGATATTCAGGTTCATTACTAAGTTGAGGCTTTGGTGACATTGATGGTGCCATTGAGGGGCACGTCCAGGGGCCTGTGCTAGGGTTATGGTTAGGTGTTTGGTAAGGTGTATGGTGAGGATAGGGTTTTGTTTAGAGTTAGGGTATGGTTCTGATGTACAGGGGAGCACGTGATTGAGGTTCTGTGTTTTGGTGAGGTGTGGGTGTCATCGACAGTGGCGGGAAGGTGTCCGTTCCAGTGGCAAGGGCCAAGGTTAGGATTTTGTGTTCTGTGTATGGGGAGGATAGGTTTCCGGATAGAGTTTGGGCTTGGCTATAATGTGAGGGAAAGTTCGAGATTGAGCTTCAGTGTTAAGGTGAGGTGAGGTTGATGTCGATTGTGAATGTGAAGTGTCAGTTAAGTGTTTGGGACTAGGGCTACTGTTAGGTGTTTGGTAAGGAGTAACCAGATGATGGGGTTACAGTTAGAGCTCAGATTCGGCTCTGAAGGAAGGGTGATTGCGTGATGGAGTTTAAGGTGAGGTGTGGTTGTTATCAATGCTGACGTTGAAGTGTCAGGTCATGAGGCTTGGGTTAGGGTTAAGATTAGTTGTTCAGTAAGGAGTACAGGGATGATAGGGTTACAGTTCGGGTTCGGATCCCACTCAGATGTCAGGTCATTGGCCAGTTTGAGCTTCAGAATTATGGTGAAGCATAGGAGACTTTGAAGCTGATGGTGAAGTTTCAGGTCCAGTGGACAGGGGAAGGTTAAAGTATTGTGTTCCTTAAGGTGTACTGGGAGGATAGGATTACGGATAGAGTTAGGATGTGTCTCTGATGTAAGGGTGAGCACAAGATTGAAGATCAGTGTTATGGTGAGGTGTGTATGATGTCAATGGTTATGGTGAGGGGTTAGGTCCAGATGCCAGAGGTAGGGTTAGTGTTAGTTGTTCAGTATGTTGTACAGAGAGGATAAGGTTATGATTAGAGTTAGGGCAATGCTGTGATGTGAGCGCAAGACCTACATTGAGGTTCAGTGTTACGGTGAGGTGTGGGTGTTATCAATGGTGAAGGTGAAGTGTCAGGTCAGGGCTTGGGGCTCATGTTAGGATTAGGCATATGGGAAGGAGAATGGGGAAAATCGTGTTTGAGTTAGAGTTCGGATCTGGCCCTGATATGAGAGCAATAGCCCAATTGACCTTCAGGATTATGGTGAGGCATGGGTGACATTGATGCTGATGGTGAGGGTTCAGGTCCAGGGACCAGGGCTAGGGTTAGGGATTGGTGTTCTCTAAGCAGTACAGAGACAATAGGTTTATGTTTAGAGTTCGGGTCCAGCTCTGATGTGAGGGCAAGTCTGAAGTTGAGGTTCAGTGTTAAGAAGAGGCATGGGTGACATTGGTGATGAAGGTGAAGTGTCACGTCCAGTGGCATGTGCTAGTGCTAGGATTAGGTTTCTCTAAGGAGTATGGGGTAGATAGGATTACAGTTAGAGTTCAGATCCAGCTCTGGAGTGAGGTAGATTGCGAGATTGAGGTACAGGTTTAAGGTGAGGCATGTGTGATATCAATGGTGAAGGTGTAGTGTCAGGACATGGGGCAAGGGCTGCAGTTAGCATTAGTTGTTCAGTAAGGCGTACGGGGATGATAGGGTTACAGCTAGAGTTCAAAACTGGCTCTGGTGTGAAGATGATGGCCAGATTGAGCTTCAGGATGATGGTGAGGCATAGGAGGCGTCGTTGCTGATGGTGAAGTTTCAGGTCCAGGTGCCAGGTTGAGGGTTAGGGTTTGTGTTCCTAAAGGTGTACGGGATGGATAGGGTTATGAATAGTGTTACGGTGTGTTTCAGATGTGAGGGTGAGCGGAACATTGGGTATCAGTGTTACGGTGAGGCATGGTGATGTCAATGGTTATGGTGAGCGATTAGGTCTAGGTGCCATGGCTAGGGTTAAAGTTATTTGTTCGGTACACTGTACGGAGAGGATAAGGTAACGATTAGCCTTATGTCCGGCTGTAATGTGTAGGTGAGTGCTGGATTGAGGTTCCTTTTTATGGTGTAGTGTGGGTGACATCAATGGTGAAGGTGAGGGATCAGGCACAGGGGCCTGTGCTCGGGATATGGTTAGGTGTTTGTTGGGTGTACAGTGAGGATAGGGTTTCGTTTAGAGTTAGGGCCCACTTCTGATGTGCTGTGGTGTGCATGTTTGTTGTTCCAAGTTATGGTGTGGCGTGGGTGATGTCAGTGGTGACGGGGAGGGCTCTGGTCCAGTGGCAAGGGCTAAGGTTAGGGTTTTGTGTTCTGTAAGGTGTATGGGGTGGATAAGGTTCTGGATAGAGTTACCGTCTGGCTCTGATTTGAGGGTGAGTGCGAGATTGACGTTCAGTGTTTAGGTGAGGCATGGTTGATGTCGATTGAGAAGGTGAAGTTTCAGGACAGTGGTCAGGGCTTGGTTTACTGTTAGGTGTTCATTAAAGAGTATGGGGATGACAGGTTTACAGTTAGAGGTCAGAAGAGGCTCTAATGTGAGGGCAATGCCAGTTTGAGCTTCAGGGATATTGTGAGGCATGTGAGAGATTTATGGTTACCATGATGGTTCACATGCAGGGGCCAGGTATAGGGATAGGGATTTGTGTTCTGTAATGTCTATGGGTATTATAGGGTTATGGATATAGTTAAGGTGGTCTCTGATGAGAGGGTTAGCATGAGATTGAGGTTCAGGGTAATGGTGAAGCATGGGTGATGTCAATGGTTACGGTGAGGGCTCAGGTCCAGGTGCCATGGCTAGGGTTAATGTTATTTGTTTGGTAAGTTGTAAGGAGAAGATAAGGTTATGATTAGAGTTAGGGTCTGGCTATAATATGAGGGAGAGGGCGTGACTGATTTTCAGGATTACAGTGAGGCAAGTACAACATCCATGCTGGTGGTGCAGTGTCAAACCACTAGCCACTACTACAGTTGGAGTTTTGTGTTTGGTAAAGTGTATGGGGAGGATGAAGTTATGGTTAGAGTTAGGATCTTCCTCTGATTTGAGGGCGATGGCGAGATTGATCTTCAGGATTATTGTGAGACATGGGTGATGTCGATGCTAACAGTGAGGATTCAGGTAAAGGGGCCAGACCTAGGGTTAGGGTATTGTATTATGTAAGCTCTATTGGGAGGATATGGTTATGTCTAGAGTTAGGGTTCAGCTGTGATGTGAGGGCAAGTCTCAGATTCATGTTCATTATTAAGTTGAGGCGTGGGTAACTTTGATGGTGCCATTTATGGGCAGGTCCAGGGGACTGTGCTAGGGTTATGGTTGGGAGTTCTGTAAAGTATATGATGAATATAGGGTTTTGTTTAGCATTAGGGTATATTTCTGATGTACAGGGGAGCACGTGATTGAGGTTGTGGGTTATGGTGAGGTGTGGGTGTTGTCGACGGTGATGGCAAGAGGCCAGTTCCAGTGGCAAGAGCTAAGGTTTGGATTTTGTGTTCTGTGACGTGTATGGGGAGGATAAGTTTCCGGATAGAGTTAGGGCTAGGCTATAATGTGAGGGAAAGTGCGATACTCAGGTTCAGTGTAAAGGTGAGGCGTGGATGATGTCAATGGTGAAGGTGAAGTGTCAGTTAAGTGTTTGGGGCTAGGGCCACTGGTAGGTGTTTGGTAAGGAGTACACAGATGAAAGGGTTATAGTTAGAGCTCAGATTCGGCTCTCAAGTGAGGGCGATTGCGAGATTGAGTTTCAGCCTTAAGGTGAGGTGTGGTTGTTATCAATGTTGAAGTTGAATTGTCATGTCATGCTGCTTGGGTTACTGTTAGGATTAGTTGTTCAGTAAGGAGTACAGGGATGTTAGGGTTACCGTTACAGTTCGGATCCGGTTCTGACTTGAGGTCAGTGGCATATTGAGCTTCAGGGTTATGGTGAGGCATAGGAGACATTGTTGCTGATAGTGAAGTTTCAGGTCCAAGGTCCAGGGAGAAGGATAGAGTATTGTGTTCCTTAATGTGTACCGGGAGCGTAGGATTAAGGATAGAGTTATGGGGTGTCTCTTAAGTGAGGGTGAGCACGAGATTGAAGATCAGTGTTATGTTGAGGCGTGTTTGATGTCAATGGTTATGGTTAAGGGTTAGGTCCAGGTGCCAGAGCTTGGTTTAGAGTCAGTTGTTCAGTATGTTTTACGGAGAGGATAAGGTTATGATTAGGGTTAGGGCCCAGCTGTGATGTGAGGGCAAGGCCTATATTGAGGTTCTGTGTTAATGTGTGGTAAGGTTGATGTCATCAGTGACAGTGAGGAGTCAGGTCCTGGGGATTGTGATAAGGATATTGTTAGGTGTTCACTAAGGTGTAGAGTATGGATAGGGCTACATTTAGACTTAGGTTTCGGCTGTGATGTGAGTGAGAGCATGAGATTGATGTTCTAGTTTATGGTGAGGTGTGTGTTTCATCTATTGGTGAATGTGTGAAGTCAGGTCCAGGTTCCAGAGCTTGGGTTAGGGTTTTGTGTTAGGTGAAGTGTATTTGAATGATACAGTTATGGATAGAGATAGCGTATGGCTGTGATGTGTGGTGAGTGAGAGATTGAGGTTCAGCGTTAATGTGAGGTGTGGGTGATATCAATGGTGAAGATGATGTCTCAGGTCAGGGCTTGGGGCTAGTGTTATGGTTAGGCGTATGGGAAGGTCTATGGGGAAGATCATTTTAGAGTTAGAGTTAAGATCCGGCCCTGATATGCGAGCAACAGCCCAATTGACCTTCAAGATTATGGTGAGGCATGGGTGACATCGATGCTGATGGTGAGGGTTCAGGTCCAGTGACCAGTTCTAGGCTTAAGGTTTGGTGTTCTGTAAGCAGTACAGAGAGGATAGGTTTATTTTTAGAGGTAGGGTCCCGCTCTGATGAGAGGGCAAGTCTGAGGTTGAGATTCAGTGCTAAGAACAGGCATGGGTGGCATCGCTAATGAAGGTGAAGTGTCAGGTCCTGTGGACCAGGCTAGGGCAAGGGTTAGGGTTCTGTAAGGAGTATGGTTTAGATAGGATTACAGTTAGAGTTCAGATCCGGCTCTGAAGTGAGAGAGATTGAAAGATTGAGGTTCAGTTTTAAGGTGAGGCATGGATTATATCTATGGTGAAGGTGGAGTGTCAGCACATTGGGCAATGGCTAGGGTTAGCTTTAGTTATTCAGTAAGGAGTACGGAGATATTAGGGGTACAGCTACAGTTCAGATCTGGCTCTGAGATGAGGGTGACGGCCATATTGAGCTTCAAGGATGATGGTAAGGCATAGGAGGCGTCATTGTTGATGGTGAAGTTTCAGGTCCAAGGGCCAGAGAGATGGTTCCGGTTTGTGTTCCTAAAGGTGTATGGAGTGGATAGGGTTATGATTAGTGTTAGGGAGTGTTTCTGATGTGAGGGTGAGCGCAACATTGAGTATCACTGTTATCGTGAGGCATGGGTGATGTCAATGGTTACGGTGAGTGGATACGTCCAGGTGCCATGGCTAGGGTTAGGGTTAGCTGTTCGGTATATTGTGCAGACAGGATAAGGTAACAATTAGAGTTACGGATCGGCTGTGATGTGAGGGTGAGTCCTAGATTGAGGTTCCATTTTATGGTGTGGTGTGGGTGACGTCAATGGTGAAGGTGAGTGTTCAGGTACAGGGGCCTGTGCTCAGGATAATGGTTAGGTGTTTGGTAGGTGTACAGTGATGATAGGGTTTCGATTAGAGTTAGGGCCTTCTTTTGATGTGCTGTGGAGCATGTGCTTTTTGTTCTACGTTATGGTGTGGTGTGGGTGACGTCTATGGTGTTGGGGAGGGTACTGGTCCAGTGGCAAGTGATAAAGTTAGGGTTTTGGGTTCTGTAAGTTGTATGGGGAGGATAGGGTTCTGGATATATTTAGAGTCCGGCTCTTGTGTGAGGGTGAGTGCGAGTTTGACGTTCAGTGTTAAGGTGAGTCGTGGTTGACGTCAATGGTGAAGGTGAAGTTTCAGGCCCCCTGGTCGGGGCTTGGGTTAGTGTTAGGTGTTTATTAAGGAGGATGGTGATGACAGGGTTGCAGTTAGAGTTCTGATGCAGCTCTGATGTAAGGGCAATGGCCAGATTGAGCTTCAGGGTTATGGTGAGTCACGGGAAACACTGATGGATACCGTGATGGTTCCCAGGCAGGGGCCAGGGCTAGGGCTAGGGCTTTGTGTTCTGTAAGGTGTATGGGTAGGATAGGGTTATAGATATAGTTATGGTGTGTCTCTGATGTGAGTTTGACCATGAAATTGAGGTTCGGGGTTGTGGAGACACATGGGTGATGTCAATGGTTATGGTGAGGGCACATGCCAAGGTGCCATGGCTAGGGTTAGGGTCAGTTGTTCATTATGTTGTACAGAGTGGATAAGGTTATGATTACAGGTAGGGTCTGGGTATTATGTGAGAGAGAGTGTGGGACTGAGTTTCACGATTACAGTGACACAAACTCAACGTCCAAGGTGATGGATTGGGTCAAGACATCATGCACTACTACGGTTGGCGTTATGTGTTTGGTAAAGTGTATGGGGAGGACAAAGTTATGGTTAGAGTTAGGATTCTCCTCTTATGTGAGGGCGATGGCGAGACTGAGCTTCAGAATTATCATAAGGCATGTGTGATATCAATTCTAACAGTGAGGATTCAGGTACAGGAGCCACGCCTTTGGTTAGGGTATTGTATTCTGTCTGCTCTACAGAGAGGATAGATTTATATTTAGAGTTAGGTTCAGGTGTGATGTTATGGCGAGTCTGAGATTCAAGTTCATTATTAAATTGAGAAGTGGGTGATGCTGATGGTGCCATTGAGGGGCAGGTCCAGGAGCCTGTGCTTGGGTTATGGTTAGGTGAACTTTAAGATGTACGATGAGGATAGGGTTTTGTTTAGAGTTAGGGTATTGTTCTGATGTACAGGGGAGCACGTGATTGACGTTCTGTGTTATGGTGAGGTGTGGGTGTCTTCAACGGTGATGGAAATGGGTCAGTTCCAGTGGCAAGGGCTAAGGTTAGCATCTTGTGTTCTGTAAGGTGTATGGGGAGGATAGGTTCACGGATAGACTTAGGGCTTGGGTATAATGTGAGGGAGAGTGTGAGATTGAGGTTCAGTTTTAAGTTGAGGTGTCGTTGTTGTCGATGGTGAAGGTGAAGCATCAGTTTAGTGTTTGTGGCTAGGGCTACTATTAGGTGTTTAGTTAAGAATATCCGGATGATGGGGTTACAGTTAGAGCTCAGATTTGCCTCTGAATTGTGGGTGATTGTGAGATAGAACTTAAGGTTTAAGGTGAGGTGTTGCTGTTATCAATGCTGAAGTTGAAGTGTCAGGTCATGGGGCTTGGGTTAGGTTTATGATTAGTTGTTCAGTAAGGAGTACAGGGATGATTGGGTTAGAGTTAGAGTTCAGAGCCGGCTGTGACATGAGGTCAATGGCCGGTTTGAGCTTCAATATTATGTTGAGGCATAGGAGACATTGTTGCTTGTGGTGAAATTTCTGGTCCCGGGTTGATGGTGAAGGTTAGGGTATTGTGTACCTTAAGGTGTACGTGGTGGATAGGATTATGGATAGAGTTAGGGTGTGTCTCTGACGTGAGGTTGAGCATGAGATTGTGGATCAGGGTTGTGGTGAGGCATGTTTGATATCAAAGGTTAGTGTGAGGGGTTAGGTCCAGGTGCCAGAGCTAAGGTTAGTGTTAGTTTTTCAGTATGTTGTATGGAGAAGATAACGTTATGATTAGAGTTAGGGCCCAGTTGTTATGTGAGGGCAAACCTAGATTGAGATTCAGTGTTAATGTTTGGCAAGGGTGATGTCGATAGTGATGGTGAGGGGTCAGGTCCAGGGGCTGTGCTAAGGTTATTCTTAGGTGTTCACTAAGGTGTATGGGATGGATAGGGCTATATTTAGATTTAGGTTTCAGCTGTGCTGTGAGTGGGAACATGAGATTGAGGTTCTGGTTCATGGTGAGGTGTGGGTGTCATCGATAGTTGACCGTGTGGAGTCAGGTCCAGGTTCCATGGGTAGGGTTCGGGTTTTGTGTTAGGTGATATGTATGGGAATGATACAGTTATGGATAGAGATAGGGTCTGGCTGTGATGTGAGGGTGAGTGCGATATTGAGGTTCATTGTTAAGATGAGGAGTGGGTAATATAAATCGTGAAGGTGAAGTGTTAGGTCAGGGCTTGGGACTAGTTTTAGTGTTAGGCGTATGGGAAAGACTATGGGGAAGATCAGGTTAGAGTTAATGCTTGGATCTGGCCCTGATATGAGAGCAATAGACCAACTGACCTTCAGGGCTATGGTGAAGCATGGGTGACATCGATGCTGATGGTAAATGTGCAGGTCCAGGGACCAGGGCTAGGGTTAGGGTAAGGGTTCTATAAGCAGTAAATGGAGGATATCTTTATGATTAGAGTTATGGTCCAGCTGTGACATGATGTCAAGTCTAGGGTTGAGGTTTAGTGTTAAGAAGAGGCATGGGTGGTGACATCGCTGATGAAGTTGAAGTGTCTGTTCCAGTGGCCCAGGCTAGGGCTTGGGTTAGGATTCTGTAAGGCTACAGGTTAGATAGGATCACTGTTAGAGTTCAGATCCGTCTCTGAAGTGAGGCAGATTGGGAGATTGAGTTTCAGGTTTAAGGTGACGCATGGGTGATATCAATGGTGAAGGTGGAGTGTCAGGACAGATGGCAAGGTCTAGGGTTAGCATTATTTGTTCAGTAAGGAGTACGGGGATGACAGGTTTACAGCTAGAGTTCGAAACTGGCTCTGATGTGTGGATTATGGCCAGATTGAGCCTCAGGATGATGATGAGGCATAGGAGACGTCATTGCTGATGGTGAACTTTCAGGCCCAGGGGCCAGGGAGAGGGTTAGGGTTTGTGTTCGTGACGGTGTACGGGGTAGATAGGGTTATGAATAGTGTTAGGGTGTGTTTCTGATGTGAGGGTGAGCGCAACATTGAGTATCAGTGTTACGGTGAGGGATGCGTGATGTTAATGATTACGGTGAGCGGTTAGGTCCAGGTGCCATGGCTAGAGTTAGGGTTAGTGGTTCGGTACGTTGTACGGAGAGGATAAGGTTACAATTAGAATAAGGATCTGGCTGCGATGTGAGGGTGAGTCGTAGATTGAGGTTCCAATTTATGGTGTGGTGTGTGTGACGTCAATGGTGAAGGTGAGGGTCAGGTACATGGGCCTCTGCTTGGGTTGTGGTTAGGTGTTTGGTAGGTGTACAGTGACGATAGGGTTTCGCTTAGAGTTAGGGCCTTCTGATGTGCTGTGGAGTGTGTGTTTGTTGTTCTAGGTTAAGGTTTATCGTGGGTGACGTCAATGATGACAGGGATGGGTCAGGTCCAGTGGCAAGGGCTAAGATTAGGGTTTTGTGTTCTGTAAGGTGTACGGGGAGGATAGGATTCTGGATAGAGTTAGGGTCCGGCTCTGATGTGAGGGTGAGTGCAAGATTAACGTTCAGTTTTAAGGTGAGGCGTATTTGACGTCGATGGTGAAGATGAAGTTTCAGGTCAGTGGACGGGCCTTGGGATACTGTTAACTGCTCAGTAAGGATTATGAGGATGACAGGGTTACAGAGAGAAGTCAGATAGTGATCTGATGTGAGGGCAATGGCCAGATTGAGCTTCAGGGTAATGGTGAGGCATGGGAGACCCTGATGGACACCATGACGGTTCACAAGCAGGATGCAGTGCTAGGGATAGGGCTTTGTGTTTGGTAAGGTGTATGTATAGGATAGGGTTATGGATAGAGTTAGGGTGTGTCTCTAATGTGAGGGTGAGCATGAGATTGAGGTTCAGGGTTATGATGCAGAATGGGTATTCTCAAGCTATCATTGAGGATTCAGGTGCAGGTGCCAGGCCTAGGCTTATTGTATTGTATTTTGTATGCTCTATGGAGAGGATAGGGTTATGCTTAGAGTGAGGGTTCGGTTGTGATGTGAGATCGAGTCTGAGATTCAGTTTCATTATTAAGTTGAGGCGTCGGTGACATTGATGGTGCCATTGAGTAGCAGGCCCAGGGTGCTGTGGTAGTTTTATATTTAGGTGTGCGGTAAGGTGTACAGTGAGGATAGTGTTTTGTTTAGAGATAGTACATAGTTTTTATGTACAGGGGAGCACGTGTTGAGGTTATACGTTATGGTGAGGTTTTGGTGTCGTTGACGATGACGAGGAAGTGTTAGTTCCAGTGGCAAGGGCTAAGGTTATGATTCTGTGTTTTGTAAGGTGTATGGGGAGGATAGGATTCCAGATAGAGTTAGGGCTTGGCTATAATGTGAGGGAAAGTGCGAGATTGAGGTTCAGTGTTAAGGTGAGTTGTGCTTGATGTTGATGGTGAAGGTGAAGTGTCAGTTAAGCGTGTAGAGTCTAGGGCTACTGTTAGGTGTTTGGTAAGGTGTACACGGATGAGGGGGTACAGCTACAGCTTAGATTCAGCTCTGTTGTGAGGGTGATTGCGATGCAGAGTTTCAGGTTTAAGGTGAGTTGAGGTTGTTATCAATGTTGAAGTTGAAGTGTCAGGTCATGGGGATAGGGTTATGGTTAGGATTAGTTGTTCAGTAAGGCATACGGGGATGATAGGTTTACAGCTAGAGTTCAAAACTGGCTCTTATGTGAGGATGATGGCCAGATTGAGCTTCAGGATGATGGTGAGGCATAGGAAACGTCATTACTGATGGTGAACTTTCAGGTCCATGGGCCAGAGAGATGGATAGTGTTTGTGTTACTAAAGCTTCACGGTGTGGATAGGGGTACGAATAGTGTTTAGGTTTGTTCCTGATGTGAGGGTGAGCGCAACATTGAGTATCAGTGTTATGGTGAGGCATGGTTGATGTCAATGGTTACGGTGAGCGGTTAGGTCCAGGTGCCGTGGCTAGGGTTAGGGTTAGTTGTTCGGTATGTTGTACGAAGAGGATAAGGTTACTATTAGACATAGGTCCAGCTGTGATGTGAGGGTGAGTCCTACATTGAGGTTCTGTTTTATGGTGTGGAGTGGGTGAAGTCAATGGTGAAGGTGAGGAGTCAGGTACAGTGGCCTGTACTCAGGTTATGCTTAGGTGTTTGGTAGGTGTACAGTGACTATAGCATTTCGTTTAGAGTTAGAGCCTGGTTCTGATGTGCAGTGGAGAGTGTGTTTGTTTTTCTAGGTTATAGCGTTTTGTGCCTGATGTCAGTGGTGACGGGGAGGCGTCAGGTCCTTCGGCAAGGGCTAAGGTTAGGGTTTTGTGTTCTGTAAGGTGTACGGGGAGGATAGGGTTCTGGATAGTGTTAGTGTCTGGCTTTGATGTGAGGGTGAGTGCGAGATTGACGTTCGGTGTTAAGGTGAGGCGTGGTTCACTTCGATGGTAAATGTGAAGATTCAGGTCAGTGCTCCTGCCCTGGGTTACTGTTACGTGTTCAGTAAGGTGTATCGGGATGACAGGGTTGCAGTTAAGCATCAGATGCGCCTCTGATGTGAGGTAAATTGCCTGATTGAGCTTCAGGGTTATGGTGAGGCATGGGTGACACTGATGGGTACCATGACAGTTCACATGCAGGGACCAGGGCTAAGGATAGGGCTTTGTGTTCTGTGAGGTGTATGGGTAGGTTAGGGAATCGGATAGAGTTAGAGTGTTTCACTGACGTGAGCATGAGCATGATATTGAGGGTCAGGGTTATGGTGAAGCATGAGTGGTGCCAAAGGTAACAGTGAGGGCTCAGGTGTAGGTTCCACGGCTAGGGTAAGGGTAAGTTGTTCGTTTTCTTGTCCTGAGAGGATAAGGTTACGATTAGGGTTAGGGTCTGGCTATAATGCGGGAGAGGGCGCGATTGTGTTTGGGTGTGTTAGTTGTTCAGCATGTTCTATGGAGAGGATAAGATTATGATTAGAGTTAGGTCCACGCTGTGATGTGAGGGTAAGACCTAGACTGAGGTTCAGTGTTACTGTGTGGCATGGGTGATGTCCATATTGACGGTGAGGGATCAGGTTCATGGGACTGTGCTAATGTTATTTTAAGGTGTTCACTAAGTTGTACGGGATGGACAGGGCTATATTTAGATGTAGGTTTGGCTGTGATGTGATTGGGAGCCTGAGATTGAGGTTCTTGTTAATGGTTGGGTGTTGTTGTCATCGGTTGGTGACTGTGTGGAGTCAGGTCCAGGTTCCAGGGCTAGGGTTAGGGGGTTGTGTTAGGTGAAGTGTATGGGAAGGATACAGTTATGGATAGAGATAGGACCTGGCTGTGATGTGAGGGTGAGTGCGAGATTGAAGTACAGTGTTAAGGTGATGTGTGGGTGATATCAATGGGGAAGGTGAAGTGTCAGGTCAGGGCTTGGGGCTAGTGTTATGGTTAGGCTTTTGGGAAGGAGTACGGGAAAAATTGGCTTAGAGTTAGAGTTCGTATCCAGCCCTGGTATAAGAGCAATAGCCCAATTGACCTTCACCATTATGGTGGGACATGGGTAACATCTATCCTGATGCCGAGGGTTCAATGCCATGAACCAGGGCTAGAGTTAGGGTTTGGTGTTCTGTAAGCAGTACAGAGAGCATAGATTTATGTTAAGAGTTAAGGTCCAGCTCTGACGTGAGGGCAAGTCTGAGATTGGGGTTCAGTGTTAAGAAGAGGCATGGGTGACTTTGCTGATGAAGGTGAAGTGTGAGGTCCATTGGTCCTGGCTGGGGTTAAGCTTAGGGTTCTATAAGGAGTACGGGGTAGAGAGGATTACAGTTAGAGTTCAAATCCTGCTCTAAAGTGAAGGAGATTGCCAGATTGAGGTTCAGGATTAAGGTGACGCATGGGTGATATCATTGGTGAAGGTGGAGTGCCAGGACATGGGGCAAGTTCTTGGGTTAGCATTACTGTTTCAGTGAGGAGTACGGTGATGATTGGGTTACAGCTAGAGTTTGGATCTGGCTCTGATGTGAGGGTGATTGATAGATTGAGATTCATGATTATGGTGAGGCATAGGAGATGTCATTAATGACGGTGAAATTTCAGGTCCAGGGGCCAGTGAGAGGGTTAGTGTTTGTGTCCCTGAAGGTTTACGGGGTGGTTAGGGTTACGAACAGTGTTAAGGTGTGTTTCCGATGTGAGGGTGGTCACAACATTGAGTATCAGTGATACGGTGAGGCATGGGTGATGTCAATGCTTACGGTGAGAGGTTGTGTCCAGGTGCCAGGGCTAGGGTTAGGGTTAGTAGTTTGATGCATTGTATAGAGAAGATAAGGTTACGATTAGAGTAACGGTCCAGCTGCAATATGAGAGTGAGTCCCAGTTAGTGGTTCTGTTTTATGGTGTGGTGAAGGTAACGTCAATGGTGAAGCTTAGGGCTCTGGTACAGATGCATGTGCTCGGGTTATGCTAAGGTGTTTGGTAGGTGTACATATATGATAGTGTTTCATTTATAGCTAGCCGCTGGTTCTCCTGTGCTGTGGAGCCTGTTTTTGTTGTTCTAGGTTATGGTGTGGTGTCGGGCCTGAAAATGGTGATGGGGAAGAGTCAGGTCCAGTGTCATTGGCTAAGGTTAACGTTTTGTGTTCTGTAAGGTGTACGGGGAGGATAGGGTTCTGGATAGAGTTAGGGTCTGGCTCTAATGTGAGAGTGAGTTCGATATTGATGTTCAGTGTTAAGGTGAACCGTGGTTGATATAGACAATGAAGGTGATGTTTCATGTCAGTGGTTGGGGCTTGGGTTACTGTTAGGTGTGCAGTGAGGAGTATGGGGACGACAGGGTTACACTTAGATGTCAGATGCGGTTTTGATGTGAGGGCAATGGCCAGATTGAGCTTCAGAGTTATGGTGAGGTATGGGAGACATTGATGGTTACCATGATGGTTCACATGCAGCGTCCAGGGCTAGGGATAGGGCTTTGTGTTCTGTAATAAGTATGGTTAGGATAGGGTTACGGATAGTGTTAGGGTGTGTCTCTGATGTGAGGGTGAGCATAACATTGAGGTTCAGGTTTATGATGAAGCATTGGTGATGTTAATGGTTACTTTAAGGTGTCAGGTCGTGGTGCCATGGCTAGGATTAGGGTTAGTTGTTTGCTATGTTGTACAGAGAGGAAAAGGTTATGATTAGATATAGGGTCTGGCTATAATGTGAGGGAAAGTGTGAGATTGAGCTTCAGTGTTAAGTTGAGGTGAGGTTGATGTCGATGGTGAAGGTGAAGTGTCTATTAAGTGTTTGGGGCTAGGTGTTTGGTAAGGAGTACACGGATGATGAGGTACAGTTGGATCTCAGATTCGGCTCTGAATTGAGGGCGATTACGAGATTGAGTTTCAGGTTTAAGGTGAGGTGTGTGTTATCAATGTTGAAGTTTAAGTGTCAGGTCATGGGGCTTGGGTTAGGGTTAGGATTAGTTGTTCAGTAAGGAGTACAGGGATGATAGGGTTACAGTTAGAGTTCGGATACGGCTCTGACATGTGTTCAGTGGCCAGATTGAGCTTCTGGGGGATGGTGAGCCATAGTAAACATTGTCGTTGATGGTGAAGTTTCAGGTCCAGGAGCCAGGGAGAGGGTTAGTATTTGTGTTCCTGAAGGGGTATTGGGTGGATAGGTTTACGAATAGTGTTAGGGTGTCTTTCTGATGTGAGGGTGAGCGCAACATTGTGTATCAGTGTTACAGTGAGGCATGGGTGATCTCAATGGTTACAGTGAGTGGTTAGGTCCAGGTGTCAGGACTAGGGTTAGGGTTAGTTTGGCATGTTGTACAGAGAGGATAAGGTTATGATTATAATCAGGGTTCAGCTGTGCTGTGAGTGTGAGTCCTAGATTGAGGTTCTGTTTTATGGTGTTGTGTGGGTGACGTTAAAGGTTGAGGTGAGGTGTCAGATTCAGGGTCCTGTGCTCAGGTTATGGTTAGGTGTTTGGTAGGTATACAGTGATGATAGGGTTTACTTTACAGCTGCGGCCTGTTTCTGATGTGCTGTGGAGCACGTGTTTGTTTTCTATGTTATTGTGTTGCATGGGTGACGTCAATGGTGATGGGGAAGGGTCAGGTCCAGTGGTAAGGGCTAAGGTGAGATTTTGTGTTCTGTAATGTGTATGGGTAGGATAGGGTTCTGGATAGAGTTAGGGTCCGGCTCTGATGTGAGGGTGAGTGCAAGATTGACGTTCAGTGTTGTGAGGCATGGTTGATGTTGATAGTGAAGGTCAACTTTCAGGTCAGTGGTTGGGGCTTCGATTACTGTTAGGTGTTCAGTGAGGAGTATGCAGATGACAGGGTTACAGTTAGAAGTCAGATGCAGCTTTGATGTGACGGCAGTGGCCAGATTGAGCTTCAGTGTTATGCTGAGGCATGGGATACATTGATGGTTACCATTATGATTCACATGCAGGGACCAGGGCTAGGGATAGGGCTTTGTGTTCTGTAACGAGTATGGGTAGGATAGGGTTACGGATAGTGTTAGGGTGTGTCTATGATGTGAGGGTGAGCATAACATCGAGGTTCAGGTTTATGGTGTAGCATTGTTGATGTCAATTTTTACTTTAAGGTGTCAGGTCGAGGTGCCATGGCTAGGGTTATGGGTAGTTGTTCGCTCTGTTGTATGGAGAGGATAAGATTATGATTAGATGTAGGGTCTGGCTATAATGTTAGGTAAAGTGCGATATTGAGTTTCAATGTTAAGATGAGGTGAGTTTGATATCGATGTTGAAGGTGAAGTGTCTATTAAGTGTTTGGGGCTAGGGCTACTGGTAGGTGTTTGGTAAGGAGTACACGGATGATGGGGTTCCAGTTAGATCTCAGATTCAGCTCTGAAGTGAGGGAGATTACGAGATTGAGTGTCAGGTTTAAGGTGAGGTGTGTTTGTTATCAATGTTGACATGGAAGTGTCAGGTCATGGGGTTTGGGTTAGGTTTAGGATTAGTTGTTCAGAAAGGAGTACAGGGATGATAAGGTTACAGTTAGAGTTTGGACATGAAGTCAATGGCCAGATTGAACTTCTGGATGATGGAGAGTCATAGGAGACATTGCTGCTGATGGTGAAGTTTCAGGTCCATGGGCCAGGGAGAAGGATTCGGAGTTGTGTTCCTTATGGTACACCGGGTAGATAGGATTATGGATAGAGTTATGGTGTGTCTCTGATGTGAGGGTGATCATGAGATTGAGGATCAGTGTTACGGTGAGGCGTGTTAGGTGTCAATGGATATGGTGAGGTGTTAAGTCCAGCTGCCAGAGCTAGGGTTAGTGTTAGTTGTTCAGTATGTTGTACGGAGAACATAAGGATAAGATTAGAGTTAGGCCCCAGCTGTGATGTGAGGGCAAGACCTAGATTGAGATTCAGTGTTAGTGTGCGGCAAGGGTGATGTTGATAGTGACACTGAGGGATCAGGTCCATGGGGCTGTGCTCAGGTTATTGTTGTGTTCACTAAGGTCCATGGGATGGATAGGGCTATATTTAGATTTAGGTTTCTGCTGTGATGTGAGTGGGAGCATGAGATTGAGGATAAGGTTTATGGTGATGTGTGCATGTCATCGATTGTTGACTGTGTGGAGTCAGGTCTAGGTTCCATGGCTAGGGTAAGCATTTTGTGTTAGGTGATGTGTATGGGAAGGATACAGTTATGGACAGTGATATGGCCTGGTTGTGATGTGAGCATGAGTGCGAGATTGCGGTTCAGTGTTAAGGTGAGGTGTGGGTGATATCAATGGTCAAGGTGAAGTGTCAGGTCAGCGCTTGGGGCTAGTTTTGGGGTTAGGCGTATGGGAAGGCGTATGCGGAAGATCGGGTTAAAGTTAGAGTTCAGATCCGGCCCTGATATGAGAGCAATAGCCCAATTGACCTTCAGGATTATGGTGAGGCATTGGTGACATCGATGCTGATGGTGATGTTTCAGGTCCTGATACGAGGGCTAGAGTTAGGGTTAGGTGTTCTGTGAGCAGTATAGAGAGGACAGGTTTATGTTTTGAGTTAGGGTCGAGCTCAAACGTGAGGGCAAGTCTGAGTTTGAGGTTCAGTGGCAAGAAGAGGCATGGGTGACATCGCTGATGAAGGTGAAGGGTCATGCCCAGTGGCCCCGGCTAGGGCTAGGGTTAGGTTTCTGAGAGGAGTACGGGGTGGATAGAATCACAGTTAGAGTTTAGACCCAGCTCTGAAGTGAGGCAGATTGCGAGATTGAGGTTCAGATTTAGAGTGAGGAACGGGCAATATCAATGCTGAAGGTTGAATGTCAGGATATCTTGAAAGGGCTAGGGTTAGCATTAGTTGTTCAGTAAGGAGTAAGGGGATGACAGGGTTACAGCTAGAGTTCGAACTGTCTCTGATTTGCGGATGATGGCCAGATTGAGCTTCAGGATGATGGTGAGTCATAGGAGACGTCATTGCTGAGGGTAAATTTTCAGGTCCAGGGGCAGGGAGAGGGTTGGGGTTTGTGTTCCTAAAGGTGTATGATGTGGATAGGGTTAGCAGTAGCTTTAAGGTGTGTTTCTGATGTGAGTGTGAGCGCACCACTGAGTATCAGTGTTATGGTGTGGTATGGCTGATGTCAATGGTTATGGTGAGCGGTTGGTCCTGATGCCAGGGCTAGGGTTAGGGTTAGTTATTCGGTATGTTGTATGGAGACGATAAGGTTATGATTAGATTTAGTGTCCGGCTGTGCTGTGAGGGTGCGTCCCAGATTGAGGTTCCATTTTATGGTGTGGTGTGGGTGACTTTAAAGGTGAAGGTGAGGGTTCAGGTTCAGGGGCCTCTGCTCGGGTTATGGTTAGGTGTTTGGTAGGTGTACAGTGACGATAGGGTTTCTATTAGAGTTAGGGCCTACTCTTGTGATGTGGAGCGTGTGTTTGTTGTACTGGGTTATGGTGTGGCATGGGTGATGTCAATAGGGATGGGGATGGGTCAGGTCCAGTGGCAAGGGCTAAGGTTAGGGTTTTGTGTTCTGTAAGGTGTACGGGGAGGATAGGGTTCTGGATAGAGTTAGGGTCCGGCTCTGATGTGAGTGTGAGTTCGAGATTGATGTTCGATGTTAAGATGAGGCGTGGTTGACGTCGATGTGGAAGTTGTACTTTCAGCTCAGTTGACTGGGCTTGGGTTACTGTTAAGTGTTCAGTAAGGATCATGAGGATTACAGGGTTACAGTGAGAGGTCAGATGCTTCTCTGATGTGAGGGCAATGGCCAGATGGAGCTTCAGGGTAATGGTGAGGCATGGGAGACACTTATGGATACCATGATGGTTCACAAGCATGGGCCAGGACCAAGGCTAGTGATAAGGCATTTTGTTCGGTAAGGTGTATGGGTAGGATGGGGTTATGGATAGAGTTAGGGTGTGTCTCTGATGTGAGGGTGTGTATGAGTTTGAGGTTCAGGGTTATGGTGAAGCATCGGTGGTGTCAATGGTTACGGTGAGGGCTCAGGTCCAGGTGCCATGGCTAGGGTTAGCATTAGTTCTTCAGTATGTTGTACGGAGAGTATAAGGTTACGATTAGAGTTAGGGTCTGGCTGTAATGTGAGGGAGAGGGCGCGATTTAGTTTCAGGACTACATTGAGGCAAGCACAACGTCCGTGCTGAAGGTGGAGTGTCAAGCCTCCTGCCACTACTCTGGTTGTGTTTATGTGTTTGCTAAAGTGTATGGGGAGGATTGCGTTATGTTTAGAGTTAGGATCCTCCGCTGATGTGAGGGCGATCGCGTGACTGATCAGGATTATCGTGAGGCATGGGTGATGTTGATGCTATCAGTGAGGATTCAGGTGCAGGGGCCAGGCCTAGGGTTACGGTGTTGTATTCTGTAAGCTCTATGGAGAGGATAGGGTTATGTTTAAAGCTAGGGTTTGGCTGTGATGTGAGAGCGAGTCTGACATTCAGGTTCATTATTAAGTTGAGGCTTGGGTGACGTTGATGGTGGCATTGAGTTGCATGTCCAGGGTCCTTTGCTAGGGTTATGGTTAGGTGTTCAGTATGGTGTACGGTGAGGATAGGGTCTTGTTTAGAGTTAGGGTATGGTTCTGATATACAGGGGAGCATGTGATTGAGGCTATGGGTTATGGTGAGGTTTTGGTGTTGTTGACGGTGACGTAGGAGGGTCAGTTCCAGTGGCAAGGGCTAAGGTTAGTATTTTGTGTTCTGTAAGGTGTATGGGGAGGATAAGTTTCCAGATAGAGTTAGGGCTTTGCTGTAATGTGAGGGAAAGTGCGAGATTGAGGTACAGTGTTAAGGTATCGCGTGCTTGATGTCGATGGTGAAGGTGAAGTTTCAGTTAAGCCTTTGGGGCTAGGGCTACTGTTAGTTGTTTGGTGAGGAGTACACAGATGATGGGGTTACAGATAGAGCTCAGATTAGGCTCTGATGTGAGGGTGATTACGAGATAGAATTTCTGGTTTAAGGTTAGTTTTTATCAATGTTGAAGTTAAAGTGTCAGGTTATGGGGATTGGGTTATGGGTAGGATTAGTTCTTCAGTAAGGCTACTGGGATTATAGGGTTACAGATAGAGTTTGGAACTGTCTCTGATGTGAGGGCGATGGCCAGATTGCGCTTCAGGATTATGGTGAGGCATAGGAGACATTATTGCTGATGCTGAAGTTTCTGGGCCAAAGGCGAGGGTGAAGGTTATGGTATTGTGTTCCTTAAGGTGTACCTGGAGTATAGGATTATGGATAGAGTTAGGGTGGGTCTCTGATGTGAGGTTGAGCACGAGATTGAGGACCAGGGTTACGGTGATTCACGTTTGATATCAATGGATGGTGTGAGCGGTTAGGTCAAGGTGCCAGGGCTAGGGTTAGTGTTAGACGTTCAGTATGTATTAGAGGGAGGATAAGATTATGATTAGAGTTAGGGCCCAGCTGTGATGTGAGGGCAAGACCTAGACTGAGGTTCAGTGTTAATGTGTGGCATGGATGATATCGAAATTGACAGTGAGGGGTCAGATCCACGGGACTGTGCTAAGTTTATTGTTAGGTGTTCACTAAGGTGTACTGGATGGAATAGGACTATATTTAGATTTAGGTTTCAGCTGTGACGTGAGTGGGAGTGTGAGATTGAGGTTCTGGTTTATGGTGAGGTATGGGTGTCATCGATTGGTGACTGTGTGGAATCAGGTCCAGGTTCCAGGGCTAGGGTTAGGGTTTTGTGTTAGATGAAGTGTATGGACAGAGACAAGGCCTGGCTGTGATGTGAGGGTGAGTGCGAGATTGCAGTTCAGTGTTAAGGTGCGTTGTGGGTGATATCAATGGTGAAGGTGAAGTGTCAGGTCAGGTCTTGGGGCTAGTGTTGGGGTTAGTTGTATGGGAAGGAGTACAGGGTAGATCAGGTTAGAGTTAGAGTTCGGATCCAGCCCTTATATGAGAGGAATAGCCCAATTGTCCTTCAGGATTATGGTCAGGCAAATGTGACATCGATGCTGATGATGAGTGTTCAGTTCTTGGGAAGAGGGCTAGGTTTAGGGTTTGGTGCTGTATGAGCAATACAGAGAGCATAGGTTTATCTTTAGACGTAGGGTCGATCTCTGTCATGAGAGCAAGTCTGAGGTTGAGATTTAGTGTTAAGAAGAGGCATGGGTGACAACGCTGATGAAGGTGAAGTGTCAGGCCCAGTGGCTTGGGCTAGGGCTAGGGTTAGGTTTCTGTAAGGAGTACAGTGTAGATAGGATCACAGTTGAAGTTCAGATCTGGCTCTGAAGTGAGGGAGATTGTAAGATTGAGGTTCAGGTTCAAGGTGAGGCATCGGTGATATCAATTGTGAAGATGGAGTATCAGGGCATCTGGCAAGCGCTAGGGTTAGCTTTAGTTGTTCCGTAAGGAGTACGGGGATGACAGGGTTACAGCTAGAGTTTGGAACTGGCTCGATATGAGGATGATGGCCAGATTGAGCTTCAGGATTATGGTGAGGCATAGGAGACATTGTTGCTGATGGTGAAGATTCAGGTCAAGGGGCCAGAGAGAAGGTTAGGTTATTGTGTTCCTTCAGGTGTTCCGGGAGGTCAGGATTACAGATAGAGTCATGGTGTGTCTCTGATGTGAGGGTGAGCACGAGATTGCAGATCAGGGTTATGGTGAGGCGTGTTTGATGTCAATAGTTACAGTGACGGGTTAGGTCCATGTGCCAGAGGTAGCGTTGGTGTTAGTTGTTCAGTATCTTTTATGGAGAGGATTAGGTTTTGATTAGAGTTAGAGCTCAGCTGTGATGTGAGGGCTAGACCTTGATTGAGGTTCAGTGTTAATGTGTGGCATGGGTGATGTCGATAGTGACTGTGAAGGGTCAGGTCCATGGGTCTCTGCTAAGGTTATTGTTAGG
Organism: Manis javanica; assembly: GCF_040802235.1. Taxonomy (NCBI): domain Eukaryota; kingdom Metazoa; phylum Chordata; class Mammalia; order Pholidota; family Manidae; genus Manis; species Manis javanica. The sequence goes on from NC_133163.1 coordinate 75,423,926, forward strand.
TGTTCACTAAGGTGTACAAGATGGATAGGGCTATATTTATTTTATTTTATTTTTTTAATTAATTTTTTTGAGGGGTCGTCTCTCATATTTATTGATCAAATATTTGTTAACAATAAAATTCTGTATAGGGGACTTAATGCTCAATGCACAATCATTAGTCCACCGTAAGCATAATTCTCGTCAGTCTCCAATGTTCTGAAGCACAACAAACAAGTTCTTATATGGTGAAGAAATTCTTACATAGTGAATAACTTCTTAGATGGCGTACAGTACAAGGTCAGTCATCACAGAAAATTTCGGTTTTGATCACGCATTATGAAGTATAAACAATCAGGTCAAATATGAATATTCATTTGATTTTTATACTTGACTAATACGTGGATCCCACTTTCTACCTTTATTATTATTATTATTATGAATTTTTACTAAAATGCTGAGGTGGTGCATAGATGCAAGATAAAGGTAGACAACATAGTTTAGTGTTCTAAGAGAGCAAATGTAGATGATCAGGCGTGTGCCTGTAGACTATGTGTTAATCCAAGATAGACAAGGGCAATCCATAGATGCCAGAGATTTCTCTCAAAACAGTGGGGGGTGAGGTTCTAAGCCTCACCTCTGTTGATCCCCAATTTCTCACCTGATGGCCCCCCTGTGACTTTGCCTGTCTTAGGTTGTACCTCCCTTGAGGAATCTTACCCATCTCTGGCTAACCAGTCATCTTCCAGGGACAATCATGGAAATGTAAAGTTGGTAAGTGAGAGAGAAGCTATATTGATTGAAAATGTTAGCTTTTCACTTTTTGCAGATTTATTCCCTGTGGCTTCTATGCCCAGCATTTGTCTTGAGGTATCTTTACCACTGGGAGGAATTATGATACTCAATAAATTCGATATGATGCACGAATTCTATTTAAAGTTTGTAATTAGGAAATAAGAAGAAAAGCTATAGAAGTAGCAGGCAGAAGAAAAGATGGGAAGATTGATTATTTCTTTGACATATCTTCTTGTAGAGTCACTTAAGCATGTATATGTTTTAAACAGCTAATTAAATTGCAAACGCACATTAATATAATAGGACAGTTACATAACCAAAGTAGATCTATAATTACCAACTATCTCCAGTGAAACCAAGAAAACCAGTTAGGCATCCTAGGCATTTCTGAAAATTTATCTATGATATGATGGATATTGTCCAACTGTACTTGAAGAGTCTGGGAGAAAGCAGACAAATTAAAACAACCCATTCCTGGTAACTATTCACATCCCATATGTTCTTTTAACAGTAGATAGTCTGTAGTTGTAAGATTTTGGAGCATTACAACTTGCACTTCTCCTAATTCTTGGTTGAGTTCCAACAGTATAGATCCAGTTAAATTTATTGTTTTACTGTATGCACAGGCCAGCTTATATATCTCTTTCTTCATTCCCATGGCAAGTACAGGAACCGGTGGGATGAATGCAGCTACACCTGTAGCAGCGCCTGAATCTTTGTTGAGGTTATTTGATGATCTTCTTCTGGTATGAGTCTTCCAGAGAGTGCTGATAGTGGAAGTTCTTCTTCATATCGTATCTTAGTTCATTTTCTGGGTAGCCAAATTAGGCTTTGATCCTCTGTATAAACACAAACAGACCCTTTGCCCACACTTTGATATGCCCTTTAATCCATTGTGTAGAACACATTGGAGGTCACCACACAGGAACTGCTTTTTTTTAATAGACAGGAATATTATCAGAAAAATGTACCTCCATAGCCAATCATCTGACACCCTTTAAGTGATCAAAATTAAGGATATTTAAAGCAGGCATTAATCGCTGATTTCCAGTTAGTTTTATCCTCTCAGGGAGAAATCCCCCTTTTCTTTCTTTGTTTTTTTTTGTTATCATTAATCTACATGAAGAGTATTATGTTTACTTGGCTCTCCCCTACAGCAGGACCCCCTATAAACCCCTTTACAGTCACTGTCCATCAGCATAGCAGAATGTTGTAGAATCACTACTTGTATTCTCTGTGCTGTACAGCCCTCCTCTTTCTCCCCCCATTATGCATGCTAATCTTAGTACCACCCTTATTCTTCCCCCACCCCACTTATCCCTCCCTACACACCCATCCTCCCCAGTCCCTTTCCCTTTGGTACCTGTTATTCCATTCTTGGGTTCGGTGATTCTGCTGCTGTTTTGTTCCTCCAGTTTTTCCTTTGTTCTTACACTCCACAGCTGAGTGAAATCATTTGGTATTTCTCTTTCTTCACTTGGCTTATTTCACTGAGCATAACACCCTTCAGCTCCATCCATGTTGCTGCAAATGGTAGGATTTGCCCTCTTCTTATGGCTGAGTAGTATTCTATTGTGTATATGTACCACATCTTCGTTATTCATTCATCTACTGAAGGACATTTAGGTTGCGTCCAATTCTTGGCTATTGTAAATAGTGCTGCGATAAACATAGGGGTGCATCTGTCTTTCTCACACTTGATTGCTGCGTTCTTAGGGTAAATTCCTAGGAGTGGAATTCCTGGGTCAAATGGTAGTTCTGTTTTGAGCATTTTGATGAACCTCCATACTGATTTCCACAATGGTTGAAATAATTTACATTCCCACCAGCAGTGTAGGAGGGTTCCCCTTTCTCCACAGCCTCGCCAACATTTGTTGTTGTCTGTCTTATGAATGGCAGCCATCCTTACTGGTGTGAGGTGATACCTCATTGTAGTTTTAATTTGCATTTCTCTGATAATTAGTGATGTGGAGCATCTTTTCATGTGTCTGCTGGCCATCTGTATGTCTTTTCTGGAGACCTGTCTGTTCGGTTCCTCTGCCCATGTTTTAATTGGGTTATTTGTTTTTTGTTTGTTGAGGTGTGTGAGCTCTTTATATATTTTGGACGTTAAGCCTTTCTCGGATCTGTCATTTACAAATATATTCTCCCATACTGTAGGGTTCCTTTTTGTTCTAGTGAATGTGTCTTTTACTGTACAGAAGGTTTTCAGCTTAATATAGTACCACTTGCTCATTTTTGCTGTTGTTTTCCTTGCCCGGGGAGATATGTTCAAGAACGGGTCACACATGTTTATTCTAAGAGGTTTTTACCTATGTTTTGTTCCAAGAGTTTAATGGTTTCATGACTTACATTCAGGTCTTTGATCCATTTTTTTTTTGAGAGGGCATCTCTCATATTTATTGGTCAAATGGTTGTTAACAACAATAAAATTCAGTATAGGGGGGTCAATGCTCAATGTACAATCATTAATCCATCTCAAGCCTAATTCTCATCAGTCTCCAATCTTCTAAAGCATAACGAACAAGTTCTTACATGGTGAAAGAATTCTTACATAGTGAATAAATTCTTACATGGTGAACAGTACAAGGGCATTCATTACAGAAACTTTCGGTTTTGATTACTCATTATGAACTATGAACAATCAGGTCAAATATGAATATTCGTTTGATATTTATACTTGATTTATATGTTGATCCCACATTTCTCCCTTTATTATTATTATTATTTTTATTTTTAATAAAATGCTGAAGTGGTAGGTAGATGCAAGATAAAGGTAGAAAACATAGTTTAGTGCTGTAAGAGGGCAAATGTAGATGATCAGGTGTGTGCCTATGGACTAAGTATTAATACAAGCTAGACAAGGGCAGTAAAACATCCACGGATGCAGAAGATTTCTCTCAAAGCAGGAGGGATGAGGTTCTGAGCCTCACCTCTGTTGATCCCCAATTTCTCACCTGATGGCCCCCCTGTGACTGTGCCTGTCTTAGGTTGTTCCTCCCTTGAGGAATCTTACCCATCTCTGGCTAACCAGTCATCTTCCAGGGCCATACAGGGAAATGTAAAGTTGGTAAGTGAGAGAGAAGCCATATTGTTTGAAAAGGTGAGCTTTTCACTTCTTTGCAGATTTATGCCCTGTGCTTTTCTATGCCCAGCACTTGTCTCGAGGTATCTTTACCACCTGGAGGAATTATGATACTCGGTAAATTCGATATGAGGCACGAATTCTATTTAAGGGTTGTAATTAGGAAGGAAGAAGAAAAGCTATAGAGGTAGCATATGGAAGAAAACATGGGAGGATTGATTATTTCTTTGCCATATCTTCTTGTAGAGTACCTTAAGTATGTATAGGTTTTAAACTACTAATTTGCACACACATATTAACATAATAAGAATACGGTGACATAAACAAAGCAAATCTATAATTACCATCCATCTCCAGTGGAGCCAAGGAAACCATTTAGGCACCCTAGGCATTTGTGAAAATTTGTCTATGATATGATGGATATTGTCCTACTGTACTTGAACAGTCTGAGAAAAATCAGACAAATTAAAGCAGCCCATTTCTGGGATCTGTTCACATCTCATATGTTCTTTTATCCGTAGATAGTCTATAGTCATAAGATTTTGGAGTGCTACAACTTGCACCCCTCCCAACTCCTGGTTGAGTTCCAACAGTACAGATCCGGTCAAATTCGTTGTCTCACTGTATGCACATGCCAGCCTAGACATCTCCCTCCTCATTCCAATGGCAAGTCCAGGAAACGGTGGGGTGGACGCAGCCACAAACGCAGCACTGCCCGGATCCCTGTGGAGGCTTTTTGATGATCATCTCCCGGCATATTATCAGAAAAGAGTACCTCCATAGCTGATCATCTGACACCCTTTAAGTGATAAACATTAAGGATATTTAAAGCATGCGTTGATCTTTGATTTACCAATAGTTTTATCCTATCAAGGAGTAATGCCCCTTTTCTTTCTATTTTTCTTTCTTTTTTTTTTTAATCTTTAATCTACACTTACATGAAGAGTACTATGTTTACTATGCTCTCCCCTATATCAGGTCCCCAATAACAACCACATTACGGTTACGGTCCATCAGCTTAGCAAAATGTTGTAAAATCCCTACTTGTCCTCTCTGTGTTGTGCACCCCACCCTCCCCTTTCTCCCACACCCCCATGCATGCTAATCTTAATACCCCCCTTCTTCTTCCCTCTCCTTATCCCTCCCTGCCCACCCATCCTCCCCAGTTCCTTTCCCTTTGGTACATGTTAGTCCATTATTGGGTTCTGTAATTCCGCTGCTGTTTTGTTCCTTCAGTTTTTCCTTTGTTCTTATACTCCTCAGATGAGTGAAATCATTTGGTATTTCTCTTTCTCCACTTGGCTTATTTCACTGAGCATAATACTCTCCAGCTCCATCCATGTTGCTGCAAATGGCTGGATTTTTCCACTTCTTATGGCTGAGTAGTATTCCATTGTGTATATGTACCACATCTTCTTTATCCATTCATCTACCGATGGACATTTAGGTTGCTTCCAATTCTTGGCTATTGTAAATAGTGCTGCAATAAACATAGGGGTTTTCTCAAACTTGAATGCTGCGTTCGTAGGGTAAATTCCTAGGAGTGGAATTCCTGGGTCAAATGGTAGGTCTGTTTTGAGCATTTTGATGAACCTCCAAACTGCTTTCCACAATGGCTGAACTAATTTACATTCCCACCAGCAGTGTAGGAGGGTTACCCTTTATCCACAGCCTCGCCAACGTTTGTTGTTGTTTGTCTTTTGGATGGCAGCTATCCTTACTGGTGTGAGGTGATACCTCATTGTAGTTTTAATTTGCATTTCTCTGATAATTAGCGATGTGGAGCATCTTATCATGTGTCTGTTGGCCATCTGTATTTCTTTTTTAGAGAACTGTCTGTTCAATTCTTCTGCCCATTTTTAAATTGGGTTATTTGTTTTTTGTTTGTTGAGGCGTGTGAGCTCTTTATATATTCTGGACGTCAAGCCTTTATTGGATCTGTCATTTACAAATATATTCTCCCATAATGTAGGGTTCCTTTTTGTTCTATTGATGGTGTCTTTCGCTGTATAGAAGCTTTTCAGCTTAATGTAGTACCACTTGCTCATTTTTGCTGTTGTTTTCCTTGGCCGGGGAGATATGTTCAAGAAGAGGTCACTCATGTTTATGTCTAAGAGGTTTTTGCCTATGTTTTTTTCCAAGAGTTTAATGGTTTCATGAATTACATTCAGGTCTTTGATTCTTTTTGAGTTTACTTTTGTGTATGGGGTTAGACAATGGTCCAGTTTCATTCTCCTACATGTAGCTGTCCAGTTTTGCTAGCACCATCTGCTGAAGAGACTGTCATTTCACCATTGTATATCCATGGCTCCTTTATCAAATATTAATTGACCATAAATGTCTGGGTTAATGTCTGGAGTCTCTAGTCTGTTCCACTGGTCTGTGGCTCTGTTCTTGTGCCAGTACAAAATTGTCTTGATTACTATGGCTTTATAGTAGAGCTTGAAGTTGGGGAGTGAGATTCCCCCTACTTTATTCTTCTTTCTCAGGATTTCTTTGGCTATTCGGGGACTTTGGTGTTTCCATATGAATTTTTGAATCATTTGTTCCAGTTCATTGAAGAATGTTGCTGGTAGTTTCATAGGGATTGCATCAAATCTGTATATTGCTTTGGGCAGGATGGCCATTTTGACTATATTAATTCTTCCTAGCCACGAGCATGGGATGAGTTTCCATTTGTTAGTGTCCTCTTTAATTTCTCTTAAGAGTGACTTGTGGTTTTCAGAGTATGACTCTTTCACTTCTTTGGTTAGGTTCATTCCTAGGTATTTTATTCTCTTTGATGCAAATAAGAATGGAGCTGTTTTCCTGATTTCTCTTTCTGTTGGTTCATTGTTAGTGTATGTGAAAGCCACAGATTTCTGTGTGTTGATTTTGTATCCTGCAACTTCGCTGTATTCCAATATCAGTTCTAGTCGTATTGGGGTGGAGTCTATAGGGTTTCTTATGTACAATATCATGACATTTGCAAATAGTGACAGTTAAAATTCTTCTTTACCAATCTGGATTCCTTGTATTTCTTTGTTTTGTCTGATTGCCGTGGCTAGGACCTCCAGTACTATGTTAAATAACAGTGGGGAGAGTGGGCATCCCTGTCTAGTTCCCGATCTCAGAGGAAAAGCTTTCCGTTTCTCGCTGTTCAGTATAATGTTGGCTGCGGGTTTATCATAAATGGCCTTTATTATTTTGAGTTTCTTGCCCTCTATTTCCATTTTGCTGAGAGTTTTTATCATGAATGGATGTTGAATTTTGTCAAGTGCTTTTTCAGCATCTATGGAGATGATCATGTGGTTTTTCTCTTCTTTTTGTTGATGTTGTGGATGATGTAATGGATTTCAGAATGTTGTACCATCCTTGCATCCCTGGGATGAATCCCACTTGGTCATGGTGTATGATCCTTTTGATGTATTTTTGAATTCGGTTTGCTAATATTTTGTTGAGTATTTTTGCATCTACGTTCATCAGGGATACTGGTCTGTAGTTTTCTTCTTTGGTGGGGTCTTTGCCTGGTTTTGGTATTAGGGTGATGTTGGCTTCATAGAATGAGTTTGGGAGTATTCCCTCCTATTCTATTCTTTGGAAAACTTTAAGGAGAATGGGTATTATGTCTTCCCTGTGTGTCTGATAAAATTCCGAGGTGAATCCATCTGGCCTGGTGGTTTTGTTCTTTGGTAGTTTTTTGACTACCGCTTCAATATCGTTGCTGGTAATTGTTCTGTTTAGATTTCCTTTTTCTTTCTGGGTCAGTCTTGGAAGGTTGTATTTTTCTAGGAAGTTGTCCATTTGTTCTAGGTTTCCCAGCTTGTTAGCATATAAGTTTTCATAGTACTTTCTAATAATTCTTTGTACTTCTGTGGGGTCTGTCGTGATTTTTCCTTTTTCGTGCCTGATTCTGTTGATTTGTGTTGACTCTCTTTTCCTCTTAATAAGTCTGGCTAGAGGCTGATATATTTTGTTTATTTTCTCAAAGAACCCGCTCTTGGTTTCATTGGTTTTTGCTATTGTTTTATTCTTCTCAATTTTATTTATTTCTGATCTTTATTATGTCCTTCCTTCTGCTGACCTTAGGCCTCATTTGTTCTTTCTTTTCCAATTTCGATAATTATGACATTAGACCATTCATTTGGGATTGTTCTTCCTTCTTTAAATATGCCTGGATTGCTATATACTTTCCTCTTAAGACTGCTTTTGCTGTATCCCACAGTAGTTGGGGCTTTGTGTTGTTGTTGTCGTTTGTTTCCATATATTGCTGTATCTCCGTTTTGGTTTGGTCATTGATCCATTGATTACTTAGGAGCGTGTTGTTAAACCTCCATGTGTTTGTGAGTCTTTTTTGCTTTCTTTGTAGTTTATTTCTAGTTCTTTGCATTTTTGGTGTGAAAAGGTTATTGGTAGGATTTCAATGTTTTGGAATTTACTGAGGCTCTTTTTGTGGCCTGGTATGTGGTCTATTCTGGAGAATGTTCCATGTGAACTTGAGAAGAATGTGTATCCTGTTGCTTTTGGATGTAGAGTTCTGTAGATGTCTATTAGGTCCATCTGTTCTAGTGTGTTGTTCAGTGCCTCAGCGTACTTACTTATTTTCTGTCTGGTGGATCTGTCCTTTAGAGTGAGTGGTGTGTTGAAGTCTCCCAGATTAAATGCATTGCATTCTATTTCTTCCTTTAGTTCTGTTAGTATTTGTTTCAGATATGTTGGTGCTCCTGTATTGGGTGCATATATATTTATAATGGTTATATCCTCTTGTTGGATTGAGCCCTTTATTATTATGTAATGCCCTTCTTTATCTTTTGTTACTTTCTTTATTTTGAAGTGGGCTTTGTCTGATACTAGTATTGTAACACCTGCTTTTTTCTCTCTGTTGTTTGCATGAAATATCTTTTTCCATCCCTTGACTTTAAGTCTGTGCATGTCTTTGGGTTTTAGGTGACTCTCTTTTAAGCAGCATATGGATGGATCTTGCTTTTTTATCCATTCTATTACTCTGTGTCTTTTGATTGGTGCATTCAGTCCATTTATATTTCGGGTGATTATTGAAAGGTATGTACCTATTGCCATTGACAGTTTTAAGTCAGTGGTTACCTAAGGTTCAGGGTTAGCTTATTTACTGTCTTACTGTCTAACTTAACTCGCTTGTTGAGCTGTTATAAACACGGTCTTATGATTCTTTATTTCTCTCCCTTCTTATTCCTCCTCTGCCCTTATTCATATGTTGGGTGATTATTTTCTGTGCTCTTTTTAGGAGTGCTCCCATCTTGAGAAGTCCCTGTAAGATACCCTGTAGAGGTGGTTTGTGGGAGGTAAATTCCCTCAACTTTTGCTTCTTTGGGAATTGTTTAATCCCTCCTTCATAATTAAATGATAATCGTGCTGGATACAGTAGTCTTGGTTCGAAGCCTTTGTCTTTCATTGCATTTAAGTATATCGTGCCATTCTCTTCTGGCCTGTAGGGTTTCTGTTGAGAAGTCTGATGATAGCTTCATCGGTTTCCCTTTGTAGGTGACCTTTTTTTTTTTTCTCTCTGGCCACCTTTAATACTTTGTCCTTGTCTTTGATCTTTGCCATTTTAATTATTATGTGTCTTGGTGTTGCCCTCCTTGGATCCCTTGTCATGGGAGTTCTGTGTACATCTGTGGTCAGAGAGGCCATTTCCTCCCCTAGTTTGGGGAAGTTTTCAGCAATTATTTCTTCAAAGACACTTTCTATCCCTTTTTCTCTCTCTTCTTCTTCTTGTACACCTATAATGCGAATATTGTTCCCTTTCAATTGGTTACTCAGCTCTCTTAGAATTCTTTCATTCCTGGAGATCCTGTTATCTCTCTCTGCATCAGCTTCTCTGCATTACTGTTCTCTGTTTTCTAGTTCATTAAAGGTCTCTTGCATCTCGTCCGTTCTGTTTTGAAGTCCTTCCACAGCTTGTTTAATTTCTGTATTCTCCTTCCTTAGTTCTTCCATATTTCTCTGCAAGTCCGTCAGCATGGTTATGACTTTTGATTTGAATTCCTTTTCAGAAAGACTGGGTAAATCTATCATCCCAGGTTCCTTCTCAGGGGAAGACGTAGCAGATGCCAAAGCTGTATGGGTTAGTCTTGTCTGGATCACATTTTTTTGCCTTTTCATGTTGATAGGTGCTATTGACTGTCAGCTGGGAGGGCCAAACTTTCCACTTGCTACTCTACTTCATTAATGGGACAACTGCGACACCTAGTGGCTTGTGTTGGGTAATTTCGTTTAGACTGGGTCTTTGTGTCTGCCGGCCGGAAAGAAGGAAGCTCCCTAGCTGAGGGCGTGGCCAGCCTTAGGCTGCTTGTCTGCTTGACCCGCACCCAGAAGGGTAATGAACAGGGGGGCTGTTTGGCTGTTTTCCTCCGTGAGGGGTCTGAGGGCTTTTGCCCAGGGGGTTAGTGTGCCCGGTTTCCTGTAATTTCCAGGTGCTGGAGTGTGACCTGTGTTGTTTCCATCCAGTGTTGCATCCCTGTCCCTTTAAGACTTTCAAAAAGCACTTGCTTTTCTTTGTCACAGGGGCAACAGCTTCAGAACCCACTCAGAGGTCTTGCTGCCCTGTTTCCCAAGATTCCAGCCCTCCATACATGCACTGTGTCTGTACTCTCGTGTGGATGGCTAGGGCTGGGTGTTTAGCACTCCTGGGCTCCCACTTCCTCAACACTCCGACTCCCCCCCTCCTGCCAGGAGCTGGGGTGTGGGGCGCTCGGGCCCCGCCGGGCCGGGTTTTGTATCTTACCCCTTTCACCAGGCGCTGGGCTCTCGCATGTGTGGATGTAGTCTGGCTGTTGTCCTGTGTCTTCTGGTCTCTCTTTTTGGAGTAGTTGTATTTGTTGTATTTTAAAAAATATATATGTTTTTGGGAGGAGATTCCCACTGGTCCTACTCACGCTACCATGTTGGCTCCACCTCAAGCTATATTTAGATTTAGGTTTCGGCTGTGATGTGAGTGGGAGCGTGAAATTGAGGTTCTGGTTTATAGGGAGGTGTGGGTGTCATTGATTGGTGACTCTGTGGAGTCAGGTCCAGGTTCCAAATGTAGGGTTAGGGTTTTGTGTTAGGTGAAGTGTTTGGGAAGGATGCAGTTATGGATAGACAAAGGGTCTGGCTTTGATGTGAGGGTGAGTGCGAGATTGAGGTTCAGTGTTAAGGTGAGGTGTGGGTGATATCAATGGTGAAGGTGAAGTGTCAGGTCAGGGCTTGGGCTAGTGTTAGGGGTAGGCGTATGGGAAGGAGAGTAGGGATGATCGGGTTAGAGTTAGAGTTGGATCACGCCCTGATATGAGAACAATAGCCCAATTGACCCTCAGAATTATGGCGAGTCATGTATGACATCAAAGCTGATGTTGACGTTTCAGTTCCATGGAGCAGCACTAAGGTTTGTGTTTGGTGTTCTCTAAGCAGTACAGAGAGGATAGGTTTATGTGTAGAGTTAGGGTCCAGTTCTGAAGTGAGGGCAAGTCTTAGGTTGAGGTTCAGTGTTAAGAAAATGAATGGGTGACATCACTGATGAAGGTGAAGTGTCATGTTCAGTGGCCGCGGGTATGGCTAGGATTAGGTTTCTGTAAGGAATACGCGGTAGATAGGACTACAGTTAGAGTTCAGATCCGACTCTGAAGTGAGGGAGATTGCGAGATTGAGGTTCAGGTTTAAGATGGGGCACGGCTGATATCCACAGTGAAGGTGGAGTGTCAGGAGAAGGGGCAAGGGCTAGGGTTAGCATTATTTGTTCAGTAAGGAGTACGGGGATGATAGGGTTACAGCTAGAGTTCGTATCTGGCTCTGATGTGAGGGTGATGGCCATATTGAGCTCCAGTACGATGGTGAAGCATAGGAGACATCGCTGCTGATGGTGGAGTTTCAGGTGCAGGGGTCAGGGAGAGGGTTCGAGTTTGTGTTCCTAAAGGTGTACGGTGTGGATAGGATTACGAATAGTGTTAGGGTGTGTTACTGATGTGAGGGTGAGAGCAACATTGAGTGTCAGTGTTACGGTAAGGCATGGCTGTTGTCAATGTTTACGGTGAGCGGTAAGGCCCAGGTGCCAGGGCGAGGGATATGGTTTGTTGTTCGGTAAATTGTACGGAGAGGATAAGGTTACAATTAGAGTTGGGGTCAGTCTGTGATGTGAGTGAGAGTCCTAGACTGAGGTTCTATTTTATGGTGTGGTGTGGGTGACATCAATGGTGAAGGTTAGGCGTCAGGTACAGGGGCCTCTGCTCGGTTTATGTTTAAGTGTTTCGCAGGTGTTCAGAGACGATAGGGTTTCGTTTAGAATTAGGGCCTGATTGGGATGTGCTGTAGAGTGCATGTTTGTTGTTCTAGGTTATGGTGTGTTGTGGGTTGCGGGGAGGGTTCAGGTCCAGTGGCAAGGGCAAAATTTAGGGTTTTGTGTTCTGTAGGGTGTATGTGGAAGATAGGGCTCTGATTAGAGTTAGGGTTTGACTCTGATATGAGGGTGATGCCGAGATTGAGCTTCAGGGTGATGGTGAGGCATAGGAGACATTTTTTCTGATGGTGAAATTTCAGGTCCAGGGGCCAGGAAGAGGGTTAAGTTTTGTGTTCCTAAAGGTGTACGGGGAGTATAGCATTATGGATAGTGTTAGGGTGTGTCTCTTATGTGAGGTTGAGCACAGGATTGAGGATCGGGGGTACCGTGAGGCATGTATGATGTCAACAGTTACGGTGAGGGGTCAGGTCCAGGTGCCAGAGCTAGGGTTAGTGTTAGGTGTTTAGTACGTTTTACGGAGAGGATAAGGTTATGATTAGAGTTAGGGCCCTGCTGTGATGTGAGGGCAAGTCCTAGATTGGATTTAAGTGTTAATGTGTGGCAAGGTTGATGTCGATAGTGGTGGAGAGGGGTCAGGTCCGGGGGACTGTGCTATGGTTATTCTTAAGTGTTCCCTAAGGGGTATAGGATGGATAGGTCTATATTTAGATTTAGGTTTCGGCTGTGATGTGAGTGGGAGAGTGAGATTGAGGTTCTGGTTTTTAGTGAGCTGTGGGTGTCATTGATTGGTGACTCTGTGGAGTCATGTCTGGGGTACAGGGCTAGGATTAGGGTTCTGTATTAGGTAAAGCGTACAGGAAGGATACAGTTAAGGATAGAGATAGGGTCTGGCTGTGATGTGAGGGCGTGTGCGAGATTGAGGTTCAGTGTTAAGGTGAAGTGTGTGTGATATCAATGGTGAAGGTGAAGTGTCAGTTCAGGGCTTGGGGCTAGTGTTGGGGGTAGGTGTGTGGCAGGGAGTACGCGGAAGTTTGGGTTAGAGTTAGAGTTCGGATCTGGCCCTGATAAGAGAGGAATAGCCCAATTAACCTTCAGGATTATGGTGAGGCATTGGTGACATCGATGCTGATGGTGAGTGTTCAGGTCCAGGGATCAGGGCTAGGGTTCGGGTTTGGTGTTCTGTGACCAGTACAGAGAGGAAAGTTTTATGTTTAGAGTTAGGATAGAGCTCTGATGTGAGGGCAAGTCTGACGTTGAGGTTCAGTGTTATGAAAAGGCATGGGTGACATCGCTGATGAAGGTAAAGTGTCTGGCCCAGTGACCCGGGCTAGGGCTCGGGTTAGGTTTCTGTTAGGAGTATGGGGTAGATAGGTTCACAGTTAGAGTTCAGATCAGGCTGTGATGTGAGGGAGATTGCGAGATCGAGGTTTAGGTTTAAGGTGAGGCATGGGTGATATCAGTGGTGAAGGTGGAGTGTCAGGAAATCTGCCAAAGGGTAGGGTTAGCATTAGTTGTTCAGTAAGGAGTATGGCGATGACAGGGTTACAGCTAGAGTAGTTCAGAACTGGCTCTGATGTGAGGATGATGTCCAGAGTGAGCATCAGGATGATGGTGAGGCATAGGAGACGTCATTGCTGATGGAGAACTTTCAGGTCCAGCCTCAAGGGATAGGGTTAGAGTTAGTTTTCCTAAAGGTACACAGGGTGGATAGGGTTGTGAAAAGTGTTAGGGTGTGTTTCTGATGTGATGTTGAGCGCAACATTGAGTATCAGTGTTATAGTGAGTCATGGGTGATGTCAATGGTTACAGTGAGTGGTTACGTCCAGGTGCCTGGGCTACCGTTAGTGTTAGTTGTTCGGTATGTTGTACAGAGAGTATAAGGAAACAATTAGAGTTAGGGTCTGGGTATAATGTGAGGGAGAGGGCGCTAGGGAGTTTCAGGATTACAGTGAGGCAAGCACAACGTCCATGGTGATGGTGGAGTGTCAAGCCACCCGCCACTACAACGGTTGGAGTTATGTGTTTGGTAAAGTGTATGGGGAGGATATAAAGTTATGGTTAGAGTTAGGATCCTCCTCTGATGTGAGGGTGATGGCGAGATTGAGCTTCAGGACTATCGTGAGGCATGGGTGATGTCGATGCTATCAGTGAGGATTCAGGTGCAGGGTCCAGGCCATGGGTTGGGGTATTGTATTCTGTAAGCTCTATGGAGAGGATAGGGTTATGTTTAGAGCTAGGGTTCGGCTGTGATGTGAGGCCCAGTCTGAGATTCAGGTTCATTATTAAGTATAGGCGTGGGTGACTATGTTGCCATTGAGTTGCAGGTCCAGGATCCTGTGCTAGGGTTATGGTTAGGTGTTCGGTAAGGTGTACGGTGAGGATATGGATTTGTTTTGAGTCAGGGTATTGTTATGATTAACCGGGGAGCACGTGATTGACATTAGGTGTTATGGTGAGGTTTTGGTATCATTGACGGTGATGAGGAAAGGTCAGTTCCAGTGGCAAGGGCTAAGGTTAGGATTTTGTGTTCTATAAGGTGTATGGGGAGGATAGGTTTCCAGATAGAGTTAGGGCATGGCAATAATGTGAGGGCAAGTGCGAGATTGAGTTTCAGTGTTAAGGTGTGGTGGGCTTGATGTCGATGGTGAAGGTGAAGTGTCAGTTAAGCGTTTCGGGAAAGGGCAACTGTTAGGTGTTTGGTAAGGAGTACACGGATGATGGGGTTACAGTTAGAGCTCAGATTCGGCTCTGAAGTGAGGGTGATTGCGAAATAGACTTTCAGGTTGAAGGTGAGTTGTGGCTGTTATGAATGTTCGAGTTGACGTGTCGGGTCATGGGGATTGGGTTAGTGTTAGGATTAGATTTCCAGTTAGGCGTACAGGGATGATAGGTTTACAGCTAGTGTTCAGAACTGGCTCTGATGTGAGCGGGATGGCCATATTGAGCTTCAGGATTATGGTGAGGCATAGGAGACATTGTTGCCAATGGTGAAGTTTCTGGTCCAGGGGCGAGGGTGAACGTTAGGGTATTGTGTTCCTTAAGGTGTACCTGGAGTACAGGATTACAGATAGAGTTAGGGTGATTCTCTAATGTGAGGTTGAGCAACAGTTTGAGGATCAGGGTTAAGTTGAGGCGTGTTTGATATCAATGGTTATGGTGAGGGGTTAGGTTCAGGTGCCAGAGCTAGGGTTGGTGCTAGTTGTTCAGTATGTTGTACAGAGAGGATAAGGTTATGATTAGAGTTAGGGCCCAGCTGTGATGTGAGCGTAAGACGTAGACTGAGGTTCAGTGTTAATGTTTGGCATGGGTGATGTCGATATTGACGGTGTGGGGTCAGGTCCAGGGTACTCTGCTAGGGTTATTGTTAGGTGTTCACAAAGATGTACTGGATGGATAGGGCTGTATTTAGATTTAGTTTATGGTTTATGGGTGCGATGGGAGTGGGAGTGTGATATTGAGGTGCTAGTTTATGGTGAGTTGTCGGTGTCATCGATTGTTGACTGTGTGGACTCAGGTCCAGGTTCCAGGGATAGGGTTAGGGTTTTGTGTTAGGTGAAGTATATGGGAAGGATACAGTTATGGACAGAGATAGGGCCTGGCTGTGATGTGAGAGTGAGTGTGAAATTGAGGTTCAGTGTTAAGGTGAGGTGTCAATGATATCAATGGCGAAGGGGAAGTGTCAGGTCAGGGCTTGGGCTAGTATTGGGGTTAGGCATATGGGAAGGAGTACAGGGAAGATAAGGTTAGAGTTAGAGTTCGGATGCAGCCTTGATATGAGAGGAATAGCACAATTGACCTTTAGGATTATGGTTAGGCATTGGCGACTTTGATGCTGATGATGAGGGTTCAGGTCCTGGGACGAGGGCTAGGGTTAGGGTTTGCTGTTCTGTGAGCAGTACAGAGAGGATAGGTTTATGTTTAGAGCTAGGGTCGAGCTCTGATGTGAGGGCAAGTCTGTGGTGGAGGTTCAGTGTTAAGAAGAGGCATAGGTGACAATGCTGATGAAGGTGCAGTGTCAGGCCCAATGGTCCTGGCTGGGGCTAAGGTTAGGTTTCTGTAAGGAGTACAAGGAAGATAGGATCACAGTTAGAGTTCACATCCGGCTCTGACGTGAGGGCGATTTTGAGATTGAGGTTCAGGTTCAAGATGAGGCATGGGTGATATCAATGGTGAAGGTGGAGTGTCAGGACATCTAGCAAGGGCTAGGGTTAGCATTAGTTGTTCAGTAAGGAGTACGGGGAAGACAGGGTTACAGCTGGAGTTCAGAACTAGCTCTGATGTGAGTATGATGGCCAGATTGAGCCTTAGTATGATGGTGAGGCAGAGGAGACGTCACTGCGAAGGTGAACTTTCAGGTCCAGCGGCTAGGGAGTGAGTTTGGATTTGTGTTCCTAAAGATGTACAGGGTGGATAGGGTTATTAATAGTGTTAGGGTGTATTTCTGATGTGATGGTGAGCGCAACATTGAGTATCAGTGTTACAGTGAGGCATGAGTGATGTCGATGGTTACAGTGATTGGTTACGTGCAGGTGCCAGGGATAGGGTTAGTGTTAGTAGTTCCGCACATTGTACGGAGTGGATAAGGTTGCAATTCGAGTTAGGGTCCGGCTGTGATGTGAGGGTGAGTCCTAGATTGAGATCCCATTTTATGGTGTGGTGTGGGTAACGTCAATGGTGAAGATGAGGGTTCAGGTACAAAGGCCTATGCTCGGGCTAATGGTTAGGTGTTTGGTAGTTGTACAGTGATGATAGGGTTTCGATTAGAATTAGGGCCTTCTTCTGATGTGCTGTGGAACTTGTGTTTGTTGTTCTAGGTTATGGTATGGCGTGGGTGTCATCAATGTTGACGGGGAGGGTTCAGGTTCAGTGGCAAGGGCTAAGATTAGGGTTTTGTGTTCTGTAAGGTGTACGGGGAGGATAGGGTTCTGGATAGAGTTAGGGTCTGGCTCTGATGTGAGGGTGAGTGCGAGATTGACGTTCAGCGTTAAGGTGAGGTGTCGGTGATATCAATGGTGAAGGTGAAGTGTCAGGTCAAGGCTTGGGGCTAGTGTTGGGGTTAGGCATATGGGAAGGTGTACAGGGAAGATCGGGTTAGAGTTAGTGTTTGGATCCAGCCCAGATCTGAGAGTGAAGCTCAACTCACCTTCAGGAGTATGGTGAGGCATTGGTGACATCGATGCTGATGATGAGGGTTCAGGTCATGGGAGGAGGGATAGGGTTAGGGTTTGGTGTTCTGGGAGCAGTACAGAGAGGATAGGTTTATGATTAGAGTTAGGGTGGAGCTCTGACATGAGGGCAAGTCTGAGGTTGAGGGTCAGTGTTAAATACAGGCATGGGTGACATCGCTGATGAAGGTGAAATGTCAGGAACAGTGGCCCGGGCCGGGGCTATGGTTAGGTTTCTGTAAGGAGTATGGGGTAAATTGGATTACAGTTAGAGTTCAGATCTTGCTCTGATGTGAGGGAGTTTGTGAGATTGAGGTTCACTTTTAAGGTGAGCCATGGGTGATATCAATGGTGAAAGTGGAGTGTCAGGACATGGGGCAAGGGCTAGGTTTAGCATTAGTTGTTCAGTAAGGAGTACGGGGATGACAGGGTTACAGCTAGAGTTTGGTACTGGCTCTGATGTTAGGGTGATGGCCAGATTGAGCTTCAGGATGATGGTGAGGCATAGGACACGTCATTGCTGATGGTAAACTTTCAGGTCCAGTGGCCAGGGAGAGGTTTATGGTCTGTGTTCCTAAAGGTGTACTGGGTGGATAGGGTTACAAATAGTGTTAGGGTGTGTTTCTGATGTGAGGCTCAGTGCAACACTGAGTATCAGTTTTACGGTGAGGCATGGGTGATATCAATGTTTACGTTGAGTGATTAGGTCCAGGTGCCAGGGCTAGGGTTAGGTTTTGTTGTTCGGTATGTTGTACATAGAGGATGATGTTAAAATTAGAGTTAGGGTCTGGCTGTGATGTGAAGTTGAGTTCTAGATTGATGTTCCATTTTATGATGTTGTGTGGGTGACGTCAGTGATGAAGGTGAAGTGTCAGGTATAGGGACCTGTGCTTGGGTTATGA
Organism: Manis javanica; assembly: GCF_040802235.1. NCBI lineage: Eukaryota > Metazoa > Chordata > Mammalia > Pholidota > Manidae > Manis > Manis javanica. Next base: position 75,442,079 of record NC_133163.1, read on the forward strand.
ATAGGTGTTTGGTAGGTGAACAGGGACAATAGGGTTTCGTTCAGAGTTAGGACCTGGTTGTGATGTGCTGTGGAGCATGTGTTTGTTCTTATAGGTTATGGTGTTGCGTGTGTGATGTCAATGGTGACAGGGAGGGGCCAGGTCCAGTGGGAAGGGCTAAGGTTAGGGTTTTGTGTTCTGTAAGGTGTACGGGGAGGACAGGGTTCTGGATAGAGTTAGGGTCCAGCTCTGATATGAGGGTGAGAGCGAGGTTGACGTTCAGTGTTAAGGTGAGGCGTGGTTGACGCCGATGTTGAAGGTGAAGTTTCAGGTCAGTGGTCGGTGCTTGGGTTACTGTTAGGTGTTCAGTAAGGGGTATGGTTTGACAGGGTTACAGTTAGAGGTCATATCCAGCTCTGTTGTGAGGGCAATGGCCAGATTGAGCTTCAGGGTTATGGTGAAGCATGGGAAACACTGATGGACACCGTGACATTTCACAAGCAGGGGATAGGGATAGGTCTTTGTGTTCTGTAAGTTGTATGGCTAGGATCGTGTTATGGATAGAGTTATGGTGTGTCTCTGATGTGATCATGACATTGAGGTTCAGGGTTATGGAGAAGCATGGGTGATGTCAATAGTTACAGTGAGGACTCATGCCCAGGTGCCATGGCTAGGGTTAGGGTCAGTTGTTTGTTATGTTGTACGGAGAGAAGTTTATGATTACAGTTAGGATCTGGCTATAATGTGAGGGAGAGGGCGTGATTGAGTTTCAGGATTACAGAGACGCAAGCTCAACATCCAAAGTGATCGTTGTGTGTCAAGCCACCAGCCACTACTACGGTTGGGGTTATGTGTTTGGTAAAGTGTATGGGTAGGACAAAGTTATGCTTAGCGTTAGGAAACTTCTGTGATGTGAGGGCGATGGAGAGACTGAGCTTCTGGATTATCATGAGGAATGTGTTATTTCGATGTTAACAGGGAGGATTCAGGTACAGGGTCCAGGCCTAGGGTTAGGGTATTGTATTCTGTAAGCTCTATGGGGAGGATAGAGTTACTTTCAGAGTTAGGGTTTGGCTGTGAAGTGAGGGCGAGTCCGAGATTCAGCTTCATTATTACGTTGAGGCGTGGGTGACGTTGATTGGTCCATTGAGGTGCAGGTCTAGGCACCTGTGCTAGGGTTATCGTTAGATGTTTGGTAAGGTGTATGGTGAGGATACAGTTTTGTTCAGAGTTCTGGTAGGGTTCTGATGTACATAGGAGGACGTGATTGAGGTTCCGGTTTAAGGTGTGGTGTGGGTATCATTGACGGTGACAAGGAAGGATCAGTTCCAGTGGCAAGTGCTAATGTTAGTATTTTGTGTTCTGTAAGGTATATGGGGAGGATAGGTTTCTATATAGAGTTACGGCTTGGCTATAATGTGAGGGAAAGTGCGTGATTGAGGTTCAGTGATAAGGTGAGGCGTGGTTGTTGTTGATGGTGAAGGTGAATTCTCAGTGAAGAGTTTGAACTTAGCGCTTCTGTTTGGTATTTGGTAAAGTGTACATGGATGTTGCGGATACAGGTAGAGCTCTGATTTGGCTCTGAAGTGAGGGCGATTGCGAGATTGAGTTTCAGGTTTAAGGTGAGTTTAAGGTGAGGTGTGATTGCTATCAATGTTGAAGTTGAACTGTCCGGTCAAGGGGCTTGTGTTACGGTTAGGATTAGTTCTTCAGTAAGGAGTACAGAGATGATAGGGTTACAGTTAGTTTTCGGATCCAGCTCTGACATGAGGTGAATGGCCAGATTGAGCTTTAGGATTATGGTGAGGCATAGGAGACATTGTTGTCGATGGTAACGTTTCAGATCCAGGGGTCAGGAAGAAGTTTATGTTATTGTGTTCCGTAAGCTGTACCGGGAGGATAAAATTACGGATAGACTAAGTGTGTGTCTCTGATGTGAGGGTGAGCACGAGAATGAGGATTATGGTTATGGTGAGGCGTGTTTGATGCCAATGGTTATGGGGAGGTGTTAGCCCAGGGGCCAGACCTAGAGTTAGTGTTTGTTGTACAGTATGTTGTACGGGGAGGATAGGGTTCTGGATATTGTTAGCTTCCAGCTCTGATGTGAGGGTGATTGTGAGATTGATGTTCAGTGTTAAGCTGAGGCATGGTTGACGTCGATGGTGAAGGCGAAGTTTCAGGTCAGTGGTCTGGGCTTCAGTTACTGTTAGGTGTCAAGTAAGGAGTATAGGGATGACAGGGTTACAGTTAGAGGTCAAATGCGGCTCTGATGTGTGGGCAATGGCCAGATTGAGCTTCAGGGTAATGGTGAGGCATGGGAGATACTGATGGATACCATGACTGTTCACATGCAGAGGCCAGGTTTAGGGATAGACCCTTGTGTTCTGTAAGATGTATGGGTAGTATAGGGTTACGGAGAGTGTTAGGGTGTGTCTCTGATTTGAGGTTGAGCATAACATTGAGTTTCAGTTTTATGGTGAAGCATGGGTAATGTCAATGGTTACATGAGGGCTTAGGTCCAGGTGCAATGGCTAGGGTTAGGGTTAGTTGTATGGTATGTTGTACAGAGAGGATAAGGTTACAAATAGAGTTAGGGTCTGGTTATAATGTGACAGTCGGGGCCGTTTGCGTTTCAGGATTACAGTGAGGCAAGCGCAACGTCTATGGTGATGGTGGCGTGTCAAACCACAGGCCACTACGACGGTTAGTGTTATGTGTTTGGTAAAGTGTATGGGGAGGATAAAGTTATATTTAGAGTTAGGATCCTCATCTTATGTGATGGTGATGATGAGATTATGCTTCAGGGTTATCGTGAGGCCTGGGTGATATCAATGCTTACAGTGAAGATTTAGGAACAGGGGCCAGTCCTAGGGTTAGGGTTAGTTGTTCGGTATGATGTACGGAGAGGATAAGGTTATGATTAGAGTCACGGCCCAGCTGTGATGTGAGCGTAAGACCTAGACTGATGTTCAGTGTTAATGTGCGACATGGGTGATGTCGAGAGTGACGGCGAGGGGTCAGGACCAGGGGACTGTGCTAAGGTTATTGTTAGGTGTTCACTTAAGTGTACAGGATGGACAGGGCAATATTTAGATTTAGGTTTTTGCTGTGATGTGTGTGGGAGCGTGAGATTGAGGTTCTGGTTTATGGTGAGGTGTGGGTGTCATCGATTGGTGACTGTGCAGACTCAGGTCCAGGTTCCAGGCCTAGGGGTAGTGTTTTGTGTTAGTTGAAATGTATGGGAAGGATACAGTTATGGACAGCGATAGGGCCTGGCTGTGATGTGAGGGTGAGTTTGAGATTGAGTTTCAGTGATAAGGTGAGGTGTGGGTGATATCAATGGTGAAGGTGAAGTGTCAGGACAGGGCTTCGTGCTAGTGTTATGGTTAGGTGTATGGGAAGGAGTATGGGGAAGGCCGCGTTAGATTTAGGGTTCGGATATGGACCTGATATGAGAGCAATAGCCCAATTGACCTTCAGAATTATGGTGGGACATTGGTGACATCTATTCTGATGGTGAGAGTTCATGTCCAGGTACCAGGGCCAGGGTAAGGGTTAGATGTTCTGTAAGCAGTACAGAGAAGATAGGTTGATGTTTAGAGTTAGGGTCCAGCTCTGACGTGAGGGCAAGTCTGAGGTTGAGGTTCAGTGTTAAGAAGAGGCATGGGTGACATCGCTGGTGAAGGTGAAGTGTCAGGTCCAGTTGCCTGGGCCAGGGCTACGGTTAGGTTTCTGTAAGGAGTACAGAGTGGAAAGGATTACATTGAGAGTTAAGATCCGGCTCTGAAGTGAGAGAGATTGCTAGATTGAGGTTCAGGTTTAAGGTGAGGCCTGGGTGATATCAATGGTGTAGGTGGAGTGTCAGGACATCTGCCAAGGGCTAGGATTAGCGTTAGTTGTTCATTAAGGAGTACGGGGATGACAGGATTACAGCTAGAGTTCAGAAGTAGCTCTGATGTGAGTTTGATGGCCAGATTGACCTTTGGGTTGATGGTGAGGCATAGGAGACATCCTCTCTGACTGTGATGTTTCAGGTCCAGTTTCCAGGGAGAGGGTTAGGGTTTGTGTTCCTAAAGGCGTATGGGGTGGATAGGGTTATGAATAGTGTTAGGGTATGTTTCTGATGTGAGGGTGCGCACAACATTGTGTATCAGTGTCACAGTGAGGCATGGGTGATGTAAATGCTTATGGTGAGTGGTTACATCCAGGTGCCAGGGCTATTGTTAGGGTTAGTTGTTCTGTACGTTTTACAAACTGGATAAGGTTACAATTAGAGTTAGTATCCGGCTGTGATATGAGTGTGAGTCCTATATTGTGTTTCCATTTTATTGTGTGGTGTGGATGACATCAATGGTGAAGGTGAGGGGTCAGGTTCAGGGGCCTGTGCTTCGGTTATGGTTAGGTGTTTGGTAGGTGTACAGTGGTGATTGGGTTTCATTTAACATTAGGGCGTGGTTCTAATGTGCTTTCGAGTGGGTGTTTGTTGTTCTAGGTTATGGTGTGACATGGGTCATGTCAATGGTAATGGGGAGGGGTCAGGTCCAGTGGCAAGGGTTAAGGTTATGGTTTTGTGTCCTGTAAGGTGTACAGTGAGAATAGGGTTCAGGATAGACTTAGCGTCCTGTTCTGATATGAGAGTGAGTGCGAGATTGACGTTTAGTGTTAAGGTGAGGCGTGGTTGACGTCAATGGTGAAGGTGGACTTTCAGGTCAGTGTTTGGGGCTTGGTATACTGTTAGGTGTTCAGTAAAGAGTATGGGGATGACAGGGTTACAGTTAAAGGTCAGATGCAGCTCTGATTTGAGGGCAATGCCAGATTGAGCTTCAGGGTTATTGTGAGGCTTGGGAGACATTGTTGGTTTCCATGATGGTTCACATGCTGAGGCCAGGGTTAAAGGATAGGGCTTTGTGTTAGGTAAGGTGTATGGGTTGGATAGGGTTATGCATAGAGTTAGGCTGTGTCACTGATGTGAGGTTGAGCATGACATTCAATTTCAGGGCTATGGTGAAGCATGGGTGATGTCGAGAGTGACAGTGAGGGGTCAGGTCCAGGGGACTGGCTAAGGTTATCATTCGGTGTTCACTAAGGTGTACGGGATGTATAGGGCTATATTTAAATTTAGGATATGGCTGTGATGTGAGTGGGAGCATGAGATTGAGGTTCAATTTTATAGTGTGGAGCGGGTGTCATCGATTAGTGACTCTGTGGAGTCAGGTCCAGGTCCCAGGGCTATGGTTAGGGTTTTGTGTTAGGTGAAGTATATTTGAAGGATACAGTTATATATGGAGATAGGGTCTGGCTGTGATGTGAAGGTGAGTGCGACATTGAGGTTCAGTGTTAAGGTGAGGTGTGGGTGATATCAATGGTGAAGTTGATGTTTCAGGTCAGGGGATGGGGCTTGGGTTACTGTTAAGTGTTCAGTAAGGATAACGAGGATGACAGCACTACACTGAGAGTTCAGATGCCGCTCTGATGTGAGGGCAATCGGCAGATTGAGTTCAGGGTAATGGTGAGGCAGGGGAGACCCTGATGGATACCATGACGGTTCACAAGCAGGGGCCAAGGATAGGGATATGGCTTTGTGTTACGTAAGGTGTATGGGTAGGATAGGGTTGTGGATAGAGTTAGGGTTTGTCTCTGATGTGAGCGTGAGCATAAGATTGAGGTTCAGTGTTATGGTGAAGCATGGGGGATGTTAATGGTTATGGTGAGGGCTCAGGTCCAGGTGCCATGGCTAGGGTTAGGGTTAGTTGTTCGGTGTGTTGTACGGAGAGTATAAGTTTACGATTAGAGTTAGGGTCTGGCTATAATGTGAGGGAGAGGGTGCGATTGAGTTTCAGGATTACAGTGAGGCACGCACATCGTCCATGGTGATGGTGTAGTGTCAAGCCACGAGCCAATACTACGGTTGGGGTTATTTGTTTGGTAAAGTGTATGGGGAGGTTAAAGTTATATTTAGAGTTAGGATCCTCCTCTGATGTGAGGGCAATGGGAGATTGAGCTTTAGGATTACCGTGAGGCAAGGGTGATGTCAATGCTCTCAGTGAGGCTTCAGGTGCAGGGGCCAGGCCCAGGTTAGGTTATTGTATTATGTAAGATTTATGTTGAGCATAGGGTTATGTTTAGAGTTAGGGTTCGGCTGTGATGTGAGGGCGATTCTGAGATTCTGGTTCATTATTAAGTTGAGGCGTGGGTGGCTTTGATGGTGCCATTGAGGGGCAGGTTCAGTGGCCTGTGCTAGGGTTATGGTTAGGTATACTTTTAGGTCTGTGGTGAGGATAGGGTTTTGTTTAGAGTTAGGATATGGCTCTGATGTTCACAGGAGCACGTGGTGGAAGTTCTGTGTTATAGTGAGGTGTGGGTTTCAACGAACAGTGACGGGAATTGGTCAGTTTGATTGGCAAGGACTAAGGCTAGTATTTTGTGCTCTTTAAGGTGTATGGGGAGGATAGGTTTCTGGGTAGAGTTAGGGCTTGGCTATAATATGAGGGTAAGTGCGAGATTGAGATTCAGTGTTAAGGTGAGGCATGGTTGATGTCGATGGTGAAGGTGAAGTTTCAGTTAAGTGTTTGGGGCTAGGGATACTGTTAGGGGTTTGGTAAGGAGTACATGGATAATAGAGTTACAGTTAAAGTTCAGATTCAGATCTGAAGTAACGGCGATTGTGACATTGAGTTTCAGGTTTAAGGTGAGGTGTGGTTGTTATCAATGTTGAAGTTGAAGTGGAAAGTCATGGGGCTTGCATTAGGGTTAGAATTAATTTTTCAATATGGAGTATAGGGATGATAGCTTTACAGTTGGCGTTCGAATCCGGATCTGATATGAGGTCAATGGCCAGATTGAGCTTCAGGACTATGGTGAGCATAGGAGACATTGTTGCTGATGGTGAAGATTCAGCTATAGGGGCCAGGGAGAAGTTTAGGGTATTGTGTTCCTTAAGGTGTACTGGGAGGATATTATTACAGATAGAGTTATGGTGTGACTCTGATTTGAGGGTGAGCACGAGATTGTGGGTCAGCGTTACTGTGAGGCGTGTTTGCTGTCAATGGTTACGGTGAGGGGTTATGTCCAGGTGCCAGAGCTAGGCTTACTGTTAGATGTTCAGTATGTTGTACGGTGAGTATAGGGATAAGGTTCATATTAGAGTTAGTGCCCAGCTGTGATGTGAGAGGAAGACCTAGTTTGAGGTTCAGTGTTAATGTGTGGCATGGGTGATGTCAGTAGTGATGTTGAAGGGTTAGGTCCAGGTGACTGTGCTAAGGTTATTGTTAGGTGTTCACTAAGGTGATCGGGATGGATAGGGCTATATTTTGATTTAGGTTTTGGCTGTGATGTGAGTGGAAGCATAAGTTTGAGGTTCTGGTTTATGGTGTGGTGTGGGTGTCATCGGTTGGTGACTGTGTGGAGTCAGGTCCAGGTTCCAGGGCTAAGGCTAGGATTTTGTGTTAGGTGAAGTTTATGGGAAGTATACAGTTATGGATAGAGATAGGGTTTGGTACTGATGTGAGGGTAAATGCGAGATTGAGGTTCAGTGATAAGGTGAGGTGTGGGTGATATCAATGGTGAAGTTGAAGTGTCAGGTCAGGGCTGGTATTAGGGGTATGCGTATGGGAAGGAGTATGGGGAATATTGTGTTAGAGACAGAGTTTCGATCCGGCCTGATATCAGAGCAATAGCCCAATTGACCTTCAGGATTATGGTGAGGCATGGGTGAAATTGAGGCTGATGGTGAGGGTTCAGGTCCAGGGACCAGAGCTAGGGTTAGGGTTTGGTGTTCTCTAAGCAGTACAGAGGGAATAGGTTTATGTTTAGAGTTAGGATCCATCTCTAACGTGAGGGCAAGTCTGAGATTGTGGTTCAGTGTTAAGAAGAGGCATGGGTGACATCGCTGATGAAGGTGAAATGTCAGGTCCAGTCGCCCGGTCTAGGCCGAGGGTTAGGTTTGTGTAAGAAGTATGGGGTAGATAGGAGTACATTTAGCATTCAGATCTTGCTGTGAAGTGAGGGAGATTGCGAGATTGAGGTTTAGGTTTAAGGTGAGGCATGGGTGATATCAATGGTGAAGGTGGAGTGTCAGGTCATGGGGCCAGGTATAAGGATAGCATAATTTGTTCATTTAGGAGTACGGGGATGATAGGGTTACAGCTAGAGTTCAGATATGATGTGAGGTTGACGGCCAGATTGAGCTCCAGGATGATGGTGAGGCATAGAAGACGTCGTTGCTGATGGTGAAGTTTCAGGTCAAGGGGCCAGGTAGATGGGTAAGGTTTGTGTTCCTAAAGGTGTGTGGGTTGCATAGGTTACGAATAGTGTTAGGGTGTGTTTCTGATGTGAGGGTGGGCACAACATTGAGTATCAGTGTTACGGTGCGGCATTGGAATGTCTATGGATATGGTGAGTGGTTAGGTCCAGGTGCCAGGACCAGGGTTAGAGTTAGTTGTTTGGTAAGTTGAACGGAGAGGATAAGGTTACAATTATAGTTAGGGACCTGCTGTGATATGAGGGTGGGTCCTAGATGGATGTTCCGTTTTATGGTGTTATGTGGCTGATGTCAATGGTGAAGTTGAGGCCTCAGGTACAGGGGCCTGTGCTCGGGTTATGGTTAGATGTTTGGTAGGTTTACAGTGATGATAGTGTTTCGTTTAGAGTTGGGGACTGGTTCCGATTTGCTTTGTAACTTGTGTTTGTTTTTCTAGGTTATGGTGTTGCGTGGGTGACGTCAGTGGTGACGGGGATGGGTCAGGTCCAGTAGAAGAGCTAAGGTTAGGGTTTTGTGTTCTGTAAGGTGTACGGGGAGGAAAGGGTTCTGGATAGACTTAGGGTCCAGCTCTGATGTGAAGGTGAGTGCGAGATTGATGTTCAGTGTGAAGGTGAGGCGTGGTTGACGTCGATGGTGAAGGTGAACTTTCAGGTCTTTCGTCGTGGCTGGGGTTACTGTTAGGTGTTCAGTAAGGATTATGGGGATGACAGGGTTACAGATAGAGGTCAGATGCAGCTCTGATGTGAGGGCAATTGCCGACTGAGCTTCAGGGTTATTTTGAGGCATGGGAGACACTGATAAATACCATGGCAGTTCACATGCAGTGGCCAGGGTAGGGAAAGGGCTTTCTGTTCTGTAAGTTGTATGGGTAGGATAGGGTTATGGATAGGGTTAGGGTATGTCTCTAAGGGTATGTGAAGGTGAGCAAGAGATTGAGATTCAGGGTTATGGTGAAGGTTGTGTGAAGTCAAAGGTTACGGTGAGGTCTCGGGTTGAGGTGCCATGCCTAGGGTTAGGGTTAGTTGTTCGGTATTTTGTACAGAGAGGATAAGGTTATGATTAGGGTTAGGGTCTGCCTATAATGTGAGGGAGAGGGTGCGTTTGAGTTTCAGGATTACAGTCAGGCAATTGCAACGTCCATGGTAATGGTCGAGTGTCAAGCCATGAACCACTCTACAGTTGGGGTTATGTGTTTTGTAAAGTGTATGGGGAAGATAATGTTATGGTTAGGTTTAGGATCCTTCTCTGATATGAGTGTGATGGCGAGATTGAGCTTCAGGATTATAGTGAGGCATGGGTGATGTCAATGCTAACAGTGATGATTCAGGTACAGGGGCCAGGCCTAGAGTTACTGTATTGTATTCTGTAAGCTCTATGTAGAGGATAGTGTTGTACTTAGAGTTAGGGTTCTGCTGTGATGTGAGGAGGAGTGTGAGATTCAGGTTCATTATTAAGTTGAGGCATGGGTGACGTTGATGGTGCCTTTGAGGGGCAGGTCCAGGGCCCTGGGCTAAGGTCATGGTTAGGTGTTCAGTAAGGTGTACAGTGAGGATAAGGATTTGTTTACCGTTAGGGTATGGTTCTGATGTACAGGAGAGCACGTGATTGAGGTTCTGTGTTATTGTTAAGTGTGTTGTTGACAGTGACATGTAAGGGTCAGTTGCAAAGGCAAGGACTAAGGTTAGGATTTTGTATTCTGGAAGGTGTATGTGGAGGATAGGTTTCCAGATAGAATTAGGACTTGGCTATAATGGGAGGGAAAGTGCCAGATTGAGGTTTGGTGTTACTGGGAGGCGTGGTTGACATTGATTGTGAAGGTGAAGAGTCAGTTAAGTGTTTGGGGCTAGGACTACAGTTACGTGTTTGGTGAGGTGTCCCCAGATGATGCAGATACAGTTAGATCTCAGATTTGGATCTGAAGTGAGGGCGATTGCAAGATTGAGTTTCAGGTTTAAGGTGAGGGGTGATTGTTATCAATGCTGAACTTGAAGTGTCAGGTCAAGGGGTTTGGGTTTGCATTAGGATTAGTTGTTCTGTAAAGAGTACAGGAATGATAGGGTTACAGATAGTGTTCAGTTTCGGCTCTGACGAGAAGTGAATGGCCAGATTGAGCTTCAGATTTAGTGTAAGGCGTAGGAGACATTGTTGCTAATGGTGAAGTTTCACATTCAGGGGACAGGGTGAAGTTTCGGGTATTTTGTTTCTTAAACTGTACCTGGAGGATTGGATTAAGGATAGAGTTAGGGTGTGTCCCTGATGAGAGGGTGAGCACTAGATTGAGTATCAAGGTTACGGTGAGGCGTGTTTGATGTCAATGTTTACGTTGTGGGGTTAAGTCCAGGTGCCAGAGCTCGGGTTATTGTTAGTTATTCAGTACGTTGTACGGAGAGGATAAGGTTATGATTAGAGTTAGGGCCCAGCTGTGATGTGATGGTAAATCCTAGATTGAGGTTCAGTGTTAATGTGTGGCATGGGTGATGTCGATAAAGATGGTGAGGTGTAGGTCCAGTTGACTGTGCTAAGGTTATTGTAAGGCATTCACTAAGGTGTATGGGATGGATAGGGCTATATTTAAATTTAGGTTTCAGCTATCTTGTGAGTGGGAGCGTGAGATTGAGGTTCTGGTTTATGGTAAGGTGTGGGTGTTATTGATTGGTGACTGTGTGTGGTTTAGTCCAGGTTCCAAGGCTAGGGATAGTGTTTTGTGTTAGGTGAAGTGTATGGGAAGTATACTATTATGGATAGAGATAGGATCTGGCTGTGATGTGAGGGTGAGGGCAAGACTGACGTTCAGTGTTAAGGTGAGGTGTGGGTGATATAAATGGTGAAGGTGATGTGTCAGGTCAGGGCTTGGAGCTACTGATAATGTTAGGCATATGGGAATTAGTATGGGGAAGATCGTGTTGGAGTTAGTGTTCGGATCCGGCCCTGATATGACAGCAATAGCCCAATTGACCTTCAGGATTATGGTGAGGCATGGGTGACATCGATGTTGATGGTGGGGATTCAGGTCCTGGGATGAGGGCTAGTGTTAGGATTTGGTGTTCTGTAAGCAGTACAGAGAGGATAGGTTTATGTTTAGTTAGGTTCGAGCTCTGACGTGAGGGCAAGCTTGAGGTTGAGGTTCAGTGTTAACAAGAGGCATGGGTGACATCACTGATGAAGGCGAAGTGTGAGGTCCAGTGGCCCAGGCTAGGGCTATGGTTAGGTTTCTGTAAGGAGTATGGGGTGGATATGACTACAGTTAGAGTTCAGATCTGGCTCTGAAGAGAGGGAGATTGTGAGAATGTCATTCCGTTTTAAGGTGAGGCATGGGTGATATCAATGGTGAAGGTGGAGTGTCAGGACTTGGGGCAAGGGCTAGGGTTAGTATGAGTTGTTCAGTAAGGAGTACAGGGATGATAGGGTTATTGCTAGAGTTCGGATCTGGCTCTGATGTGTGGGTTATGGCCAGATTGAGCTTCAGGATGATGGTGAGGCATAGGAGACAACATTGCTGAGGGTGAAGTTTCAGGTCCAGGGGCGAGGGAGAGGATTAGGGTTTGTGTTCCTAAAGGTGTACAGGGTGGATAGGATTACGAATTGTGTTAGAGGGTCTTTCTGCTGTGAGGGTGAGTGCAACATTGAGCATCAGTTTTACGGTGAGGCACAGGTGATGAAAATTGTTTTGGTGAAAGGTTAGGTCCAGGTGCATGGGCTTGGGTTAGGGTTCGTTGTTTGGTAACTTGTATGGAGAGAATAAGGTTATAATTAGAGTTAGGGTCTGGCTGTGATGTGAGGGTGAGTCCTAGATTATGGTTCCATTTAATGGTGTGGTGTGGGTGACGTAAATTGTGATTGTGAGGTATCAAGTACAGGGGCCTTTGCTCGGGTTATGGCTAGGTGTTTGGTAGGTGTACAGTGATGATAGGGTTTCATTTCGAGTTTGGACCTGTTTCTGTTATGCTGTGGAGCGCGTGTTTGTTTTGTTAGGTCATGGTGTTGTGTGGGTGACGTCAGTGGTTATGAGGGGGATCAGGCCCAGTGGTAGCGGCTAAGTTAAGGGTTTTGTGTTTTGTAAGGTGTATGGGGAGGATAAAATTCTGGGTAGAATTAGCTTCCACCTCTCATGTGAGAGTGAGTGCGAGATTGAGGTTCAGTGTTAAGGTGTGGTGAGGTTGACACTGATGGTGAAGGTGAAGGTGAAGGTCAGTTGTCGGGGCTTAGGTTACTGTTAGGTGTTCATTAAGGAATATGGGGATGGCAGGGTTACTGTTAGTGTTCATATGTGGCTCTGATGTGAGTGCAATGGCCAGATTGAGCTTCAGGGTTATGGTGAGGCATGGGAGACTTTGATGGATATGATGACCGTTCACATCCAGGGGTTAGAGCTAGGGATAGGGCTTTGTGTTTTGTAAGGTGTATTCGTAGGATTTGGTTACGGATACAGTTAGGGTGTGTCTCTGATGTGAGGGTGAGCATGACATTGAGGTTCAGGGTTATGGGGAAGCATGGGTTATGTCAATGGTTACAGTGAGGGCTCAGCTTCACGTGCAATGACTAGGGTTAGTGTTAGTGGTTCAGTATGTTGTACAGAGAGGATAAGTTTATGATTAGAGTTAGGGTTCAGGTATAACATGACGGAGAGGGTGCGATTGAGTTTTAGGACTACAATGAGACAAGCGCAACGTCCACGGTGATGGTGGAGTGTCAAGCTACCAGCCACCTCTACGGATGAGTTTATGCTTTTGGTAAAGTGTATGGGGAAGGTAAAGTTATGGTTAGCGTTGGGATACTCCTCTGATGTAAGGGCAATGGTGAGATTGAGCTTCAGGATTATGGTGAGGCATGTGTGATGTCGATGCTATCAGTGAGGATTCAGTTGCAGTGGCCAGGCCTAGGGTTAGGGTATTGTATTCTGTAAGCTCTACGGAGAGGTTAGTGTTATGTTTTGAGTTAGAGTTTGGCTGTAATGTGAGGGCGAGCCTGAGAATCAGGTTCATTATTAAGTTGACTCATGGGTGACATTGATGGAGCCATTGGGTTGCAGGTCCAGGGTCCAGTGCTAGGGTTATGGTTAGGTGCTCGGTAATGTGTACGGTGAGGATTGGGTTTTGTTTAGAGTTAGGGTATGGTTCTGATATACAGGGGAGCACATGATTGCGGTTCTGGGTTATGGTGAGTTTTTGGTGTCGTTGACGGTGACGAGGAAGGGTCAGTTCCATTGGCAAGGGCTAAGGTTAGGATTTTGTGTTCTGTAACGTGTATGGGGAGAATAGGTTTCCAGATAGAGTTAGGGCTTGGCTATAATGTGAAGGAAAGTGCGAGATTGAGGTTCAGTGTTAAGGTGAGGTGTGGTTGATGTCGATGGTGAAGGTGAAGTGTCAGTAAAGTGTTTGGGTCTAGGGCTACTGTTAAGGGTTTGGTAAGGAGTAACCAGATGATGGGACTACAGTTAGATCTCAGATTCGGCTCTAAAGTGGGGCGACTGTGAGATTGAGTTTCAGGTTTAAGGTGAGGTGTGGTTTTTATCAATGTTAAAGTTGAAGTGTCAGGTCATACGGCTTGGGTTAGGGTTAAGGTTATTTTTTCAGTAAGGAGTACAGGGATGATAGGGTTACAGTTAGAGTTCGGATCTGGCTCAGACTTGTGATCAATGGTCAGATTGAGCTTCAGGATTATGGTGACGCGTAGGAGACATTGTTGCTGATGGTGAAGTTTCAGGTCCAGGGGCCAAGGTGAAGGTTATGGTACTGTGTTCCTTAAGGTGTACCAGGAGGATAGAATTATGGATAGAGTTATGGAGTGTCTCTGATGTGAGGGTGAGCACCAGATTGAGGATCAGGATTATGGTGAGGCATGTTTGATGCCAATGCTTATGGTGAGGGGTCAGGTCCAGGTGCCAGATCTAGGGTTAGTGTTAGTTGTTCAGTATGTTCTACTTAGAATTTATGTTAATGATAAGAGTTAGGACCCAGCTGTGATGTGAGGGCCAGCCCTCTATTGAGGTGCAGTGTTTACGTGTGGCATCGTGATATTGATACTTATTCTGAGAGGTCAGGTCCAGGGGACGGTGGTAAGGTTATTTTAGGTGTTCACTAAGGTGTGCAGGATGGATCAGGCTATATTTTGATTTTGATTTCAGCCGTGATGTGGGTGGGAGTGAGATTCATGTTCTGGTTTATAGTGAGGTGTGTGTCATCGTTTGGTGACTGTGTGGAGACAGGTCCAGGTTCCAGATTCCAGGGCTAGGGTTACTGTTTTCTGTTAGGTGAAGTGTATGGGAAGGATACAGTTATGGATAGAGATAGGGTCTGGCTGTGATGTGAGGGTGAGTGCGAGATTGAGGTTAAGTGTTAAGGTGAGGCGTTTTTGAAGTCTATGGTGAAGGTGAGGTTTCATGTCAGTGGTCAGGGCTTGGGTTTCTGTTAGGTGTTCAGTGAGGAGTATGGGGATGAAAGGGTTACAGTTAGACGTCAGATGCGACTCTGATGTGAAGGCAATGGCCGAATTGAACTTCAGGGTTATGTTGAGGCATGGGAGACATTGATGGTTTCCATGACAGTTCACAATCTAGGGCCAGTGCTAGGGTTAGGCTTTGTGTTGTGTAAGGTGTATAGGTAGGATCGGTTTATGGATAGAGTTAGGTTGTGTCTCTGATGTAAGGGTGAGCACGAGATTGAGGATCAGAGTTATGATGAGGCGTGTTTGATGTCAATGGTTATGATGAGGGTTTATGTCCAAGTGCCAGAGCTGGGTTAGTGTAAGTTGTTCATTATGTTTTACAGAGAGGCTAGGGTTATGGTTAGTTAGGGCCCAGCTTTGATGAGAGAGCAAGACCTACATTGAGGTTCAGTGTTAATATGCGGCATGGGTGATGTTGTTAGTGACAGTGAGTGGTCAGGCCCAGGGTACGGTGCTAAGGTTATTGTTAGGTGTTTACTGAGGTGTATGGGATGGATAGGGCTATATTTAGATTTATATTTCAGCTGTGATGTGAGTGGGAGCGTGAGATTGTGGTTCTGGTTTATGGTGAGGTGTGGGTGTCATCAATTGGTGACTGTGTGGAGTCAGGTCCAGCTTCCAGGGCTAGGGTTAGGGTTTGTGTTAGGTGAAGTGTATGGGAAGGATACAGTTATGGATAGAGATAGGGACTGGCTGTGATGTGAGGGTGAGTGCGAGATTGAGGTTCTGTGTTAAGGTGAGGTGTGCTTGATACCAATGATGAATGTGAAGTGTCAGGTCATGGCTTCGGGCTAGTGTTAGGGTTAGGCATATGGGAAGGACTATGGGGAGATCGGGTTAGAGATAGAGTTTGGTTCTGCCCCTGATATGAGCGCGATAGCCCAATTGACCTTCAGGATTGTTGTGAAGCATGGGTGACATCGATGCTGATGGTTAGGATTCAGGTCCAGGGACCAGGGCTAGGATTATGGATTCATGTTCTGTAAGCAGTACAGAGAGGATAGCTTTATGTTTAGTGTTAGTGTCCAGCTATGATGTGAGAGCAAGTCTGAGTTTGAAGTGCAGTGTTAAGAAGACGAATGGGTTGCATCACTGATGAAGGTGTAGTGTCAGGTCCAGTGGCCTGGGCTAGGGCTAGGGTTAGGTTTCTGTAAAGACTACGGGGTAGATAGGATTTCAGTTACAGTTCAGATCTGGCTCTGATGTGATGGTGTTGGCCAGATTGATCTTCAGGATGATGGCAAGGCATAGGAGACGTCATTGCTGATGGTAAAGTTTCAGGTCCATGGGCTAGGGAGAGGGTTAGGGTTTGCGTTCTGAAAGGGGTAAGGTGTGGATAGGGTTATGAATAGTGTTATGGTGTGTTTCTTATGTGAGGGTGATCACAACATTTTGATTCAGTGTCATGGTGAGGCATGGGTTTTGTCAATGGTTATGGTGAGTAGTTAGATCCAGGTGCTAGGGTTAGGGTTAGTTGTTCAGTACGTCGTACAGAGAGGATAATGTTACGATTAGAGTTAGTGTTGGGCTGTGATGTGAGGTTGAGTCCTGGATTGAGGTTCTGTTTTATGGTGTCTTGTGGGTGACGTCAATGGTGAAGTAGAAGGGTCAGGTACAGTGGCCTGTGCTCGGATTATGCTTAGGTATTTGGTAAGTGTACAGTGAGGATAGTGTTTCATTAAGGGTGAGGGCCCTGTTCTTGTTCTAGGTTATGGTGTGGCATGGGTGCGTCAATGGTGACGGGGAGGGGTCAGGTCCAATGGCAAGGTCTAAGGTTATGGTTTTGTGTTCTCTAAGGTGTACGGAGAGGATAGGGTTCTGGATAGAGTTAGGTTCCACTCTAATGTGAGGGTGAGTGCAATATTGACGTTGAGTATTAAGGTGAGGCGTGGTTGAAGTCGATGGAGAAGGTTAAGTTTTAAGTCAATGGTTGGGGTTTGGATTACTATTAGGTGTTCAGTAAGGAGTATGGGGAAGACAGGGTTACAGTTAGAATTCAGATGCGCCTCTGATGTGAAAGTAATGGGCAGCCTGAGCTTCAGCTTGATGAGGGGTCATGGGAGACATTGTAGGTTATCGTGATGGTTCACATGCAAGGGCCAGGGCTAGGGCTAGGGCTTTGTGTTCTGTAAGGTTTATGGGTAGGATGGGGTTATGGATAGTGTTAGGGTGTGTCTCTGATGTGAGGGTGAGCATGACATTGAGGTTCAGGGTTATGGTGAAGCATGGGTGATGTCAGTGGTTACAGTGAGGGCTCAGGTCCAGGTGCCACGGCTAGCGTTAGGGTTAGTTGTTCGGTATGTTGTACGGAGAGGATAAGTTTACGGTTTGGGTTAGGGTCTGGCTATAATGTGAGGGAGAGAGCGCGATTGAGCTTCAGGTTTACAATCAGTTAAGCACAACGTCCATGGTTGCGGTGGAGTGTCAAGCCACCAGCCACTACTACGGTTGAGGTTATGTGCTTGGTAAAGCGTATGGGGAGGATAAAGTTATGGTTGGAGTTAGGATCCTCGTCTGATGTGAGGGTGATGGCAAGATTGAGTTTCAGGATTATCGTGAAGCATGGGTGATGTCTATACTAAAAGTTAGGATTTAGGTACAGTGTCCTGGTCTTGGGTTAGGGTATTGTATTCTGTATGCTCTACGGATAGGATAGGGTTATGTTTAGAGTTAGGGTTCAGCTGTGATGTGAGGGCGAGTCTCGATTCAGGTTCATTATTAAGTTGAGGCATGGGTGACTTTGTTGGTGCCATTGAGGGGCAGATCCAGGGGCTTGTGCTAGTATTATCATTAGGTTTTCGGTTAGGTATGCAGTGAGATTGGGTTTTGTTTCGTGTTAGGGTATGGTTCTGATATACAGGGGAGCACATGATTGATGTTCTGGGTAATGTGAGGTGTAGGTGTCGTCGACAGTTACAGAAAGGGTCAGTTAAAGTGGCAAGGAGAAAGGTTAAGATTTTGTGTTCTGTAAGGTATATGGGGAGTATAGGTTTCCGTATAGTTCCGTATAGGCTTGGCTATAACGTGAGGGAGAGTGCGAGATTGAGGTTCAGTGTTAAGGTGAGGTGTACTTGATGTCGATGGTGAAGGTGAAGTGTCAATTCAGTGTTTGGGGCTTGGGCTACTGTTAGGTGTTTTGTAAGGAGTACACGGATGTTGGGGTCACAGTTAGAGCTCAGATTCGTCTCTGAATTGAGGGCTATTGTGAGACTGAGTTTCAGTTTTAAGGTGAGGCGTAGATGTTATCAATGTTGAAATTGAAGTGTAAGGTCATGGGTCTTGGGTAAGGGTTAGGATTAGTTGTTCAGTAAGGAGGACAGGGATGACCGGGTTACAGTTAGAGTACGGAAATGGCTCTGATGTGAGGTCAATGGCCAGATTGACTTAAGGATTATGGTGAGGCATTGGAGACATTGTTCCTGATGGTGAAATTTCAGGTCCAGGGGCCAGGGAAAAGGTTATGGTACTGTGTTCCTTAAGGTGTACTGGGAGGAAAGTATTACCGATAGAGTTATGGTGTGTCTCTGATGTGAGAGTGGGTATGAGATAGAGGATCAGGGTTATGGTGAGGCGTGTTTGATGTCAATGGTTATGGTGAGGGATTAGGTCCAAGTGCCAGAGCTAGGGTTAGTCTTAGTTGTCCAGTATGTTGTACGGAGAGGATGAGGTTATGATTAGAGTTCGGGCCCAGGTGTGATGTGCGGGCAAGACCTAAACTGAGGTTCAGTGTTAATGTGTGGCAAGGGTGATATCAATAGTGATGGTGAGGGTTCCGGTCCAGGGACCAGGGCTTGGGTTAGTATTTGGTGTTCTGTAAGCAGTACAGAGAAGATAGGTTTATGTTTAGAGTTAAGGTCTAGCTCTGATGTGAGGGCAAGTCTGAGGTTGAGGTACAGTGTTAACAAGAGGCATGGGTAACATCGCTCATGAAGGTGAAGTGTCAGGTCCAGTGGCCTGGTCTAGGTCTAGGGTTAGGATTCTGTATGGAGTACGGGGTAGATAGGATTACAGTTAGAGTTCAGATTCGGCTCTGAAGTGAGGGAGATTGAGAGATTGAGGTTCAGATTTAAGCTGATGCAAGGGTGATATCAATGGTGATGGTGAAGTGTCAGGACATGGAGCAATGTCTACGGTTACCATTAGTTGTGCACTAAGGAGTACAGGGATGATAGGGTAAAAGCTAGAGTTCCGATCTGGCTCTGATGTGAGGTTAATGGCCACATTGACCTTCAGGATGATGGTGAGGCATAGGAGACGTCCTAGCTGACGGTGAAGTTTCAGGTCCAGGGGCCAGGTAGAAGGTTAGGGGTTGTTTTCCTAAAGGTGTACAGGGTGGATAGGGATATGAATAGTGTTAGGGTGTGTCTCTGATGTCAGGGTGAGTGCAACATGGAGTATCAGTGTTCTGGTGAGGCATGGGTAGTATGAATGGTTATGGTGAGCGGTTAGGTCCAGGTGTCAGGGTTAGGGTTAGGGTTAGTTGTTCGTTACATTGTACGGAGAGGATAAGGTTACAATTAGAGTTAGGGTGTGGCTGTGATTTGAGCGTGAGTCCTAGATTGAGGATCCGTTTTATGGTGTGGTGTGGGTGACGTCATTGGTGAAGGTGAGGGTTTAGGAATAGGGGCCTGTGCTCGGGTGATGGTTAGGTGTTCGTAAGGTGTACAGTGAGGATATGGTTTCATTTAGAGTTAGGGCCTGGTTCTGATGTCCAAAGGAGCATTCGTTTGATGTTTTAGGTTATGGTGTGGCGTGCGTGATGCCAATGGTGATGGGGAGGGGTCAGGTCCAGTGGAAACGGCTAAGGTTATGGTTCTGTGTTCTTTGAGGTGTGCCAGGAGGATAGGGTACTAGATAGAGTTAGGCTCTGGCTCTGATGTGAGGGTTAGTGCGAGATTCACGTTCAGTGTTAAGGTGAGTCGTGGTTGATGTCTAAGGTGAAGGTGAAGTTTCAGGGCAGCGGTCAGTGCTTGGGTTACTCTTAGGTGTTCAGTAAAGAGTATGGGGATGACACAGTTACAGTTAGAGGTCAGACAAGGCTCTGATGTGAGCACAAAGGCTAGATTGAGCTTCAGGTTTATGGTGAGGCATTGGAGTCTCTTATGGATACTATGACGGTTCACCTGCAGGGGCTAGGGATAGGGCTTTGTGTTCTGTAAGGTGTATGGGTATGATAGGGTTATGCATACAGTTAGGGTGTATCTCTGATATGAGTGTGAGAATGACATTGAGGTTCAGGGTTATGGTGAAACATGGGTGTTGTCAATTGTTACAGTGTGGGCTCAGGTCAAGGTGCCATGGCTGGGGTTAGGGTAAGTTGTTCGGTATGTTGTACAGAGAGGATTAGTTTATGATTAGAGCTGGGGTCTGGCTATAATGTGAGGGAGAGGATGCGATTCAGTTTCAGGATTACAGTGAAGCAAGTGCAACGTCCATGGTGATGGTGGAGAGTCAAGCCACCAGCCACTACTACAGTTGGGGTTATGTGTTAGGTAAAGTGTATAGGGAGGATAAAGTTATAGATAGAATTAGGATCCTCCTCTGATGTGAAGGTGATGGTGAGGTTGAGCTTCAGGATTATCGTGAGGCATGGGTGATGTTGATGCTAACAGTGAGGATTCAGGTACAGAGGCCAGGCCTAGGGATAGCCTATTGTATTCTGTAAGCTCTATGGAGAGGATAGGGTTATATTTATAGTTAGGGTTTGGTTGTGATGTGAGGGAGAGTCTGAGATTCAGGTTCATTTTTACGTTGAGACATGGGTGATGATGGTACCATTGTGGGGCAGGACCAGGGGCATGTGCTAGGGTTTTCTTTAGGTGTTCGGTAATGTGTACAGTGAGGATAGGGATTCATGTAGAGTTAGCGTATGGTTCTGATGTAGATGGAGTCATGTGATTGAGGTTCTGGGTTATGGTGTTTTGTGGGTGTCATCGATGGTGACGGGAAGAGGCCAGATACAGTGACAAGGGCTAATGTCAGGGTTTTGTGTTCTGTAAGTTGTATGGGGAGGATAGGTTTCCAGATAGAGTTAGGACTTGGCCACAATGTGAGGTAAAGTGTGTGATAGAGGTTCAGTGATAAGGTGAGGTGTGGTTGATGTTGATGGTGAAGGGGAGGTGTCAGTTAAGTGTTTGGCGCTAGGCCTTCTGTTAGGAGTTTGGTAAGGAGTACACGAATGATGGGGTTACACTTAGAGCTCAGATTCTTCTCTGAAGTGAGGGCGATTGCGAGATTGAGTTTCAGGATTAAGGTGAGGTGCAGTTGTTATCAATGTTGAAGTTGAAGTGCCAGGTCATGGGCCTTGGGTTAGGGTTAGGGTTAGTTGTTCAGTAAGGAGTACAACGATGATAGGCTTACAGTCAGAGTTTGGATCTGGCTCTGACGTCAGGTTAATGGCTAGATTGAGCTTCAGGTTTACCCTGAGGCATATGAGACACTACTGCTGATGGTGAGGTTTCAGATCCAGGGGCCAGGGAGAAGGTTAGGGTATTGTGTTCAAGGTGTACCTGGAGGATTGGATTATGGATAGAGTTAGGGTGGGTCTACTATGTGATGTTGAGCAAGAGATTGAAAATCAGGGTTACAGTGATGCGTGTTTGATGACAATGGTTATGGCGATGGGTTACGTCCAGGTGCCAGAGCTAGGGTTAGTGTTCGTTGTTCAGTATCTTGAATGGAGAGGATAAGGTTATGATTAGAGTTAGGGTCCAGCTGTGATGTAAGGACAAGACCTATACTGAGCTTCAGTGTTAATGTGTGGCATGGGTGATGTTGATATTGACAGTGAGGGGTCAGGTCCAGGGGACTGTGCTAAGCTTACTGTTAGGTGTTCACTAAGGTGTACGGGATGGATAGGGCTATATTTAGATTTAGGTTTCGCCTGTGAAGTGAGTGGGAAGGTGAGATTGATGTTCTGGTTTATGGTGAGGTGTGGGTGTCATCAATTGGTGACTGTGTGGAGCCAGGCCCAGGTTGCAGGGCTAGGGTTAGGGTTTTGTGTAAGGTGAAGTGTATGGGAGTTATACAGTTATGGATAGTGATAGGGTCTGGCTGTATTGTGGGGGTGAATGCGAGATTGCGGTTCAGTGTTATGGTGAGGTGTGGGTGATATCAATGGTGAAGGTGAAGTGTCAGGTCAGGGCTTGGAGCTATTGTTAGATTTAGGCATATGGGAAGGTGTACGGGGAAGATCAGTTTAGAGTTCGAGTTCGGATCCGGCCCTGATTCGAGAGCATTAGCCCAATTGACCTTCAGGATTATGGTGAGGCATGGGTGACATCGATGCTGATGGTGAGGGTTCAGGCTGAGGTACCAGGGGTAGGGTTAGGGTTTGGTGTTCTGTAGCAGTAGAGAGAGGATAGGTTTATCTTTTGAGTTAGGGTCCAGCTGTGACGTGAGGGCAAGTCTGTGGTTGAGGTTCAGTGTTAAGAAGAGGCATGGATGACATCGCTGATGAAGGTGAAGGGTGAAGTCCAGTGGCCCGGGCTAGGGCTTATTATAGGTTTCTTTAAGGGGTATGGGGTTCATAGGATTACAGTTAGATTTCATATCCGTCTGTGATGTGAAGGAGATTGCAAGATTGAGGTTCAGGATTAAGGTGAGACATGGATGATATTAATGGAGAAGTTGGAGTGTCCGGATATGGGGCAACTTCTAGGGTTAGCATTAGATGTTCAGTAAGGAGTATGGGTATGATAGGGTTACAGCTAGAGTTCGGATCCGATGTGAGGGTGAAGGCCAAATTGAGCTTCAGGATTATGGTGAGGCATAGGAGACGTGATTGCTGATGGTGATGTTTCAGGTCCAGGTACCAGGGAGAGGGGTAGGGTTTGTGTTCCTAAAGGTGTATGGGGTGGATAGGGTCACGAATAGTGTTAGACTGTGTCTCTGATGTGAGGGTGAGCACCGTATTGAGTATCTGTGTTACGGTGCGGCATGGCTGATGTCAATGGATATGTTGAGCCATTAGGACCAGGTGACAGGGCTAGGGTTAGGGTTAGTTGTTCAGTATGTTGTACGGAGAGGATAAGGTTATGATTAGAGGCAATGTCCAGCTGTGATGTGCGAGTGCATCCTAGATTGAGGTTCCGTTTTATAGTGTGTTGTGAGTGATGTCAATGGTGAAGGTGTGGGGTCATGTACAGGGGCCTGTGTTTGGGTTATGGTTAGGTGTTAAGCAGGTGTACAGTCATGATAGGGTTTCGTTTAGAGTTAGCGCCTGGTTCTGATGTTCTGTGGAGCACGCGTTTGTTGTTCTAGGCTATCGTGTGGTGTGGGTGACGTCAATGGTGACAGGGATGGGTCAGGTCCAGTGGCAAGGACTAAGGTTTGGATTTTGTGTTCAGTAAGATGTACACTGAGGATAGGGATGTGTTTAGAGTTAGGGTATGTGTCTGATGTACAGGGAAGCACGTGATTGAGGTTCTGGGTTATGGTGAAGTGTGGGTGTCATCGACAGTGACAGGAAGGGGCCAGTTCCAGTGACAAGGGATAATGTTAGGATGTTGTGTTCTGTAATGTACATGGGGAGGATACATTTCCGGATAGATTTAGGACTTGGCTATAATGTGAGGGAAAGTGCGTGATTGAGCTTAAGTGTTAAGGTGAGGCGTGGTTGATGTTGATGTTGAAAGTGAAGTGTCAATTAACTCTTTGGGGCTAGGGCTACTGTTAGGTGCTTGTTAAGGAGTACACGGATGATGGGGTTACCTTTACAGCTCAGATTCTTCTCTGAAGGGAGGGTGATTGCGAGATTGAGTTTCAGGTTTAAGGTGAGGTGTGGTTGTTATTAATGTTGAGGTTGAAGTTTCAGGTCACGGGCCTTGGGTTAGGGTTTGGGTTATGCATATGGCAAGTAGTACGGGAAGATGCAGATAGAGTTACAGTTTGGATCCTGCCCTGATATGAGACCAATAGCCGAACTGACCTTCAGGATTATGGTGTGGCATGTGTGATATTGCGGATGAAGGTGAAGTGTTAGATCCAGTGGGCTCTGGCTAGGGCTTGTGTTACGTTTCTGTAAGGAGTATGGGGTAGACAGGATTACAGTTAGAGTTCAGATCCGGCTCTGAAGTGAGGAAGATTGTGAGATTGAGGTTCAGGATTAAGATGAGGCATGGATGATATCAATGGTGAAGGTGAAGTGTCAGGACATGGGGCAAGGGCTTGGGTTAGCATTAGTTGTGCAGTAAGGAGTACGGGGATGATAGGGTTACAAGTAGAGTTCAGATCTGGCTCTGACGTGAGGGTGATGGCCAGATTGAGCTTCAGGATGATGGTGAGGCATAGGATACGTTGTTGCTGATGGTGAAGTTTCAGGTCCAGGGGACAGGGATAGGGTTAGGGTTTGTGTTCCTAAATGTGTATGGGGTGGATAAGGTTATGAATAGTGTTATGGTGTGTTGTTTCTTATGTTAAGGTAAGCTCAACATTGAGTATCAGTGTTACAGTGAGGCACGGGTGATGTTAACGGTTATGGTTAGCATTTATTTCCAGATGCCAATGCTAGGGTTAGGGTTAGTTGTTCAGTACGTTGTACGGAGAGGATAAGATTTCGATTACAGTTAGGGTCCAGCTCTGATGTAAAATTGAGTCCTAGATTGAGATTCTGTTTTATGTTGTGGTTTGGGTGACGTCTATGGTGAAGGTGAGGTGTCAGGCACAGGGTTCTCGGGTTATGGTTAGGTGTTTGGAAGGTGTACAGTGAGGATAGGGTTTCTCCTAGAGTTAGTGCCTTGTTCTGATGTGCTGTGGAGCGCGTATTTGTTGTTCTAGCTTATGGTGTGGCGTGGGTTATGTCAATGGTGACAGGGAGGTGTCAGGTCCAGTGGCGAGGGCTAAGGTTAGGTTTTGTTTTCTGTAAGGTGTACGGGGAGAATAGGTTTCTGGATAGAGTTAGGGTCCGGTTCTGATGTGAGGGTGAGTGCGAGATTGACGTTCAGTGTTAAGGTGAGGCGTGGTTGATGTTGATGGTGAAGGTGAAGTTTCATGTCGGTGGTGGGGCTTGGGTTACTGTTAGGTTTTTAGTAAGGCATATGGAGGTGATAGGGTTGCAGTAAGAGGTCAGATGTAGCTCTGATGTGAGGGCTATGCCAGATTCAGCTTCAGTGTTATTGTGAGGCATGGGAGACATTGATGCTTCAGGACAGTTCACATACAGGGGCAAGGTCTAGGAATAGGGCTTTAAGTTCTGTAAGGTGTATGGGTAGGATAGGTTTACGGGTAGAGTCAGGGTATCTCTCTGACGTGATGGTGAGCATGAGATTGAGTTTCAGGGTTATAGTGAAGCATGGGTGATGTCAATGGTTACGGTGAGGGCTCAGGTCCAGGTGCCATGGGTAGGGTTAAGGTTAGTTGTTTGGTATGATGTACAGAGAGGATTAGGTTATGATTAGAGTTAGGGTTTGGATAGAATGTGAGGGAGAGTGCGTGATTGAGTTTCAGGATTACAGTGAGGCAAGCGCAACGTCCATGGTAATGGTGGAGTGTTAAGCCACCAGCCACTTCTACGGTTGTGGAAATGTGTTTGGTAAAGTGTATGGGGAGGATAAAGTTATGGTTAGAGTTAGGATACTCCTCTGATGTGAGGGCGATAGTGCCATTTACCTTCAGGATTTTCGAGAGGCTTGGGTGATGTTAATGATAACAGTGAGGATTCAGGTACAGAGGCCAGGCCTAGGGTTAGGGTATTGTATTCTGTAAGCACTATGGGGCAGATAGGGTTATGTTTAGAGTTAGGGTTCGGCTGTTATGTGAGGGCAAGTCTGAGATTCAGGTTCATTATTATTTTGAGGCATGGATGACGTTTGACTGTGCTATTGAAGGGCAGGACCAGGGGCCTGTGCTAGGGTTATGGTTAGTTGTTTGGTAAGGTGTACAGTAAATATATGGATTTGCTTAGAGTTTGCATATGGATCTGATGTACAAGGAGGCCCGTGATTGAGGTTCTGGTTTATGGAGATGTGTAGGTGTCGTCGACGGTGATGGCAAGGGTCCAGTTGCAGTGGCAATGGCTAAGATAAGGATTTTATGCTCTGTAAGGAGTATGGGGAGGATAGGTTTCCGGATAGAGTCAGGACTTGGCTATAATGTGAGGGAAAGTGAGATATTGAGGTTCAGTGTTAAGGTGAGGTGTGGTAGATGTCAATGGTGAAGGTGAAGTGTCAGTTAAGTGTTAAGGGCTAGGGCTACTGTTAGGTGTTTGGTAAGGAGTACATGGATGATGGGGTTACAGTTAGTCCTCAGATTCTTCTCTGTAGTGAGGGCGATTGCGAGATGGAGTTTCAGGTTTAAGATGAAGTGTGGTTCTTACCAATGCTGAAGTTCAAGTGTCAGGTCATGGGTCTTGGAATAGGGGTATGATTAGTTATTCACTAAGGAGTACAGGGATGATACGGTTATAGTTAGAGTTTGGATTCGGCCCTGATGTCAGGTCAGTGTCCACATTGAGCTTTAGGATTATGGTGAGGCATAGGAGATATTGTTACTGAAGGTGAAGTTTCAGATCCACAAGCCAGGAGAAGGTTAGGTTATTGTGTTCCTTAAGGTGTACCAGGAGGATAGGATTATGGACAGAGTTATGGTGTGTCTCTGTTGTGAGGGTGAGCATGAGATTGAGGATCAAGGTTATGGTGAGGTGTGTTTGATTACAATGGTTACAGTGAGGGGTTACGTCCAGGTGCCAGAGCTAGGGTTAGAGTTAGTTGTTCATTATGTTATATGGATAGGATAAGGTTATGGTTAGAGTTAAGGCCCAGCTGTTATGTGAGGGCAAGACCTAGATTGAGGGTCACTGTTAATGTGCAGCATGGGTGTTGTCGATAGTGACGGTGAGGGTTCAGGACCAGTGGACTGTGCTAAGATTATTAGGTGTTCACTGAGGTGTATGGGAAGGATAGGGCTATATTTAGATTTAGGTTTCGGCTGTGATGAGAGTGGGATCGTGAGTTTGAGGTTCTGGCTTATGGTGAGGTGTGGGTGTCATCGATTGCTGACTGTGTGGAGTCCGGACCAGGTTCCCGGGCTAGGGATAGGGTTTTGTGTTAGGAGAAGTGTATGGGAAGTATACAGTTATGTATAGAGATAGGGTCTGGCTGTGATGTGAGGGTGAATGCGAGATTTCGGTTCAGTGTTAAGGTGAGGTGTGGGTGATATAAATGGTGAAGGTGAAGTGTCAGGTCTGGGCTTCGTGCTAGTGTTAGGGTTAGGTGTATGGGAAGGAGCACGGGGACGATCAGGTTAGAGTTAGAGATCGGATCCTGCCCTGATAAGAGAGCAATAGCCCAATTGACCTTCAGGATTATGGTGAGGCATGGGTGACATCGATGCTGATGGTGAGGGTTCAGGTTCAAGGACCAGTGCTACGGTTAGGGTTTGGTGTTCTGTAAGCAGTACAGAGAGGATAGGTTTATGTTTAGAGTTATGATCCAGATCTGACGTGAGGGCAAGTCTGAGATTGTGGTTTAGTGTTTAGAAGAGGCATGGGTGACATCGCTGATGAAAGTGAAGTGTCAGGTATAGTGGTCTGGGCTAGGGCTAGGGTTAGGTTTCTGCATGGAGTTTGGTGTAGATAAGATTACAGTTAGAGTTCAGATTCGGCTCTGAAGTGAGGGAGATTGTGAGATTGAAGTTCAGGGTTAAGGTGAGGCATGGGTGATATCAATGTTGAAGGTGGAGGGTCAGGACATAGGGCCCGGGATAGGGTTAGCATTAGGTGTTCAGTAAGGAGTACAGGGCTGATAGGATTACAGCTAGAGTTCGGATCTGATGTGTGGGTGATGGCCAGATTGAGCTTCAGGATGATGTTGAGGCATAGGAGACATCATTGCTGATGGTGCAGTTTCAGGTCTAGGAGGAAGGGTGAGGTTTTGTGCATCTGTTCCTAAAGGTGTACGGGGTGGATAGGGTTATGCATACTGTTAGCGTGTGTTTCTGATGTGATTGTGGGCACAACATTGAATATCGGTGTTATGGTGTGGCATGGGTGATGTTAATGATTATGTTGAGCAGCTGGTCCAGGTGCCAGCGTAGGGTTAGGGTAAGTTGTTCCATATATTGTATGGAGAGGATAAGGTTTTGTTCAGAGTTAGGGTCCAGCTGTGATATGAGGGTGAGTCCTAGATTGAGGTTCTGTTTTAGGGTGTGGTGTGGGTAAATTCAATGGTGAAGATGAGGAGTCAGGTACAGGGGCTTGTACTCGAGTTATGGTTAAGTGTTTGGTAGGTTTACAGTGACGATAGGGTTTTGTTTAGAGTTAGGGCCTGGTTCTGCTGTGCTTTGGAGCTTGTGTTTATTGTAGGTTATGGTGTGGCGTGGGTGATGTCAGTGGTCACGGGGAGGGGTCAGGTGCAGTGGCAAGGGCAAAAGTCAGGATTTTGTGTTCTGAAATGTGTACCGGGAGGATAGGGTTCTGGATAGAGTTAGGGTCTGGCTCTGATGTGAGGGTGAGTGCGAGATTGACGTTCAGTGTTAAGGTGAGGCGTGGTTAACGTCGATGGTGAAGGTGAAGTTTCGGGTCAGTGGTCTGGGCTTCCGTTACTGTTAGGTGTCAAGTAAGGAGTATGGGGAAGACAGGGTTACAGTTAGAGGTCGTATGTGGCTCTGATGTCCAGATTGAGCTTCAGGGTTATAGTGAGGCATGGGAGATACTGATGGATACCATGATTTTTCATATGCAGGAGCCAGGGCTAGGGATAGCCCTTTGTGTTGTGTAAGACATATAGGTAGGATAGGTTTATGGAGTGCGTTAGGGTGTCTCTCTGATTTGAGTGTGAGCATAACATTGAGCTTCAGGTTTATGGTGAAGCATGGGTGATGTCAACGGTTACAGTGAGGGCTCAGGTCCAGGTGCAATAGCTAGTGTTAGGGTTAGTTGTATGGAGAGGATAAGGTTATGAATAGACTTAGGGTCTGGGTATAATGTGATGGATGGGGCCGTATGTTCTACGGAAAGGATAAGGTTATGATTAGAGTAAGGGTCCAGCTGCAATATGTGGGTGAGTCCTAGTTTGAGGTTCTGTTTTCTGGTGTTGTGTGGTTGACGTCACTGGTGAAGGTTTGGTTTCAGGTACACGGGCCTGTGCTTAGGTTATGGTTAGGTGTTTGTTTGGTGTACAGTGATGATAGGGTTCTGTTTAGAGTTAACACCTTGTTCTGATGTGCTGCGGTGTGTGTGTTTGTTGTTCTAGGTTAAGGTGTGGTGCTGGTGATGTCAATGGTGAAAGGGAGGCATCCCGTCCAGTGGCAAGGGCTAAGGTTAGGGTTTTGTGTTCTGTAAGGTGTATAGGGAGGATAAGGATCTGGATAGTGTTAGGGTCCGGCTCTGATGGGAGGTTGAGTGCGAGATTGACGTTCACTGTTAAGGTGAGGCGTCGTTGATGTCGATGGTGAGGGTGAAGTTTCAGGTCCGTGATTTGGGATTGGGTTACTCTTAGGTGTTCAGTAAGGAGTATGGGGATGA
Organism: Manis javanica; assembly: GCF_040802235.1. Lineage (NCBI taxonomy): Eukaryota > Metazoa > Chordata > Mammalia > Pholidota > Manidae > Manis > Manis javanica. The sequence goes on from NC_133163.1 coordinate 75,471,223, forward strand.
CAGGGTTACAGTAAGAGGTCAGATGTGACTCTGATGTGAGGGCAATGGCCAGATGGAACTTCAGTGTTATGGTGAGGCATGGGAGAAATTGATGTTTACGATGACGGTTCACATGCAGGGGCCAGAACTAGTGATAGAGCTTTGTGTTCTGTAAGGTGTATGGGTAGGATAACGTTGTGGGTAGAGTAAGGGTGAGTCTCTGATGTGAGGTTGAGCATGATATTGTGGTTAAGTGTTATGGTGAATCATGGGAGATGTCAATGGTTATGATAAGGGCTCAGGTCCAGGTGCCATATCTAGGGTTTGGGTTAGTTTTTTCGTATGTTGTACGGAGAGGATAAGGGAATGATTAGAGTTAGCGTCTGCGTTAAATGTGAGGGAAGGGTCGCGATAGAGTTTCAGAATTATAGTGAGGCAAGCGCAACGTCCATGGTGATGGTGGAGTTTCAAGCCACCAGCTACTACTACGGTTGGGATAATGTGTTTGGAAAAGTGTATGGGGAGGATAAAGTTATGGTTAGAGTTAGGATACTCCTCTGATGTGAGGGCAATGGCGAGATTGAGCTTCAGGGTTTTCGTGAGGCATATGTGATGTCGTTGCTAACACTGAGGGTTCAGGTACAGAGGCCAGGCCTAGGGTTAGAGTACTGTATTCTGTAAGCTTTAAGGAGAGGATAGGGTTATGTTTAGAGTTAGGGTTTGCCTGTGATATGAGGGTGAGTCTGAGATTCAAGTTCATTATAATGTTGCGGCGTGGGTGACTTTGATGGTGATATTGATGGGCAGGACCAGTGCCCTGTGCTCGGGTTATGGTTAGGTGTTTGGTAGGTGTACAGTGAGGATAGGGTTTCGTTTAGTGTTAGGGCCTGGTTCTGATGTGCTGTGCAGTGCGTGTTTGTTTTTCAAGGCATTGGTGTGGTGTGGTGGACGTCCATGGTGCCGGGAAGGGGTCAGTTCCAGTGGCAAGAGCTAAAGTTAGGATTTTGTGTTCTGTAATGTGTATGGGGAGGAAAGATTTCCGGACAGAGTTAGGGATTGTCTATGATGTGTGGGAAAGTGCCAGATTGAGGTTCAGTGTTAAGGTGAGGCATGGGTGATATCAAACATGAAGTGTCAGTTAAGTAATTGGGACTAGGGTTGCAGTTAGGTGTTTGTTAAGGAGTACACGGTTGAGGGGGTTTCAGTTAGAGCTCAGATTCGGGTCTGAAGTTAAGGCAATTGCCAGATGGAGTTACAGGTGTAAGGTGAGGTGTTGTTATCAATGTTGAAGTTGAAGTGTCAGGTCATGGGGCTTCAGTTAGTGATACGATTAGTTGTTCAGTAAGGAGTACAGGGATGATAGGGTTACAGTTAGAGTTCGGATCCAGCTCTGATGTGAGGTCAATGACAAGATTGAGCTTCAGGATTATGGTGAGGCATAGGAGACATTGTTGCTGATGGTGAAGTGTCAGGTCCAGAGGCCAGGGAGAAGGTTGGGGTGTTGTGTTCCTTAAGGTGTACTGGGAGGATAGGATTATGGATAGAGTTAGGGTGTGTCTCTGATGTGAGGTTGAGCATGAGATTGAGGATGTTCAGTGTTAAGTGACGTTCAGTGTTAAGGGTTACCGTGAGGCGTGTTTGATGTCAATGGTTACCGTGAGGGTTTAGTTTCAGGTGCCAGAGCTAAGGTTAGTGTTAGTTGTTCAGTATGTTTTACAGAGAGGATAAGGTTATGAATAGAGTTAGGGCCCAGCTGTGATGTGAGGGCAAGACCTAGATTGAGGTTCAGTGTTAATGTGCGGCATGGGTGATGTCGATAGTAATGGTGAGGTGTCAGGTCCAGGGGCCTGTGCTAAGGTTATTGTTAGGTGTTCACTAAGGTGTACATGATGGGCACTGCTATATTTAAATTTAGGTTTCGGCTGTGATGTGAGTGGTATCGAGAGATTGAGGTTCTGGTTTATAGTGAGGTCTGGGTGTCATCGAGTGGTGACTGTGTGGAGTCAGGTCCAGGTTCCATGCTTGGGTTAGGGTTTTGTGTTTGGTGAAGTGTATGGGAAGGATACAGTTATGGATAGAGATAGGGTCTGTCTGTGATGTGAGGACGAGTGTGAGTTTGCGGTTCTGTGTTAAGGTGAGGTGTTTGTGATATCAATGGTGAAGGTGAAGTATCAAGTCTGGTCCTGGGTCTACTGTTAGGGTTAGGTGTATGGGAAGGAGTATGGGGAGATTGGGTTAGAGATAGCATTCAGATTCTGCCCTGATATGAGAGCAAAAGCCCAATTTACCTTCAGGATTATGGTGAGGAATGGGTGAAATCGATGCAGATGGTGAGGGTTCAGGTCCAGAGAAAAGGGCTAGGGTTAGGTTTTTGTGTTCTGTAAGCAGTACAGAGAGGATAGGTTTATGTGTAGAGTTAGGGTCCAGCTCTGACATGAGGGCAACTCTGAGGTGGAGGTCCAGTGAGAAGAAGAGGCATGGGTGACATCATTGATGAAGGTGAAGTGTCAGGTCCACTGGCCTGGGCTAGGTGTAGTGTTAAGTTTCTGTAAGGAGGACGGTTTAGATAGGATTACAGTTAGTGTTCAGATATGGCTCTGAAGTAAGGGAGATTGCGAGATTGAGGTTCAGGTTTAAGGTGAGGCGTGGGTGATATAAATGGTGATGGTGGAGTGTCAGCACATGGGGCAAGGGCTAGGGTTCGCATTATTTGTTCAGTAAGGAGTACAGGGATAATAGGGTTACAGTTAAAGTTCGAATCTGGTTCTGATGTGAGGGTGATGGCCAGATTGTGCTTCAGGATGATGGTGAGGCAAAGGAGACATCGGGGTGGATGGTGAAGTTTCAGGTCCAAGGGCCAGGGAGAGGATTAGGTTTTGTGTTTCTAAATGTGTACGGGGTGGATACGGCTACGAATAGTGTTAGGGTGTGTTTCTGATGTGAGGGTGAGCGCAACATTGAGTATCAGTGTTACGGTGAGGCATGGGTGATGTCAGGTGTTATGGTGAGCTATTAAGTTGAGGTGTCAGGGCTAGGGTTAGGGTTAGTTGTTCCGTACGTTGTACCGAGAGGATAGGATTACGATTAGAGTTAGTGTCAGGCTGTGATGTGAGGGTGAGTCCTAGATTGAGGTTCCATTTTATTGTGTAGTGTGGGTGACGTCAATAGTGAAGGTGAGGGCTCAGAAACAGGGGCCTGTGCTCGGGTTATGGTTAGGTGTTTGGTAGGTGTACATTGAGGTTTGGGTTTCGTTTAGAGTTAGGGCCTGGTTCTGATGTGCTGTGGACCACGTGTGTGTTGTTCTAGGTTATGGTGTGGCGTGGGTGACTTCAATTGTGATGGGCAGGGGACACGTCATGTGGGAAGGTCTAAGGTTAGGGTTTTGTGTTCTGTAAGGTGCACGGGGAGGACAGGGTTCTGGATAGAGTTAGGGTCCAGCTCTGATATGAGGATGAGAGCGAGATTGACGTTCAGTGTTAAGGTGAGGCGTGGTTGATGTCGATGATAAAGGTGATGTTTCAGGTCAGTGGTCGGTGCTTGGGTTACTGTTAGGTGTTCAGTAAGGGGTATGGGCTGACAGGGTTACAGTTAGAGGTCAGATGCGGCTCTGTTGTGAGGGCAATGGCCAGATTGAGCTTCAGTGTTATGGTGAGCCATGGGAAAAACTGATGGACACCGTGACTGTTCACAAGGTGGGGTCAGGGATAGGGATAGGTCTTTGTGTTCTGTAAGGTGTATGTGTAGGATCGGGTTATGGATAGAGTTATGGTGTGTCTCTGATGTGAGTTTGATCATGATGTTGAGTTTCAGGTTTATGGAGTAGCATGGGTGTTGTCAATGGTTATGGTGAGGGCTCATGCCCAGTTGCAATGGCTATGTTTAAGGTCAGCTGTTTGTTATGTTGTACGGAGAAGAGAAGTTTACGATTACAGTTAGGGTCTGGCTATAATGTGAGGGAGAGGGTGCGGTTGAGTATCAGGGTTACAGTGTCGTGAGTGCAACGTCCAAGGTGATGGTTGAGTGTCAAGCCACCAGGCACTACTACTGTTGGGGTTATGTGTTTGATAAAGTGTATGGGGAGGACAAAGTTATGGTTAGCGTTAGGAAACTTCTGTGGTGTGAGGGCGATGGAGAGATTGAGCTTCTGGATTATTATGAGGAATGTGTAATTTTGATGCTTACAGGGAGGATTCAGGTACAGGGGCCAGGCCTAGGGTTAGGGTATTGTATTCTGTAAGCTTTACAGGGAGGATAGAGTTACTTTTAGAGTTAGGGTTCGGCTGTGATATGAGGCGAGTCCAAGATTCAGCTTCATTATTACGTTGAGGCGTGGGTGACATTGACAGGTCCATTGAGGGCCAGGTCCAGGCGCCTGTGCTAGGGTCATCATTACATGTTTGGTAATGTGTATGGTGAGGATACAGTTTTGTTTAGAGTTCGGGTAGGGTTCTGATGTACAGGGTAGATTGTGATTGAGGTTCTGGTTTATGGTGTGGTGTGGGTGTCATTGACTGTGACAAGGAAGGGTCAGTTCCAGTGGCAAGTGCTAATGTTAGTGTTTTGTGTTCTGAAAGGTGTATGGGGAGGATAGGATTTTAGATAGAGTTAGGGCTTGGCTATAATGTGAGGGAAAGTGCGTGATTGAGGTTCAGTGTTAAGGTGAGGCATGGTTGTTGTTGATGGTGAAGGTGAAGTGTCAGTGAAGAGTTTGAGCTTAGCACTACTGTTAGGTATTTGGTAAGGTCTACAGGGAAGATAGGGATACAGTTAGAGCTCTGATTTGGCTCTGAAGTGAGGGCGATTTCGAGATTGAGTTTCAGGATTAAGGTGAGGTGTGATTGCTATCAATGTTGTAGTTGAACTGTCAGGTCAAGGGGCTTGTGTTATGGTTAGGATTAGTTGTTCACTAAGGAGTACAGGGATGATAGGGTTACAGTTAGTTTTCGGATCTGGCTCTGACGTGAGGTGAATAGCCAGATTGGGCTTCAGGATTATGGTGAGGCATAGGAGACATTGTTGCTGATGGTGACGTTTCAGATCTAGGGGCCAGGGAGAAGTTTTTGTTATTTTGTTCCTTAAGCTGTATCGGGAGGATAGGATTACAGATAGAGTAAGTGTGGGTCTCTGATGTGAGGGTGAGCACGAGAATGAGGATTATGATTATGGTGAGGCGTATTTGATGCCAATGGTTATGATGAGGGGTTAGGTCCAGGTGCCAGAGCTAGGGTTAGTGTTAGTTGTACAGTATGTTGTATGGGGAGGATAGGATTCTGGATATTGTTAGCTTCCAGCTCTGATGTGAGGGTGATTGCGAGATTGATGTTCAGTGTTAAGGTGAGGCGTGGTTGATGTCAATGGTGAAGGTGAAGTTTCAGGTCAGTTGTCTGGGCTTAAGTTACTCTTAGGTGTCAAGTAAGGAGTATATGGATGACTGGGTTGCAGTTGTAGTTCAGATCCAGCTCCAAAGTGAGGGAGACTGCGAGATTGAGGTTCAGGTTTAAGGTGAGGCATGGGTGATATTAATGGTTAAGGTGGAGTGTCAGGGCATGGGACATGGAATAGGGTTAGCATTTGTTGCTCAGTAAAGAGTATGGGGATGATAGTGTAAAACTAGAGTTCGGATGTGAGGATGATGGCCAGATTTAGGTTCAGGATGGTGGTGAGGCATAGGTGACATCGTTGCTTTCGGTGAAGTTTCAGGTCCAGGGGCCAGGGAGAGGATTAGCGTTTGTGTTATTAAAGGTGTACAGTGTAGATAGGGTTACAAATAGTGTTTGGTTGTGTTTCTGATGTGAGGGTGAGCACAACTTTGAGTATCACTGTTATGGTGAGCCATGGGTGATGTCAATGTTTATGGAGAGCAATTAGGTGCAGGTTCCAGGGCTAGGGTTAGGGTTAGTTGTTCGGTATTTTGTATGGAGAAGATAAGGTTATGAGTAGAATTAGGGTCTGTCTGTGATGTGAGGGTGAGTCCTTGATTGAGGTTCCATTTTATGGTGTCGTGTGATTGATGTCAATGGTGAAGTTGAGGGGTCAGGAAGAGGGTCCTCTGCTCGGGTTATGGCTGGGTTTTTTTAGGGGTACAGTGACGATAGGGTTTCGTTTAGAGTAAGGGCTTGGTTCTGATGTGCTGTGGAGCTTGTATTTGTTGTTCTAGGTTATGGTGTATTGTGGGTGACAATGCTGGTGACAGGGAGCGGTCAGGTCCCATGGCAAGGGCTAAGGTTAGGGTTTTGTGCTCTATAAGTTGTACGGGGAGGATAGGGTTCTGGATAGTGTTAGTGTCTGGCTCTGATGTGAGGGTGAGTGCGAGATTGACATTCAGTGTTAAGGTGAGGCATGGTTGACGTCAATGGTGAAGGTGAAGTTGCAGGTCAGTGGTCCTGGATTGTGTTACTGTTAGGTATTCAGTAAGGAGTATCGCGATGACAGGGTTACAGTTAGTCGTCAGATGCGGCTCTGATGTGAGGGCAATGGCCAGCTTGAGCTTCAGGGTTATGGTGGGGCATGGGCGACACTGATGGATACCATGACGGTTCACATGCAGGGACCAGGGCTAAGGATAGGGCTTTGTGTTGTTTAAGGTGTATGGGAAGGATAGGGTTATGGATAGAGTTAGAGTGTGTCGCTGATATGAGGGTGAGCATGACATTGAGGTTCAGGGTTCTGGTGAAGCATGTTTGATGTCAAAGATAATGGTGAGGTCTCAGGTCCAGGTGCCGTGGCTAGGGTTAGGGTTAGTTGTTCGTTATGTTGTCCTGAGAGGATAAGGTTACGATTAGGGTTATGGTCTGGCTATAATGTGAGGGAGAGTCTGTGAATAAGTTTCAGGATTACAGTGAGGCAAGCACAACATCCATGGTGAGGGTGGAGTGTCAAGCCACCAGCCACTATTACGGTTGGGGTTATGTGTTTCATAAAGTGTATGGGGAGGTTAAAGTTATGGTTAGAGTTAGGATCCTCCTCTAATGTGATGGCGATGGAGAGATTGAGCTCCAGAATTACCGTGAGGCATGGGTGATGTCAATGCTAACAGGATTCATGAACATGGGACAGGCGTAGGTTAGGGTATTGTGCTCTGTAAGCGATACAGAGAGTTTAGGGTTATGCTTAGAGATAGGGTTCGGCTGTGATGTGCGGGTGAGTCTGAGATTCAGGTTCATTATTAAGTTGAGGCTTGGGTGACGTTGATGGTGCCATTGAAGGGCAGTTCCAGCAGCCAGCGCCAGGCTTATGGTTAGGTGTTCGGTAAGGTGTACGGTGAGGATAGGGTTTTGTTTAGATTTAAGGTTTGGTTCTGATATACAGGGTAGAATGTGATTGAGTATCTGGGTTATGGTGAAGTGTGTGTGCAGTCGATGGTGATGGGAAGTGGTCAGTTCAAGTGGCAAGGGCAAAGGTTAGGATTATGTGTTCTGTAAGGTGTATGGGGAGGATATGTTTCCAGAAAGAGTTAGGGATTGGCTATAAAGTGAGGGAAACTGCGAGATAGAGTTTCAGTGTTAAGGTGAGGTTTGGTTGATGTCGTTGATGAAGGTGAAGTGTCAGTTAAGTGTTTGGGGCCAGGGCTACTGTTAGGTGTTTGGTAAGGAGTAACCGGATGATGGGGTTTCAGTTAGATCTCAGATTCGGCTCTAAAGTGGGGCAATTGCGAGATTGAGTTACAGGTTTAAGGTGAGGTGTGGTTGTTATCAATGTTGAAGATGAAGTGTCAGGTCATGGTGCTTGGGTTAGGGTTATGATAACTTGTTCAGTAAGGAGAACAGGGATGATAGGGTTACAGTTGGAGTTCAGTTCTGGCTATGACGTGAGGTGAATGGCCAGATTGAGCTTCAGGATGATGGTGAGGCATAGGAGACATTGTTGCTGATGGTTAAGTTTCTGGTCCAGGGGTGAGGGTGAATGATAGGGTATTGTGTTCCTTAAGGTGTACCGGGATGATAGGATAATGGATAGAGTTAGGGTGTGAGTCTGATGTGAGGGTGAGCACGAGATTGATGATCAGCATTACGATGAGGCGTTTTTGAAGACAATGGTTATGGTGAGAGTTTAGTTCCATGTGCCAGGGCAAGGGTGGTGTTAGTTGTTCAGCATGTTCTATGGACAGGATAACATTATGATTAGAGTTAGGGCCATGCTGTGATGTGAGGGTAAGACCTAGACTGAGGTTCAGTGTTACTGTGTGGCATGGGCGATGTCGATATTGATGGTGAGGGATCAGGTCCAGGGGACTGTGCTTATGTTATTTTAAGGTGTTCACTAAGTTGTACTTGATGGACACGACTATATTTATATTTAGGTTTTGGCTGTGATGTGAGTGGGAGCCTGAGATTGAGGTTCTTGTTTATGGTTAGGTGTTGGTGTCATCGGTTGGTAATTGTGTGGAGTCAGGTTCAGGTTCCAGGGCTAGGGTTAAGGGGTTGTGTTAGGTGAAGTGTATGGGAAGAATACCATTATGGATAGAGATAGGGTGTGGCTATGAAGTGCGTTTGAACGCGATATTGAGGTTCAGTGATAAGGTGACATGTGGGTGATATCAATGGTGAAGGTGAAGTGCAGGTCAGGGCTTGGGGCTAGTGTTATGGTTAGGCATATGGGAAGGAGTACGGGGAAAATAGGGTTAGACTTAGAGTTCGTATCCAGGCCTGGTATGAGAGCAATAGCTCAATTGACCTTCAGCATTATGGTGGGACATGGGGGACATCTATGCTGATGGGGAGGGTTCAAGTCCAGGAACCAGGGCTAGAGTGAGGATTTGGTGTTCGTTAAGCAGTACAGAGAGCATAGATCTATGTTAAGAGTTAAGGTCCAGCTCTGATGTTAGGGCAAGTCTGAGATTGGGGCTCAGTGTTAAGAAGAGGCATCGGTGACATCGCTGATGAAGGTGAAGTGTGAAGTCCATTGGTCCTGGCTGGGGTTAGGCTTAGGGTTCTCTAAGGAGTACGGGGTAGAGTTAGAATTCAAATCCTGCTCTAAAGTGAAGGAGATTGCGAGATTGAGGTTCAGGATTAAGGTGACACATGGGTGATATCATAGTGAAGGTGGCGTGTCAGGACATGGGGCAAGTTCTAGGGTTAGCATTACTGTTTCAGTAAGGTGTACGGGGATGATAGGGTTACAGCCAGAGTTTGGATCTGGCTCTGATGTGAGGGTGATTGATAGATTGAGATTCCTGTTGATGGTGAGGCATAGGAGATGTCATTAATGATGGTGAAGTTTCACTTCCAGGTGCCAGTGAGAGGGTTAGTGCTTGTGTCCCTGAATGTGTACGGGGTGGTTAGGGTTACGAACAGTGTTAAGGTGTGTTGCTGATGTGAGGGTGAGCACAACATTGAGTATCAGTGTTACGGTGAGGCATGGGTGATGTCAATGCTTATGGTGAGAGGTTGTGTCCAGGTGCAAGGGCTAGGGTTAGGGTTAGTAGTTCGGTGCGTTGTATAGAGAAGATAAGGTTACGATTAGAGTAAAGTTCCAGCTGCAATATGAGGCTGAGTCCCAGTTAGTGATTCCGTTTTATGGTGTGGTGTGGGTAACGTCAATGGTGAAGCTTAGGGCTCAGGTACAGTGACATGTGCTCGGGTTATGCTAAGGTGTTTGGTAGGTGTACATATATGATAGTGTTTCATTTATAGTTAGCGGCTGGTTCTGATGTGCTGTGGAGCCCGTTTTTGTTGTTTTGGTTATGGTGGGCGTCGGGGACGAAAATGGTGACGGGAAGAGTCAGGTCCAGTGGCAATGGCTAAGGTTAACATTTTGTGTTCTGTAAGATGTACGGGGAGGATAGGGTTCTGGATAGAGTTAGGGTTCGGCTCTACTGTGAGAGTGAGTTCGAGATTGACGTTCAGTGTTAAGGTGAGCCGTGGTTGATATCGACAATGAAGGTGAAGTTTCAGGTCAGTGGTCGGGGCTTGGGTTACTGTTAGGTGTTCAGTGAGGAGTATAGGGATGAGAGGGTTACACTTATAAGACAGATGCGGCTCTGATGTGAGGGCGATGGCCAGATTGAGCTTCAGAGTTATGGTGAGGCATGGGAGACATTGATGGTTACCATGACGGTTGACATGCAGCGACCAGGGCTAGGGATAGGGTTTTGTGTTCTGTAATAAGTATGGTTAGGATAGTGTTACGTATAGTGTTAGGGTGTTTATTGTGTTCCTTAAGGTGTACCAGGAGGATAGGATTATGGACAGAGTTATGGTGTGTCTCTGATGTGGGGGTGATCACGAGATTGAGGATCAGGGTTACGGTGAGGCGTGTTTTGTGTCAATGTATACGGTGAGGTGTTAAGTCCCGGTGCCAGAGCTAGGGTTAGTGTTAGTTGTTCAGTATTTTGTACAGAGAGGATAAGGTTATGATTAGAGTTATGGACCAGCTGTGATGTGAGGGCAAGACCTAGATTGAGGGTCACTGTTATTGTGTGGCATGGGTGTTGTCGATAGTGACGGTGAGGGGTCAGGACCAGTGGACTGTGCTATGATTATTAGGTGTTCACTGACGTGTTTGGTAAGGATAGGGCTATATTTATATTTAGGTTTCAGCTGTGATGAGAGTGGGATCGTGAGTTTGAGGTTCTGGCTTATGGTGAGGTGTGGGTGTTATTGATTGCTGACTGTGTGGAGTCCAGACCAGGTTCCAGGGCTAGGGATAGGGTTTTGTGTTAGGTGAAGTGTATAGGAAGTATACAGTTATGTATAGAGATAGGGTCTGGCTGTGATGTGAGGGTGAATGCAAGATTTCGGTTCAGTGCTAAGGTGAGGTGTGGGTGATATCAATAGTGAAGGTGAAGTGTCAGGTCAGAGCTTGGTGCTAGTGTTAGGGTTATGCATATGGGAAGGAGCACGGGGACGATCGGGATAGAGTTAGAGATCGGATCCTGCCCTGATAAGAGAGCAATAGCCCAGTTGACCTTCAGGATTGTGGTGAGGCATGGGTGACATCGATGCTGATGGTGAGGGTTCAGGTTCAGGGACCAGTGCTTGGGTTAGGGTTTGGTGTCCTGTAAACAGTTCAGAGAGGATAGTTTATATTTAGAGTTAGGGTCCAGATCTGACGTGAGGGCAAGTCTGAGATTGTTGTTCAGTGTTAAGAAGAGGCATGGTGACATCACTGCTGCAAGTGAAGTGTCAGGTCTAGTGGCCAGGACTAGAGTTAGGGTAAGGTTTCTGCAAGGTGTTCGGTGTAGATAAGATTACAGTTAGAGATCAGATCCAGCTCTGAAGTGAGGGAGATTGTGAGATTGATGTTTAGGTTTAAGGTGAGGCATGGGTGATATCAATGTTGGAGGTGGAGGGTCAGGATATAGGGCCTGGGATAGAGTTAGCATTAGGTGTTCAGTAAGGAGTACAGGGCTGATAGGGTTACAGCTAGAGTTCGGATCTGACGTGGGGGTGATGGCCAGATTGAGTTTCAGAATGATGTTGAGGCATAGGAGACATCGTTGATGATGGTGAAGTTTCAGGTCCAGGAGCCAGGGTGAGGGGTTGTGTACCTGTTCCTAAAGTTGTACTGGGTGGATAGGGTTATGCATAGTGTTAGGGTGTGTTTCTGATGTGAGTGTGGGCACAACATTGAATATCAGTGTTACGGTGTGGCATGAGTGATGTCAAAGGTTACGGTGAGCGGTTAGATCCGGGTGCCAGGGCTAGGGTTAGGGTTAGTTGTTCAGTGCATTTTATGGACAGGATAAGGTTATGATTAGAGTAAGGGTCAGGCTGTGATGAGATGGTGAGTCCTAGATTGAGGTTCCGTTTTATGGTGTGGTGTGGGTGACGTCAATGGTGAAGTTGAGGGGTCACGTACAAGGGCCTGTGCTCGGGTTATGATTAGGCGTTTGGTATGTGTACAGTGCAGATAGGGTTTCCTTTAGAGTTAGGGCCTGGTTCTGAAATGCTGTGGAGTGTGTGTTTTTTTTTCTAGGCTTTGGTGTGGCGTGGATGATGTCAATGATAATGGGGAATGGACAGGTCCAGTGGCAAGGGATAAGGTTCGGTTTTGGGTTCTGTTAGTTGTATGGGAAGGATAGGGTTCTGGATAGATTTAGAGTCCGGCTCTGATGTGAGGGTGAGTGCGAGACTTACGTTCACTGTTAAGGTGAGGCGTGGTTGATGTCGATGGTGAAAGTGAAGTTTCAGGTCCATGGTCGGTGCTTGGGTTAGTGTTAGGTCTTTAGTAAGGAGTATGTTGATGACAGGGTTACAGTAAGATGTCAGATGTGGCTCTGATATGAGGGCAATGGTCAGATTGAGCTTCAGGGTTATGGTGAGTCATGGGAAACACTGATGGATACCGTCACCATTCACAAGCAGGGGCGAGGGCTAGGGATAGGGCTTTGTGTTCTGTAAGGTGTATGGGTAGGATAGGGTTATGGATAGAGTTATGGTATGTCTCTGATGTGAGTTTGAGCATGATATTGAAGTTTAGGGTTATGTAGAAGCATGGGTGATGTCAATAGTTACAGTGAGGGCTCATGCCCATGTGCCATGGCTAGGGTTAGGGTCAGTTGTTCGTTATGTTGTATGGAGAGGATGAGGTTATGATTACAGTTAGGGTCTGGCTACAATGTGTGGGAGAGGGCATGGTTCAGTTTGAGGATTACTGTGAGGCAAGCACAACGTCCAAGGTGATGGTGGAGTGTCAAGGCACCAGCCACTACTACGGTTGGGTTATGTGTTTGGTAATGTGTATGGGGAGGACAAAGTTATGGTTAGAGTTAGGATCCTTCTCTGATGTGAGGGCGATGGCAAGATTGAGCTTCTGGATTATCGTGAGGTGTGTGTAATTTCAATGCTAACAGGGAGGATTCAGGTACAGGGGACCGGCCTCTGGTTAGAGTATTGTAATCTGTAAGCTCTACAGGGAGGATAGAGTTACTTTTAGAGTTAGGGTTCGGCTGTGATGTGAGGAGGAGTCTGAAATTCAGGTTCATTATTACATTGAGGCGTGGGTGATGTTGATGGTGCCAATGAGGGGCAGGTCCAGGGGCTTGTGCTTGTGTTATGGTTAGATGTTTGTTAAGGTGTATGGTGAGGATAGGGTTTTGTTTAGAGTTAGGGTTGGGTTCTGATATACAGTTGAGCAAGTGATTGAGTTTCTGGGTTATGGTGTGGTGTGGGTGTCATCGATGGTAGCGGGTATGGGTCAGTTGCAGGGGTAAGGGCTAAGATTAGTATTTTCTATTCTGTATGGTGTACGGAGAGGATAGGTTTCCAGATAGAGTTAGGGCTTGGCTATAATGTGAGGGAAAGTGTGATATTGAGCTTCAGTGTTAAGGTGAGGCCTGGTTGATGTCGATGCTGAAGGTGAAGTGTCAGTTAAGTGCTTGGTCCAGGGCTGTTAGGTGTTTTGTAAGGAGTACACGGATGATAGGGTTACATTTATAGCTCAGGTTCAGCTCTGCAGTGAGGGTGATTGCAGATTGAGTTTCAAGTTTAAGGTGAAGTGTGGTTCTTATCAATGTTGAAGTTGAAGTGTCAGGTCATGGGGCTTGGGTTAGGGTTAGAATTAATTGTTCAGTAAGTACTACAGGGATGATAGGTTTACAGTTAGAGGTCGGATCCGGCTCTGATGTGAGGTCAATGGCCAGATTGAACTTCAGGATTACGTTGAGGCATAGGAGACATTGTTGCTGATGGTGAAGTTTCAGGTCCAGGGGCCAGGGAGAAGTTTAGGGTATTTTGTTTCTTTAAGTGTACCAGGAAAGTACGATTACGGATTGAGTTAGGGTATGTCTCTGATGTGATGGTGAGCACAAGATTGAGGATCAGTGTTACAGTGAGTTGTGTTTGATGTCAGTAGTTACAGTGAGGTATTAGGTCCAGGTGAAAGATCTAGGGTTAGGGTAAGTTGTTCAGTATGTTGTATGGAGACGATAAGGTTATAATTAGAATTAGGGACCAGCTGTGATGTGAGGGCAAGATGTAGATTGAGGTTCAGTGTTAATGTGCGGCAAGGGTGATGTCGATAGTGACGGTGAGGGGTCAGGTCCACGGTTCTCTGCTAAGTTTATTGTTAGGTGTTCACTAAGGTGTACGGGATGGATAGGTCTATATTTAGATTTAGGTTTCGGCTGTGATGTGAGTGGGAGCATGAGATTGAGGATCAGGTTTATGGTGATTTGTGGGTGTCATCGATTGTTGACTGTGTGGAGTCAGGTCTAGGTTCCATGGCTAGGGTTCGGGTTTTATGTTAGGTGATGTGTATGGGAAGGATACAGTAATGGACAGAGATGGGGCCTGGCTGTGATGTGAGCATGAGTGCGAGATTGCGATTCAGTGTTAAGGTGAGGTGTGGGTGATATCAATGGTGAAGGTGAAGTGTCAGGTTAGCGCTTGGGGCTAGTTTTGTTGTTAGGCATATGGCAAGGCGTACATCGGGTTAGAGTTAGAGTTCGAATCTAGCCCTGATATGGGAGCAATAGCCCAATTGACCTTCAGGATTATGGTGAGGCATTGGTGACATTGATGCTGATGGTGATGGTTCAGGTCCTGAGATGAGGGCTAGGGTTAGCGTTTGGTGTTCTGTGAGCAGTACAGAGAGGATAGGTTTATGTTTAGAGTTAGGGTCGAGCTCTGACATGAGGGCAAGTCTGAGGTTGAGGTTCAGCGTTAAGAAGAGGCATGGGTGACATCGCTGATGAAGGTGAAGTGTCAGGCCCAGTGGCCCGGGGTAGGGCTACATTTAGATTTCTGTAAGGAGTACAGGTAGATAGAAACACAGTTAGAGTTCAGATCTGGCTCTGAAGTGAGGCAGATTGCGAGATTGAGGTTCAGGTTTAGGGTGAGGAATAGGCGATATCAATGCTGACGGTGGAGTGTCAGGATATCTTAAAAGGGCTAGGGTTAGCATTAGTTGTTCAGTAAAGAGTACGGGGATGACAGGGTTACAGCTAGAGTTTGGAACTGGCTCTGATGTGAGAATGATGGCCAGATTGAGCTTCAGGATGATGGTGAGGCATAGGAGACGTCAATGCTGACGGTGAATTTTCAGGTCCATGGGTCAGGGAAAGGTTTGGCATTTGTGTTCCTAAAGGTATACGAGGTGGATAGGGTTAGGAATAGCTTTAAAGTGTGTTTCTGTTGTGAGTGTGAGTGCGCTATTGAGTATCAGTGTTACGGTGTGGTATGGGTGATGTCAATGGTTATGGTGAGTTGTTTGGTCCTGGTGCCAGGCCTAGGGTTAGGGTTAGTTGTTCGGTATGTTGTATGGAGATCATAAGGTTATGATTAGAGTTAGGGTCTGGCTGTGCTGTGAGGGTGAGTCCTAGATTAAGGTTTCATTTTATGGTGTGGTGTGGATGACGTTAAAGGTGAAGGTGAGGGGTCAGGTACAGGGGCCTGTGCTCAGGTTATGGTTAGGTGTTTGGTAGGTGTACAGTGATGATAGCATTTCCATTACAATTAGAGCCTGGTTCTGATGTGCTGTGAAGTGCATGTTTGTTGTTCAGGGTTCTGGTGTGGTGTGAGTGACGTCAATGGTGATGGGGAGGTGTCAGGTCCGGTAGCAAGGGCTCAGGTGAGGTTTTGTGTTCTGTAACGTGTACGGGAAGGATAGGGTTCTGGGTAGAGTTAGGGTCGGCTCTGATGTGAAGGTGAGTGCGAGATTGATGTTCAGTGTTAAGGTGAGGCGTGGTTGATGTCGACGGTCAAGGTGAAGTTTCAGGACAGTGGTCGGAGCGTGGGTTACTGTTAGGTGTTCTGTAAGGCGTATGGGGATGACAGGATAACAGAGGTGTGATGCTGCTCTGATGTGAGGGCAATGGCCAGATTGAGCTTCAGGGTTATGGTGAGGCATGGGAGACACTGATGGATACCATGACTGTTCACATGCATGTTCCAGGGCTAGGGATAGGGTTTGTGTTCTGTAAGGTGTATGGGTAGGATAGTATTACGGATAGTGTTAGGGTGTGTCTCTGATGTGAGAGTGAGCATAACATTGAAGTTCAGGTTTATGTTGAAGCATGGGTGATGTCAATGGTTACAGTGAGGTGTCAGGTCCAGGTACCATTGCTAGGGTTAGGGTAAGTTATACCCTATATTGTACGGAGAGGATAAGGCTATGATTAGAGTTAGGGTCTGGCTATAATGTGAGGGAAAGTGCGAGATTGAGCTTCAGTGTTAAGCTGAGGTGAGGTTGATGTCGGTGGTGAAGGTGAAGTGTCACTTAAGTGTTTGGGGCTAGGGCTACTGTTAGGTTTTTGGTAAGGACTACACGGATGATGGGGTTACAGTTAGAACTCAGATTTGGCTCTGAAGTGAGGGCGATTGCAAAATTGAGTTTCAGCTTTACGGTGAGGTGTGTTTTTTATCAATGTAGAAGTTGAAGTGTCAGACCATGGGGCAAGCGCTAGGATTTCCATTAGCTGTTCAGTAAGGAGTATGGGGATGAAGTTGTTACAGCTAGAGTACGGATCTGGCTCTGATGTGAGGGTGATGGCCAGATTGAGCTTCAGGATGATGGTGAGGCATAGGAGACATTTTTGTTGATTGTGAAGTTTCAGGTCCAGGAGCCAGGGATAGGGTAAGGATTTGTGTTTCTGAAGGGGTACTGGGTGGATAGGGTTACGAATAGTGTTAGGGTGTGTTTCTGATGTGAGGGTGAGTGCAGCATTGAGTTTCAGTGTTACGGTGAGGCATGGGTGATGTCAATGGTTATGCTGAGCAGTTAGGTCCAGGTGCCAGGGCTAGGGTTAGGGTTGGTTGTTCGTTATGTTGTACGGAGTGTATAAGGTTACGATTAGAGTTAGGGCCTGGCTATAATGTGAGGGAGAGGGTGCAGTTGACTTTCACAATTACAGTGAGGCAAGCGCAACGTCCATGATGATGGTGGAGTGTCAAGCCAGCAGCCACTAGTACGGTTAGATTTATGTGTTTGGCAAAGTGTATGGTTAGAATAAAGTTATATTTAGAGTGAGAATCCTCCTCTTATGTGAGGGCGATGGCAAGATTGAGCTTCAGGATTATCGTGAGGCATGGGTGTTGTTGATTCTAACAGTGAAGATTTAGGTAAAAGGGCCAGTCCTAGGGTTAGGGTTAGTTGTTCGGTACAATGTACGGAGAGTATAAGTTTATGATTAGAGTTAGGACCCAGCTGTGATTTGAGGGTAAGACCTAGATTGATGTTCAGTGTTAATGTGTGCCATGGGTGATGTCAATAGTGATGGTGAGTGTTCAGGTCTAGGGGACTGTGCTAAGTTTATTGATAGGAGTTCACTAAGGTGTATGGGATGGACTGGACTATATTTAGATTTAGGACTTTGCTGTGATATGTGTGGGAGCGTGAGATTGAGGTGCTGGTTTATGGTGAGTTGTGGGTGTCATCGATTGGTGACTGTGTGGTCAGGTCCAGGTTCCAGATCTGGGGTTAGGGTTTTGTGTAAGGTGAAGTGTATGGGAAGGATACAGTTATGGATAAAGATACGGTCTGGCTGTGATGTGAGGGTGATTCCTAGATTGAGGTTCCATTTTATGGTGTGGTGCGGGTGATGTTAAAGTTAAAGGTGAGGGGTCAGATTCAGGGGTCTGTGCTCGGTTTATGGTTAGGTGTTTGGTATGTGTACAGTGACGATTCGGTTTCCTTTACAGTTAGGGCCTCATTCTGATGTGCTGTGGAGCGCGTGTTTGTTGTTCTAGGATACGGTGTGGGGTGGGTGACGTCAATGGTGACGGGGATGGGTCAGGTCCAGTGGCAAGGGCTAAGGTGAGGTTTTGTGTTCTGTAATGTGTATGGGTAGGATAGAGTTCTGGATAGAGTTAGGGTCCGGCTCTGATGTGAGGGTGAGTGCGAGATTAACATTCAGTGTTAAGGTGAGGCGTGGTTGACTTCGATGGTGAAGGTGAAGTTTCAGGTCAGTGGTCGGGGCTTGAGTTACTGTTAGGTATTCAGTGAGGAGCATGGGAATGACTGGGTTGCAGTTAGAAGTCAGATGCCGCTCTGAAGTGAGGGCAATGGCCAGATTGAACATCAGTGTTATGTTGAGGCATGGGAGACATTAATGTTTACCATGATGGTTCACATGCAGGGGCGAGTGCTAGGAATAGGGCTTTGTATTCTGTAAGGTGTATGGGTAGGATAGGTTTATGGATAGTGTTATGGTGTGTCTCTGATGCGAGGGTGAGCATAACATTGAGGTTCAGTGTTATGGTGAAGCATGGGTGATGTCAATGGTTATGGTGAGGTGTCAGGTCCAGGTGCCATGGCTAGGGTTACGGGTATTTGTTCGGTATGTTGCATGGAGAGGATAAGGTTACGATTAGAGTTAGAGTCGGGCTATCATGTGAGGGAGAGGGCGCGATTGAGTTTCAGGATTAGAGTCCTGCAAGTGCAACGTCCATTGTGATGGTAAGCTGTCAAGCCACCAGCCACTACTAAGGTTGGGGTAATGTGTTTGGTAAAGTGTACGGGGAGGATAAAGTCATGGTTATAGTTAGGATCCTCCTCTGATGTGAGGGCAACGGCTAGATTGAGCTTCAGGATTATTGTGAGGCACTGGTGATGTCGATGCTAACAGTGAGAATTCATGTATGGAGGCCAGGCCAAGGGTTAAGGTATTGTATTCTCTAAGCTCTATGGAGAGAATAGGGTTATATTTAGAGTTAGGATTCAGCTCTGATGTGAGGGCATGTCTGAAATTCAGGTTCATTATTAAGTTGAGGCGTGGGTGATGTTGATGGTGCCATTGAGGGGCAGTTCCAGGGGCCTGTGCTAGGGTTATGTTTAGGTGTTCGGTAAGTTGTACAGTGAGGATAGGGTTTTGTTTAGAGTTAGGGTATGGTTCTGGATCACGTGTTTGAGGTTCTGGTTTATGGTGAGGTGTGGGTATCGTCAATGGTAACAGGAAATGGTCAGTTCCAGTGGCAAGGGCTACAGTTAGGATTTTGTGTTCTGTAAGGTGTATGGGGTTCATAGGATTCCGGATAGAGTTAGGGCTTGGTTATAATGTGAGGGAAAGTGCGAGATTGAGGTTAAGTGTTAAGGAGAGGTGTGGTTGATGTCAATGGTGAAGGTGAAGTTTCTGTTAAGTGTTTGGGTGTAGCGCTACTGTTAGGTGTTTGGTAATGAGTACACGGATGATGGGGTTACAGTTAGAGCTCAGATTTGGCTGTGAAGTGAGGGTGATTGTGATATTGAGTTTCAGGTTTCAGGTGAGCTGTGTTTGTTATCAATGTTGAAGTTGAAGTGTCATGTCATGGCGCTTGGTTTAGGGTTAGGGTTAGATGTTCAGTGAGTAGAACAGGAATGATAGGGTTACAGTTAGAGTTCGGATCTGGCTCTGACGTTAGGTCAATGGCCAGATTGAGCTTCAGGATTATGGTGAGGCATAGGAGACATTGTTGCTGATGGTGAAGTTTCAGATCCAGGGGCCAGGGAGAAGTTTAGGGTATTGTGTTCCTTAAGGTGTACCGGGAGGAGAAGACTACGAATAGAGTTATGGTGTGTCTCTGATGTGAGGGTTAGCAGAAGATTGAGGATCAGAGTTACGGTGAGGCGTGTTTGATATCAATGGTTATGGTTAAGTGTCAGGACCAGGTGACAGAAATTTGGTTACTGTTAGTTGTTCAGTATGTTGTATAGAGAGGATAAGGTTATGATTAGATTTAGGGCCCAGCTGTGATGTGAGTGAAAGACATATATTGAGGAGCAGTATTAATGTTTCGCATGAGTGATGTCAATTGTGACGGTGAAGAGTCAAGTCCAGGGGACTGTGGTAAGTTTATTGTTAAGTGTTCATTAAGGTGTACGGGATGGATAGGGCTCTATTTAAATTTAGGTTACAGCTATTATGTGAGTGTAAGCATGAGATTGATTTTCTGGTTTATGGTGAGGTGAGGGTATCATCGATTAGTGACTTTGTGGAGTCAGGTCCACTTTCCAGGGCTAGGGTTAGGGTTTTGTGTTAGGTGAAGGGTATGGGAAGGATACTGTTATGGATAGAGATAGGGTCTGGCTGTGATGTGTGGGTGAGTGCGAGATTGAATTTCAGTCTTAAGGTGAGGTGTGGGTGATGTCAATGGTGAAGGCAAAGTGTCAGTTCAGGACTAGTGTTAGGGATAGGCATACGGGAAGAAGTATGGGGAAGATCAGGTTAGAGTTAGAGTTCAGATCTGGCCCTGATATGAGAGCAATAGCCCAACTGACCATCAGGATTATGGTGAGTCATTGATGACATCGATTGTGATGGTGAGCGGTCAGGTCCAGTGACCAGGTCTAGGGTTAGGTTTTGGTGTTCTGTAAGCAGTACAGAGAGGAGAGGTTTATGTTTAGAGTTAGGGTCCAGCTCTGATGTGAGTGTGAGTGCGAGATTGAGCTTAAGTGTTAAGGTGAGGCGTTTTTGACGTCGATGGTGAAGGTGAGGTTTCATGTCAGTGGTCAGGGCTTGGGTTACTGTTAGGTGTTCAGTGAGGAGTATAGGGATGAAAGGGTTAAAGTTAGAGGTTAGCCGCGACTCTGATGTGAAGGCAATGGTCGGATTGAACTTCAGGGTTATGGTGAGGCATGGGAGACATTGATGCTTTCCATCACAGTTCACAACCTGGGGCCAGTGCTAGAGATAGGGCTTTGTGTTGTGTAAGGTGTATAGGTAGGATAAGCTTACGGATAGAGTTAGGTTGTGTCTCTGATGTAAGGGTGAGCACAAGATTGAGGATCAGAGTTACGGTGAGGTGTGTTTGCTGTCAATGGTTATAATGAGGGTTTACGTCCAGGTGCCAGAGCTGGGTTAGTGTTAGTTGTTCATTATGTTTTACTGAGAGGGTAAGGTTATGATTAGAGTTAGTGCCCAGCTTTGATGAAAGAGCAGGACCTAGATTGAGGTTCAGTGTTAATATGCGACTTGGGTGATGTAGTTAGTGACAGTGAGGGGTCAGGCAAAGGGTACAGTGCTAAGGTTATTGTTAGTTGTTTACTAAGTTGTACGGGATGGATAGGGCTATATTTAGATTTATATTTCAGCTGTGATGTGAGTGGGAGCATGAGATTGTGGTTCTGGTTTATGGTGATGTGTGGTTGTCATCAATTGTTGACTGTGTGGAGTCAGGTCCAGGTTCCATGGCTAGGGTTCGGGTTTTGTGTTAGGTGATGTGTATGGGAAGGATACAGTTATGGACAGAGATAGGGCCTGGCTGTGATGTGAGGGTAAGAGCGAGATTAAGGTTCAGTGTTAAGGTGAGGTGTGCTTCATACCAATGATGAAGGTCAAGTGTCAGGTCATGGCTTCGGGCTAGTGTTAGGGTTAGGCATATGGGAAGGACTATGGGGAAGATCAGGTTTTAGTTTGAGTTCGGATCCAGCCCTGATATGAGCACGATAGCCCAATTGACCTTCAGGATTATGGTGAGTCATGGGTGACATCGATGCTGATGGTTAGGATTCAGGTAAAGGGACCAGGGCTAGGATTATGGTTTCATGTTCTGCAAGCAGTACAGAGAGGATAGGTTTATGTTTAGTGTTAGGGTCCAGCTCTGATGTGAGAGCAAGTCTGAGGTTGAGGTTCTGTGTTAAGAAGACGCATGGGTTGTATCGCTGATGAAGGTGAAGTGTCAGGTCCAGTGGCCCGGGCTAGGGCTAGTGTTAGGTTTCTGTAAAGAGTATGGGGTAGATAGGATCTCAGTTAGAGTTCGGATCTGGCTCTGATGTGACGGTGTTGGTCAGATTGATCTTCAGGATGATGGTGAGGCATAGGAGACGTCATTGCTGATGGTGAAGTTTCAGGCCCAGTGGCAAGGGTGAAGGTTAGGGTATTGTGTTCCTTAAGGTGTACCGGGAGGATAGGACTACGGATAGAGTTATGGTGTGTCTCTTATGTGAGGGTGAGTACGAGATTGAGGTTCAGGATAAAGGTGAGGCATGGGTGTTATCTATGGGGAAGCTGGACTGTCAGCACATGGGACAAAGGCTAGGGTTAGCATTAGTTGTTCAGTAAGGAGTACGGGTATGATAGGGATACAACTAGAGTTCAGAACTGGCTCTGATGTGATGGTGTTGGCCAGATAGATCTTCAGGATGATGGTGAGGCATAGGAGACGTCATTGCTGACGGTGAAGATTCAGGTCCAAGGGCTAGGGAGAGGGTTAAGGTTTGTGTTCCCAGAGGGGTAAGGTGTGGATAGGGTTAGGAATAGTGTTAGGGTGGTGTGTTTCTTATGTGAGGCTGATTGCAACATTGGGTATAAGTGTTACGGTGAGGCATGAGTTTTGTCTATGGTTATGGTGAGCAGTTAGGTACAGGTGCTAGGATTAGGGTTAGTTGTTCAATACGTTGTGCAGAGAGGATAATGTTATGATTAGAGTTAGTGTTGGGCTGTGATGTGAGGTTGAGTCCTCGATTGAGGTTCTGTTTTATGGTGTGGTGTGGGTGACGTCAATGGTGAATTAGAAGGGTCAGGTACAGGGGCCTGTGCTAGGATAATACTTGGGTATTTGGTAGGTGTACAGTGAGGATAGTGTTTTGTTAAGGGTGTGTGCTCTATTCTGATGTTCTGTGGAGTGCGTGCTTGTTGTTCTAGGTTATGGTGTGGCGTGGGTGATGTCAATGTTGACGGTGAGGGGTCAGGTCCAGTGGCAAGGTATAAGGTTAGGGTTTTGTGTTCTCTTAGGTGTACGGGGAGGATAGGGTTCTGGATAGAGTTAGGTTCCCCCTCTTATGTGATGGTGAGTGCGAGATTGACGTTGAGTGTTAAGGTGAGGCGTGGTTGAAGTCGACGGAGAAGATTAAGTTTTAGGCCAGTGGTTGGGGCTTGGATTACTATTAGGTGTTCAGTAAGGAGTATGGGGAAGACAGGTTTAGAGTTAGAATTCAGACGCACCTCTGATGTGAGAGTAATGGGCAGACTGAGCTTCAGCTTGATGATGAGGCATGGGAGACATTGTAGGTTATCGTGATGATTCACATGCAATGGCCAGGGCTAGGGATAGGGCTTTGTGTTCTGTAAGGTGTATGGGTAGGATGGGGTTATGGATAGAGTTAGGGTGTGTCTCTGATGTGAGGGTGAGCATGACATTGAAGTTCAGGGTTATGGTGAAGCATGGGTGATATCAATGGTTACAGTGAGGGCTCAGTTCCAGGTGCCATGGCTAGGGTTACAGTTAGTTGTTCGATATGTTGTACGCAGAGTATAAGGTTACGATTATCGTTAGATTCTGGCTACAATGTGAGGGAGACGACGCGACTGTATTTCAGGATTACAGTCAGGCAAGCACAACGTCCATGGTTACGGTGGAGTGTCAAGCCACCAGCCACTACTACGGTTGAGGTTATGTGTTTGGTAAAGTGTATGGGGAGGATAAAGTTATGGTTAGAGTTAGGATCCTCCACTGATGTGAGGGCGATGGCAAGATTGAGCTTCAGGATTATTGTGAGGCATGGGTGATGTCTATGCTAAAAGTGAGGATTCAGGTACAGGGTCCTGGTCTTGGGTTAGGGTATTGTATTCTGTATGCTGTATGGAGAGGATAGGGTTATGTTTTAGAGTTAGGGTTCAGCTGTGTTGTGAGGGTGAGTCTGAGATTCAGGTTCATTATTAAGTTGAGGCTTGGGTGACGTTGATGGTGCCATTGAGGGGCAGTCCAGGGGCTTGTGCTAGTGTTATCATTAGGTTTTCAGTAAGGTATGCAGTGAGATTGGGTTTTGTTTCAAGTTAGGCTTTGGTTCTGATGTACAGGGTAGCATGTAATTGAAGTTCTGGGTTATGGTGAGGTGTGGGTGTCGTCAACAGTGACGGAAAGTGTCAGTTAAAGTGGCAAGGAGAAAGGTTAAGATTTTGTGTTCTGTAAGGTGTATGGGGAAGATAGGGTTCCATATAGAGTTAGGGCTTGGCTATAATGTGAGGGAAAGATTGAGGTTCAGTGTTAAGCTTAGGTGTGCTTGATGTCGATGGTGAAGGTGAGGTGGCAGTTCAGTGTTTGGGGCTTGGGCTACTGTTAGGTGTTTTGTAAGGAGTACACGGATGTTGGGGTTACAGTTAGAGCTCAGATTCAGCTCTGAATTGAGGGCTATTGTGAGACTGAGTTAATTTTTAGGTGAGGCATAGATGTTATCAATGTTGAAGTTGAAGTGTAAGGTCATGGGGCTTGGGTAAGGGTTAGGATTAGTTTGTTCATTAAGGAGGACAGGGATGACAGGATTACAGTTAGAGCTCAGAAACAGCTCTGATGTGAGGTCAATGGCCAGATTGAGCTTAAGGATTATGGTGAGGCATAAGAGACAGTGTTCCTAATGGTGAAATTTCAGCTCCAGGGGCCAGGGAAAAGTTTAGGGTACTGTGTTCCTCAAGGTGTACCAGGAGGAAAGTATTACGGATAGAGTTATGGTGTGTCTCTGATGTGAGGATGAGTACGAGATCTAGGATCAGGGTTACGGTGAGGCATGTTTGATGTCAATGGTTACGGTGAGGGGTTACGTCCAGGTGCCAGAGCTATGGTTAGTGTTAGTTGTCCGGTATGTTGTACAGAGAGGATAAGTTTATGAGTAGAATAAGGGCTCAGCTGTGATGTGAGAGCAAGACCTAGAATGAGGTTCACTGTTTATGTGTGGCATGCATGATGTCTATATTGATGGTGAGGGGTCAGGTCCACGGGACTGTGCTAAGGTTATTGTTAGGTGTTCACAAAGGTGCATGTGATGGATAGGGCTATATTTAGATATAGGTTTCTGATGTGATGTGAGTGGGAGCGTGAGGTTGAGGTTCTCTTTTATGGTGAGTGTGGGTGTCATCGATTGGTGAATGTGTGGAGTCAGATCCAGGTTCCAGGGCTTGGGTTTGGGATTTGTGTTAGGTGAAGTGTATGGGAAGGATGCTGTAATGGATAGCGATAGGGTCTAGATGTGATGTGAGGGTGGGTTCGGATTGAAGTTCAGTGTTAAGTTGAGGTGTGCGTGACATCAATGGTGAAGGTGAAGTGTCAGGTCAGGGCTTGGGGCTAGTGTTAGTGTTAGGCATATGGGAAGGTGTACATCGAAGATGGGGTTAGAGTTAGAGTTCGGATCCTGCTCTGATATGAAAGCGATAGCCCAATTGACCTTCAGGATTATGGTGAGGCATGGGTGACATCGATGCTGATGGTGAGGTTCCAGGTCTAGGGACCAGGGCTAGTGTTAGGGTTTGGTGTTCAGTAAGCAGTACAGAGAGGAGAGGTTTATGTTAAGAATTAGTGTCCAGCTCTGACATGAGGGCAAGTCTAAGGTTGAGGATCAGTGTTAAGAAGAGGCCTGGGTAACATTGCTGATGAAGATGAATTGTCAGGTCCAGTTTCCTGGGCTAGAGCTATGGTAAGGTTTCTGTAAGGAGTACGGGGTGGATAGGATTACAGATAGAGTTGTGATCCGGCTCTGAAGTGAAGGAGATTGCGAGATTGAGGTTCAGGTTTAAGATGAGGCATGGGTGATATCAATGGTTAATGTGGAGTGTCACGACATGGAGCAAGGGCTAGGGTTAGCTTTAGTTGTTCAGTAAGGAGTACAGCGATGACAGGGTTACAGCTAGAGTTCAGAACTGGCTCTGATGTGAGGATGATGGCCAGATTGAGCTTCAGGATGATGGTGAGGCATAGGAGACGTAATTGCTGATGGTGAATGTTCAGTTCCAGGGGCCATGGAGAGGGTGAGGGTTTGTGTTCCTAAAGGTGTATGGGGTGGATAGGGTTCCGAATTGTGTTACGGTGTGTTTCTCATGTGAGGGGAATGCAACATTGAGTATCATTGTTATGGTGAGGCATGGGTGATGTCAATGTCTACGGTGAGTGGTTAGGTCCATGTGTCAGGGCTAGGGTTAGGGTTAGTTGTTCGGTACGTTGTACGGAGAGGATATGGTTACAATTAGAGATAGGGTCTGGCTGTGATGTGAGGGTGAGTCCTAGATTGAGGTTCCATTTTATGGTGTGGTGCGGGTGACATCAATGGTGAAGTTGAGGGTTCAGGTACAGGGGCCTGTGCTTGGGTTATGGTTAGGTGTTTGGTATTTGTACAGTGACAATAGGGTTTCTGTTAGAGTTAGGGCCTACTGATATGCTGTGGTACGTGTGTTTGTTGTTCTGGGTTATGGTGTGGCGTGAGTGACGTCAATGGTGACGGGGATGGGTCAGGTACAGTGGCAAGGGCTAAGGTTAGGGTTTCTTGTTCTGTAAGGTGTACGGGGTGGATAGGGTTCTGGATAGAGTTAGGGTCCGGCTCTGCTGTGAGGGTGAGTGCGAGATTGATGTTCAGTATTAAGGTGAGGCGTGGTTGATGTCGATGTGGAAGTTGTAGTTTCAGGTCAGTTGACGGGGCTTGAGTTAAGTGTTCAGTAAGGACTATGAGGATGACAGGGTTACAGTGAGAGGTCAGATGCCGCTCTGGTCTGAGGGCAATGGCCAGATTGAGCTTCAGTGTAATGGTGAGGCATGGGATACACTTATGGATACCATGATGGTTCACAAGCATGGGCCCAGGCTAGGGATAGGGCTTTGTGTTCAGTAAGGTGTATGGGTAGGGTAGGGTTATGGATAGAGTTAGGGTGTGTCTCTGATGTGAGGGTGAGCAAGAGATTGAGGTTCAGGGTTTTGGTGAAGCATGGTTGATGTCAATGGTTGTGAGGGCTCAGGTCCAGGTCGCATAGCTAGGGTTTGCGTTAGTTGTTCGGTATGTTGTACAGAGAGTATAAGGTTACGATTTGAGTTACGGTCTGGCTATAATGTGACTGAGAGAGCGTGATTTAGTTTCAGGTGTACAACGAGGCAAGCACAACGTCCGTGCTGAAAGTGGAGTGTCAAGCCTCCATCCACTACTACTGTTGTGTTTATGTGTTTGGAAAAGTGTAAGGAGAGGATAGCGTTATGGTTAGAGTTAGGATCCTCCTCTGATGTGAGGGCAATCACGTGATTGAGCTTCAGGATTAGCGTGAGGCATGGGTGATGTTGATGCTATCATTGAGGATTCAGGTGTAGTAGCCAGGCCTAGGGTTACGTTGTTGTATTCCGTAAGCTCTATGGAGAGGATAGGGTTATGTTTAAAGCTAGGGTTTGGCTGTGATGTGAGGCTGAGTCGGAGATTCATGTTCATTATTAAGTTGAGGTTTTGGTGACGTTGATGGTGACATTGAGTTGCAGGGCCAGGGTCCTGTGCTAGGGTTATGGTTAGGTGTTCAGTATGGTATACAGTGAGGATACGGTTTTGTTTAGAGTTAGGGCATGGTTCTGATGTACAGGGGAGCACATGATTGAGGTTATGGGTTATGGTGAGGTTTTGGTGTCATTGACTGTGACGTGGGAGGGTCAGTTCCAGTGGCAAGGGCTAAGGTTAGTATTTTGTGTTCTGTAAGGTGTATGGGGAGCATAAGTTTCCAGATAGAATAAGGGCTTGGCTATAATGTGAGGGAAAGTGCAAGATTGTGGTTGAGTGGTATGGTGTGGTGTGCTTGATGTCGATGGTGAAGGTGAAGTTTCAGTTAAGCCTTTGGGGCTAGAGCTACTGTTAGTTGTTTGGTGAGGAGTACACGGATGATTGGGTTACAGTTAGAGCTCAGATTAGGCTCTGAAGTGAGGGTGATTGCGAGATAGAGTTTCCGGTTTAAGGTTAGTTGTTGTTATCTATGTTGAAGTTGAAGTGTCAGGTCATGGGGATTGGGTTAGGGGTAGAATTAGTTGTTCAGTAAGGCGTACTGGGATGACAGGGTTACAGGTAGATTTCGGAGCTGGCTCTGATGTGAGGGTGATGGCCAGATTGAGCTTCAGGATTTTGGTGAGGCATAGGAGACATTGTTGCTGATGGTGAAGTTTCTGGGCCAAGGGCGAGGGTGAAGTTTATGGTATTGTGTTCCTTAAGGTGTACCTGGAGTATAGAATTATGGATAGAGTTAGGGTGGGTCTCTGATGTGAGGTTGAGCACGAGGTTGACGACCAGGGTTACGGTGAGGCATGTTTGATATTAATGGTTAATGTGAGGGGTTAAGTCCAGGTGCCAGAGCTAGGGTTAGTGTTAGACATTCAGTATGTATTACAGGGAGGATAAGATTATGATCAGAGTTGGGGCCCAGCTGTGATGTGAGGGCAAGACCTAGACTGAGGTTCAGTGTTTATCCATGTCATGGGTGATATCGATATTGACGGTGAGGGATCAGGTCCAGGGGACTGTGGTAAGGTTATTGTTAGGTGTTCACTAAGGTGTACTGGATAGAATAGGGCTATATTTAGATTTAGGTTTCAGCTGTGACGTGAGTGGGAGTGTGAGATTGAGGTTCTGGTTTATGGTGAGGTGTGGGTGTCATCGATTGGTGACTGTGTGGAATCAGGTCCAGGTTCCAGGGCTAGGGTTAGGGTTTTGTGTTAGATGAAGTGTATGGACAGAGACAAGGCCTGGCTGTGATGTGAGGGTGAGTGCAAGATTGCGGTTCAGTGTTAAGGTGCATTGTGGGTGATATCAATGGTGAAGGTGAAGTGTTAGGTCAGGGCTTGAGGCTAGTGTTGGGGTTAGTCGTATGGGAAGGAGTACAGGGTTGATCAGGTTAGAGTTAGAGTTCAGATCCGGCCCTGATATGAGAGGAATAGCCCAATTGTCCTTCAGGATTATGGTCAGGCAAATGTGACATCGATGCTGATGATGAGGGTTCAGTTCTTGGGAAGAGGGCTAGGGTTAGGGTTTGGTGTTGTATGAGCAGTACAGAGAGCATAGGTTTATGTTTAGACATAGTGTCAATCTCTGTCGTGAGACCAAGTCTGAGGTTGAGATTTAGTGTTAAGTGGCATGGGTGACAACGCTGATGAAGGTGAAGTGTCAGGCCCAGTGGCCTGGGCTGGGGCTAGGGTTAGGTTTCTGTAAGGAGTACGGGGTAGATAGGATCACATTCAGATCTGGCACTGAAGTAAGGGAGATTTTAAGATTGAGGTTCAGGTTCAAGGTGAGGCATCGGTGATATCAATTGTGAAGATGGAGTATCAGGGCATCTGGCAAGTGCTAGAGTTAGCATTAGTTGTTCAGTAAGGAGTATGGGGATGACAGGGTTACAGCTAGAGTTCGGAACTGGCTCTGATGTGAGGATGATGGCCAGATTGAGCTTCAGGATTATGGTGAGGCAAAGGAGACATTGTTGCTGATGGTGAAGTTTCAGGTGGAGGGGCCAGAGAGAAGGTTAGGTTATTGTGTTCCTTAAGGTGTTCCAGGAGGACAGGATTACGGATAGAGTTATGGAGTGTCTCTCATGTGAGAGTGAGCAGGAGATTGCAGATCAGGGTTATGGTGAGGCGTGTTTGATGTTACGGTGATGGGTTAAGACCATGTGCAACAGGTAGCGTTGGTGTTAGTTGTTTAGTCTGTTTTATGGAGAGGATAAGGTTTTGTTTAGAGTTAGGGCCCAGCTGTGATGTGTGGGCTAGTCCTTGATTGAGGTTCAGTGTTAATGTGTGGCATGGGTGATGTCGATAGTGACTGTGAGGGGTCAGGTCCATGGGTCTCTGCTAAGGTTATTGTTAGGTGTTCACTAAGGTGTACGAGATGGATAGGGCTATATTTATTTTATTTTATTTTTTGAATTAATTTTTTTGAGGGGTAGTCTCATATTTATTGATCAAATATTTGTTTACAATAAAATTCTGTATAGGGAACTTAATGCTCAATGCATAATCATTAATCCATCTCAAGCCTAATTCTCGTCAGTTTCCAATTTTCTGAAGCATAACAAACAAGTTCTTATATGGTGAAGAAATTCTAACATAGTGAATAACTTCTTAGAATGTGAACAGTACAAGGGCAGTCATCACAGAAAATTTCGGTTTTCATCACGCATTATGAAGTATAAACAATCAGGTCAAATATGAATATTTGTTTGATTTTTATACTTGATTAATATGTAGATCCCACTTTTCTATCTTTATTATTATTATTTTATTATTATTATTATTATTATTATTATTAATTTTTAATAAAATGCTGAGGTGGTGCGTAGATGCAAGATAAAGGCAGAAAACATAGTTTAGTGTTCTAAGAGAGCAAATGTAGATGATCAGGCGTGAGCCTATAGACTATGTGTTAATCTAAGATAGACAAGGGCAATAAGGCATCCACGGATGCAGGAGATTTCTCTCAAAACAGGGGGGTTGAGGTTCTAAGCCTCACCTCTGTTGATCCCCAATTTCTCACCTGATGGCCTCCCTACGACTATGCCTGTCTTAGGTTGTACCTCCCTTGAGGAATCTTACCCAACTCTGGCTAACCAGTCATCTTCCAGGGACAATCATGGAAATGTAAAGTTGGTAAGTGAGAGAGAAGCTATATTGTTCGAAAATGTTAGCTTTTCACTTCTTTGCAGATTTATTCCCTGTGGCTTCTATGCCCAGCATTTGCTTGAGGTATCTTTACTACTTGGAGGAAGTATGATACTCGGTAAATTCGACATGATGCACGAATTCTATTTAAAGTTTGTAATTAAGAAGGAAGAAGAAAAGCTATAAAAGTAGCAGGCGGAAGAAAACATGGGAAGATTGATTATTTCTTTGACATATATTCTTGTAGAGTAACTTAAGCATGTATATGTTTTAAACTGCTAATTAAATTGCACACAGACATTAATATAATAGGAATACAGTTACATAAACCAAAGCAGATCTATAATTACCAGCCATCTCCAGTGAAACCAAGAAAACCAGTTAGGCATCCTAGGCATTTGTGAAAATTTATCTATGATATGATGGGTATTGTCCAGCTGTACTTGAAGAGTCTGAGAGAAATCAGACAAATTAAAACAACCCATTCCTGGTAACTATTCACATCCCATATGTTCTTTTAACAGTAGATAGTCTGTAGTTGTAAGATTTTGGAGCACTACAACTTGCACTTCTCCTAATTCTTGGTTGAGTTCCAACAGTATAGATCCAGTTAAATTTGTTGTTTTACTGTATGCACAGGCCAGCTTAGATATCTCTTTCTTGATTCCCATGAAAGTCCAGGAATTGGTGGGATGAATGCTGCTACAGCTGTAGCAGCGCCTGAATCTTTGTTGAGGTTTTTTGATGATCATCTTCTGGTATGACTCTTCCAGAGAGTGCTGATGTTGGAAGTTCTTCTTCATATCGTATCTTAGTTCATTTTCTGGGTAGCCAAATTAGGCTTTGATCCTCTGTATAAACAGAAACAGACCCTTTGCCCACACTTTGATACGCCCTTTATACCATTGTGTAGAAATCATTGGAGGTCACCACACAGGAACTGCTTTTTTTTTAAGAGAAAGAAATATTATCAGAAAAATATACCTCCATAGCCAATCATCTGACACCTTTTAAGTGATCAAAATTAAGGATATTTAAAGAATACATTAATCATTGATTTACAGTTAGTTTTATCCTGTCAGGGAGTAATCCCCCTTTTCTTTGTTTTTTTTTTGTTATCATTAATCTACACTTACGTGAAGAGTATTATGTTTACTTGGCTCTCCCCTACACCATGTACCCCCTATAAACCCCTTTACAGTCACTGTCCATCAGCATAGCAAAATGTTGTCAAATCACTACTTGTCTTCTCTGTGTTGTACAGCCCTCCTCTTTCTCCGCCCATTATGCATGCTAATCTTAATACCACTCTTATTCTCCCCCCCTTATCTCTCCCTACCCACTCATCCTCCCCAGTCCATTTCCCTGTGGTACCTGTTAGTCCATTCTTGGGTTCTGTGATTCTGCTGCTGTTTTGTTCCTTCAGTTTTTCCTTTGTTCTTATACTCCACAGATGAGTGAAATCATTTGGTATTTCTCTTTCTCCGCTTGGCTTATTTCACTGAGCATAACACCTTCCAGCTCCATCCATGTTGCTGCAAATGGTAGGATTTGGCCTCTTCTTATGGCTGAGTAGTATTCCCTTGTGAATATGTACCACATCTTCGTTATTCATTCATCTACCGATGGACATTTAGGTTGCTTCCAATTCTTGGCTATTGTAAATAGTGCTGCTATAAACATAGGGGTGCTTCTGTCTTTCTCACACTTGATTGCTGCGTTCTTAGGGTAAATTCCTAGGAGTGGAATTCCTGGGTCAAATGGTAAGTCTGTTTTGAGCATTTTGATGAACCTCCATACTGCTTTCCACAATAGTTGAACTAATTTACATTCCCACCAGCAGTGTAGGAGGGTTCCCCTTTCTCCACAGCCTCGCCAACATTTGATGTTGTTTGTCTTTTGTATGGCAGCCATCATTACTGGTGTGAGGTGATACCTCATTGTAGTTTTAATTTACATTTCTCTGATAATTAGGAATGTGGAGCATCTTTTCATGTGTCTGTTGGCCATCTCTATATCTTTTCTGGAGAACTGTCTGTTCGGTTCCTCTGCCATTTTTTAATTGGGTTATTTGTTTTTTGTTTGTTGAGGCGTGTGAGCCCTTTATATATTTTGTACGTCAAGCCTTTCTCGGATCTGTCATTTAAGAATATATTCTCCCATACTGTAGGGTTCCTTTTTGTTCTATTGATGGTGTCTTTTGCTGTACAGAAGCTTTTCAGTTTAATATAGTACCACTTGTTCATTTTTGCTGTTGTTTTCCTTGCCTGGGGAGTTATGTTCAGGAGCAGGTCACACATGTTTATTCTAAGAGGTTTTTGCCTATCTTTTGTTCTAAGAGTTTAATGGTTTCATGACTTACATTCAGGTCTTTGATCCATTTTGAGTTTACTTTTATATATGGGCTTAGACAATGGTCCAGTTTCATTCTCCTACATGTAGCTGT
The DNA here is from genome assembly GCF_040802235.1 of Manis javanica. Classification (NCBI taxonomy): domain Eukaryota; kingdom Metazoa; phylum Chordata; class Mammalia; order Pholidota; family Manidae; genus Manis; species Manis javanica. Next base: position 75,503,872 of record NC_133163.1, read on the forward strand.
CCAGTTTTGCCAGGACCATCTGTTGAAGAGAGTGTCATTTCGCCATTGTATATCCATGGTTCCTTTATCAAATATTAATTGACCATAAATGTCTGGAGTCTCTAGTCTGTTCCACTGGTCTGTGGCTCTGTTGTTGTGCCAGTACCAAATTGTCTTGATTACTATGGCTGTATAGTAGAGCTTGAAGTTGGGGAGTGAGATTCCCCCTACTTTATTCTTCTTTCTCAGGATTGCTTTGGCTATTCGGGGTCTTTGGTGTTTCCATATGAATTTTTCAATTATTTGTTCCAGTTCATTGAAGAATGTTGCTGGTAGTTTCATAGGGATTGCATCAAATCTGTATATTGCTTTGGGCAGGATGGCCATTTTGACGATATTAATTCTTCCTAGCCACGAGCATGGGATGAGTTTCCATTTGTTAGTGTCCTCTTTAATTTCTCTTAAGAGTGACTTGTGGTTTTCAGAGTATAACTCTTTCACTTCTTTGGTTAGGTTCATTCCTAGGTATTTTATTCTTTTTGATGCAAATGTGAATGGAGTTGTTGTCCTGATTTCTCTTTCTGTTGGTTCATTGTTAGTGTATGGGAAAGCCACAGATTTCTGTGTGTTAATTTTGTATCCTGCAACTTTGCTGTATTCCGATATCAGTTCTAGTAGTTTTGGGGTGGAGTCTTTAGGGTTTTTTATGTACAATATCATGTCATCTGCAAATAGTGACAGTTAAAATTCTTCTTTACCAATCTGGATTCCTTGTATTTCTTTGTTTTGTCTGATTACCGTGGCTCAGACCTCCAGTACAATGTTAAATAACAGTGGGGAGAGTGGGCATCCCTGTCTAGTTCCCGATCTCAGAGGAAAAGCTTTCATTTTCTCGCTCTTCAGTATAATGCTTCTGTGGGTTTATCATGAATGGCCTTTATTATGTTGAGTTTCTTGCCCTCTATTTCCATTTTCCTGAGATTTTTTATCACGAATGGATATTGAATTTTGTCAAATGCTTTTTCAGCATCGATGGAGATGATCATGTGGTTTTTGTCTTTCTTTTTGTTGATGTGGTGGATAATGTAATGGATTTCAGAATGTTGTACCATCCTTGCATCCCTGGGATGAATCCCACTTGGTCATGGTGTATCGTCCTTTTGATGTATTTTTGAATTCGTTTTGCTAATATTTTGTTCAGAATTTTTGCATCTACATTCATCAGGGATATTGGTCTGTAGTTTTTTTTTTTTGGTGGGGTCTTTGCCTGGTTTTGGTATTAGGGTGATGTTGGCTTCATAGAATGAGTATGCGAGTATTCCCTCCTATTCTATTATTTGGAAAACTTTAAGGAGAATAGGTATTATGTCTTCCCTGTATGTCTGATAAAATTCCGAGGTGAATCCATCTGGCCTGGTGGTTTTGTTCTTTGGTAGTTTTTTGACTACCGCTTCAATATCGTTGCTGGTAATTGTTCTGTTTAGATTTCCTTTTTCTTTCTGGGTCAGTCTTGGAAGGTTGTATTTTTCTAGGAAGTTGTCCATTTGTCCTAGGTTTCCCAGCTTGTTAGCATATAAGTTTTCATAGTATTTTCTAATAATTCTTTGTACTTCTGTGGGGTCCGTTGTGATTTTTCCTTTTTCGTGTCTGATTCTGTTGATTTGTGTTGACTCTCTTTTCCTCTTAATAAGTCTGCCTAGAGGCTTATATATTTTGTTTATTTTCTCAAAGAACCCGCTCTTGGTTTCATTGGTTTTTGCTATTGTTTTATTCTTCTCAATTGTATTTATTTCTTCTCTGATCTTTATTATGTCCTTCCTTCTGCTGACCTTAGGCCTCATTTGTTCTTTTTTTTCCAATTTCGATAACTGTGACATTAGACCATTCATTTAGGATTGTTCTTCCTTCTTTAAATATGCCTGGATTGCTATATACTTTCCTCTTAAGACTGCTTTTGCTGTATCCCACAGTAGTTGGGGCTTTGTGTTGTTGTTGTCGTTTGTTTCCATATATTGCTGTATCTCCGTTTTGGTTTGGTCATTGATCCATTGATTACTTAGGAACGTGTTGTTAAACCTCCATGTGTTTGTGAGTCTTTTTTGCTTTCTTTGTACAGTTTATTTCTAGTTCTTTGCATTTTTGGTCTGAAAAGTTTGTTGGTAGGATTTCAATTTTTTGGAATTTACTGAGGCTCTTTTTGTGGCCTGGTATGTGGTCTATTCTGGAGAATGTTCCATGTGCACTTGAGAAGAATGTGTATCCTGTTGCTTTTGGATGTAGAGTTCTGTAGATGTCTATTAGGTCCACCTGTTCTAGTGTGTTGTTCAGTGCCTCAGCATACTTACTTATTTTCTGTCTGGTGGATCTGTCCTTTGGAGTGAGTGGTGTGTTGATGTCTCCCAGAATAAATGCATTGCATTCTATTTCTTCCTTTAGTTCTGTTAGTATTTGTTTCAGATATGTTGGTGCTCCTGTATTGCATGCATATATATTTATAATGGTTATATCCTCTTGTTGGACTGAGCCATTTATCATTATGTAATGCCCGTCTTTGTCTTTTGTTACTTTCTTTATTTTGAAGTCTGTTTTGTCTGATACTAGTATTGTAACACCTGCTTTTTTCTCTCTGTTGTTTGCATGAAATATCTTTTTCCATCCCTTGACTTTAAGTCTGTGCATGTCTTTGGGTTTGTGGTGAGTCTCTTGTAAGCAGCATATGGATGGATCTTGCTTATTTATCCATTCTATTACTCTGTGTCTTTTGATTGGTGCATTCAGTCCATTTATATTTAGGGTGATTTTTGAAAGGTATGTACTTAATAACATTGCTGGCTTTAAGTTTGTGGTTACCAAAGGTTCAGGGTTAGCTTATATACTGTCTTTCTGTCTAACTTAACTCACTTGTTGAGCTGTTATAAACACGGTCTTATGATTCTTTATTTCTCTCCCTTCTTATTCCTCCTCTGCCCTTCTTCATATGTTGTGTGTTTTGTTCTGTGCTCTTTTTAGGAGTGCTCCCATCTTGAGAAATCCCTGAAAGATACCCTGTATAGGTGGTTTGTGGGAGGCAAATTCCCTCAACTTTTGCTTGTCTGGGAATTGTTTAATCCCTCCTTTATATTTAAATGTTAATCTTCCTGGGTACAGTAGTCTTGGTTTGAAGCCCTTCTGTTTCATTGCATTAAGTATATTGTGCCATTCTCTTCTGGCCTGTAGGGTTTCTGTTGAGAAGTCTGATGATAGCCTGATCGGTTTTCCTTTGTAGGTGACCTTTTATTTGCTCTCTGGCCGCCTTTAATACTTTGTCCTTGTCTTTGATCTTTGCCATTTTAATTATTATGTGTCTTGGTGTTGCCCTCCTTGGATCCCTTGTCATGGGAATTCTGTTTACCTCTGTGGTCTGAGAGGTCATTTCCTCCCCTAGTTTGGGGAAGTTTCCGCAATTATTTCTTCAAAGACACTTTCTATCCCTTTTTCTCTCTCTTCTTTTTCTGGTACACCTATAATGCGGATATTGCTCTGTTTCATTGGTTACTCAGGTCTCTTAGAATTCTTTCATTCCTGGAGATCCTTTTACCTCTCTCTGCATCAGCTTCTCTGCATTCCTGTTCTCTGTTTTCTAGTTCATTAAAGGTCTCTTGCATCTCGTCCATTCTGTTTTGAAGTCCTTACAGAGCTTGTTTAATTTCTGTATTCTCCTTCCTTAGTTCTTGCATATTTCTCTGCAAGTCCGTCAGCATGGTTATGACTTTTGATTTGAATTCCTTTTCAGGAATACTGGGTAAATCTATCTTCCCAGGTTCCTTCTCAGGGGAAGATGTAGCAGATGCCTAAGCTGTCTGAGTTAGTCTTGTCTGGATCACATTTTTTTGCCTTTTCATGTTGATAGGTGCTATTGACTGTCAGCTGGGAGGGTCAAACTTTCCACTTGCTACTGGCCTTTCATTACTGGGACAACTGCGACACCTAGTGGCTTGTGTTGGGTAATTTCTTGTAGACTGGGTCTTTGTGTCTTGCCCAGCCGGAAAGAAGGAAGCTCCCTAGCTGAGGGCGTGGCCAGCCTTAGGCTGCTTGTCTGCTTCAGCCGCACCCAGGGGTAATGCACTGGGTGTGCTGTTTGGCTGTTTACCTTTTTGAGGGGTCTGAGAGCTGTTGCCCAGGGGGTTAGTGTGCCCAGTTTCCCTTTAATTTCCAGGTGCTGGAGTGTGAACTGTGTTGTTTCCGTTCAGTGTTGCATCCCTGTCCCTTTAAGACTTTCAAAAAGCACTTGCTTTCCTTTGTCACAGGGGCAACAGCTTCAGAACCCACTCAGAGGTCTTGCTGCCCTGTTTCCCAAGATTCCAGCCCTCCATGCATGCACTGTGTCTGTACTCTCGTGTGGATGGCAGGGGCTGGGTGTTTAGCAGTCCTCGGCTCCCTCTCCCTCAATACTCCGACTCCTCCCTTAATGCCAGGAGCTGGGGTGTGGGGCGCTCGGGCCCCGCCGGGCCGGGGTTTGTATCTTACCCCTTTCACCAGGTGCTGGGATCTCACATGTGTGAATGTAGTCTGGCTGTTGTCCTGTGTCTTCTGGTCTCTCTTTTTGGAGTAGTTGTATTTGTTGTATTTTAAAAAATATATATGTTTTTGGGAGGAGATTCCCACTGGTCCTACTCACGCTACCATGTTGGCTCCACCTCAAGCTATATTTAGATTTAGGTTTCGGCTGTGATGTGAGTGGGAGCATGAAATTGAGGTTCTGGTTTATAGGGAGATGTGGGTGTCATCGATTGGTGACTCTGTGGAGTCAGGTCCAGGTTCCAAATGTAAGGTTAGGGTTTTGTGTTAGGAGAAGTGTTTGGGAAGGATGCAGTTATGGATAGACAAAGGGTCTGGCTTTGATGTGAGGGTGAGTGCGAGATTGAGGTTCAGTGTTAAGGTGAGGTGTGGGTGATATCAATGGTGAAGGTGAAGTGTCAGGTCAGGGCTTGGGCTAGTGTTAGGGGTAGGCGTATGGGAAGGAGAATAGGGATGATCGGGTTAGAGTTAGAGTTGGATCACGCCCTGATATGAGAACAATAGCCCAATTGACCCTCAGAATTATGGCGAGACATGTATGACATCAAAGCTGATGTTGACATTTCAGTTCCATGGAGCAGCACTAAGGTTTGTGTTTGGTGTTCTCTAAGCAGTACAGAGAGGATAGGTTTATGTGCAGAGTTAGGGTCCAGTTCTGAAGTGAGGGCAAGTCTTAGGTTGAGGTTCAGTGTTAAGAAAAGGAATGGGTGACATCACTGATGAAGGTGAAGTGTCATGTGCAGTGGCCGCGGGTATGGCTAGGATTAGGTTTCTGTAAGGAATACGCGGTAGATAGGACTACAGTTAGAGTTCAGATCCGACTCTGAAGTGAGGGAGATTGCGAGATTGAGGTTCAGGTTTAAGATGGGGCACGGCTGATATCCACATTGAAGGTGGAGTGTCAGGAGAAGGGGCAAGGGCTAGGGTTAGCATTATTTGTTCAGTAAGGAGTACGGGGATGATAGGGTTACAGCTAGAGTTCGTATCTGGCTCTGATGTGAGGATGATGGCCAGATTGAGCTCCAGTACGATGGTGAGGCATAGGAGACGTCGCTGCTGATGGTGAAGTTTCAGGTGCAGGGGCCAGGGAGAGGGTTGGGGTTTGTGTTCCTAAAGGTGTACGGGGTGGATAAGATTACGAATAGTGTTAGGGTGTGTTACTGATGTGAGGGTGAGAGCAACATTGAGTGTCAGTGTTACGGTAAGGCATGGCTGTTGTCAATGTTTACGGTGAGCGGTAAGGCCCAGGTGCCAGGGCGAGGGATATGGTTTGTTGTTCGGTAAATTGTACGGAGAGGATAAGGTTACGATTAGAGTTGGGGTCAGTCTGTGATGTGAGTGTGAGTCCTAGACTGAGGTTCTATTTTATGGTGTGGTGTGGGGGACATTAATGGTGAAGGTTAGGGGTCTGTTACAGGGGCCTCTGCTCGGTTTATGTTTAAGTGTTTCGCAGGTGTTCAGAGATGATAGGGTTTCGTTTAGAATTAGGGCCTGATTGTGATGTGCTGTAGAGTTTGGATCACACCCTGATATAAGAGCAATAGCCCAATTGACCTTCAGGATTATGGCGAGGCATGTGTGATATCGAAGCTGACTTTGACAGTTCAGGTCCATGGAACAGTGCTAGGGTTAGCGTTTGGTGTTACGTGAGCAGTACAGAGAGGATAGGATTTTGTGTAGAGTTAGAGTCCAGCTATGAAGTGAGGGCAAGTCTTAGGTTGAGGTTCAGTGTTAAGAAGAGGCATGGGTGACAACACTGATGAAGGTGAAGTTTCAGGCTCAGTTGCCTCGGGTAGGGCTAGGATTAGGTTTCTGTAAGGAATACACGGTAGATAGGACTACAGTTAGAGTTCAGATCCGACTCTGAAGTGAGGGAGATTGCGAGATTGAGGTTCAGGTTTAAGATGGGGCATGGCTGATATCCACAGTGTAGGTGGAGTGTCAGGAGAAGGGGCAAGGGCTAGGGTTAGCATTATTTGTTCAGTAAGGAGTACGGGGATGATAGGGTTACAGCTAGAGTTCGTATCTGGCTCTGATGTGAGGGTGATGGCCATATTGAGCTCCAGTACGATGGTGAAGCATAGGAGACATCGCTGCTGATGGTGGAGTTTCAGGTGCAGGGGCCAGGGAGAGGGTTGGGGTTTGTGTTCCTAAAGGTGTACGGGGTGGATAAGATTACGAATAGTGTTAGGCTGTGTTACTGATGTGAGGGTAAGAGCAACATTGAGTGTCAGTGTTACGGTAAGGCATGGCTGTGGTCAATGTTTGCGGTGAGCGGTAAGGCCCAGGTGCCAGGGCGAGGGTTATGGTTTGTTGTTCGGTAAATTGTACGGAGAGGATAAGGTTACGATTAGAGTTGGGGACAGTCTGTGTTGTGAGTGAGAGTCCTAGACTGAGGTTCTATTTTATGGTGTGGTGTGGGTGACATCAATGGTGAAGGTTAGTGGTCAGGTACAGAGGCCTCTGTTCGGTTTATGTTTAAGTGTTTTGCAGTTGTTCAGTGACGATAGGGTTTCGTTTAGAGTTAGTGCCTGATTGTGATGTGCTGTAGAGTGCATGTTTGTTGTTCTAGGTTATGGTGTGTCGTGGGTGACGGGGAGAGTTCAGGTCCATTGGCAAGGGCATAATTTAGGGTTTTGTGTTCTGTAGGGTGTATGTGGAGGATAGGGTTCTGGATAGAGTTAGGATTTGACTCTGATGGGAGGGTGATGCCAAGATTGATCTTCAGGGTGATGGTGAGGCATAGGAGACATTGATGCTGATGTTGAAATTTCAGGTGCAGGGGCCGGGGAGAGGTTTATGGTTTGTATTCCTAAAGGTGTATGGGAGGATAGCATTATGGATAGTGTTAGGATGTGTCTCTTACGTGATGTTAAGCACGAGATTGAGGATCGGGGTTACCGTGAGGCATGTATGATGTCAACAGTTACGGTGACGGGTTAGGTCCAGGTGCCAGAGCTAGGGTTAATGTTCGGTGTTTAGTATGTTTATGGAGAGGATAAGGTTATGATTAGAGTTAAGGCCAAGCTGTGATGTGAGGGCACGTCCTAGATTGGGGTTCAGTGTTAATGTGTTGAAAGGTTGATGTCGATAGTGATGCATAGGGGTCAGTTCCGGGGGACTGTGCTATGGTTATTGTTAAGTGTTCCCTAAGGGGTATAGGATGAATAGGGCTATATTTAAATTTAGGTTACAGCTGTGATGTGAGTGGGAGTGTGAGATTGAGGTTCTATTTTATAGTGAGGTGTGGGTGTCATCAATTTGTGACTCTGTGGAGTCAGGTCCAGGTTCCAGGGCTATGGTTAGGGTTTTGTGTTAGGTGAAGTGTATTTGAAGGATACAGTTATGTATAGAGATAGGGTCTGGCTGTGATGTGAGGGTGAATGCAACATTGACGTTCAGTGTTAAGGTGAGGTGTGGGTGATATCAATGGTGAAGTTGACATTTCAGGTCAGTGGATGGGGCTTGGGTTACAGTTAAGTATTCAGTAAAGATTATGAGGATGACAGGGTTACACTGAGAGTTCAGATGCCGCTCTGATGTGAGGGCAATCGCCAGATTGAGCTTTAGGGTAATGGTGAGGCATGGGAGATGCTGATGGATACCATGACAGTTCACGTGCAGGGCCAATGCTAGGGATATGACTTTGTGTTAGTTAAGGTGTATGGGTAGGATAGGGCTATGGATAGAGTTAGGGTGTGTCTCTGATGTGAGAGTGAGCTTGAGATTGAGGTTCAGGTTTATGGTGAAGCATGGGTGATGTTAATGGTTACAGTGAGGTCTCAGGTTCAGGTGCCATGCCTAGGGTTAGGGTTTGTTGTTTGGTATGTTGTACAGAGAGTATAAGGTTATGATTAGAGTTAGGGTCTGGCTATAATGTGAGGGAGAGGGCACGATTGTGTTTCAGGATTACAGTGAGGCAAGCACAACGTCCATGGTGATCGTGAGTTGCAAGCCACCAGCCACTACAACGGTTGCGGTTATGTGTTTGGTAACGTGTATGGGGAGGATAAAGTTTTGGTTAGAGTTAGGATCCTCCTCTAATGTGAGGTTGATGGCGAGATGGAGCTTCAGGATTACCGTGAGGCGTGGGTGATGTTGATGCTCTCAGTGAGGATTCAGGTGAAGGGGCCAGGCCCAGTTTAGGGTATTGTATTCTGTAAGATCTATCTTGAGGATAGGGTTATGTTTAGAGTTATTGTTCGGCTGTGATGTGAGGGCGAGTCTGAGATTCTGGTTCATTATTAAGTTGAGGTGTGGGTGACTTTATGGTGCCATCGAGGGTCAGGTCCAGGGGCCTGTGCTATGGGTATGGTGTGGTGTTCTTTAAGGTGTGCGTTGAGGATAGTGTTTTGTTTAAAGTTAGGATATGGCTCTGATGTTCATGGGAGCACGTGATAGAAGTTGTGTGTTATGGTGAGGTCTGGGTTTCGACGACGGTGACGGGAAACAGTCAGTTCAATTGGCAAGGACAAGGTTGGTATTTTGTGCTCTGTAAGGTGAATGGGAAGGATAGGTTTCCCGGGTAGAGATAGGGCTTAGCTATAATGTGAGGGAAAGTGCGAGATTGAGGTTCAGTGTTAAGGTGAGGCATGGTTGATGTTGATGGTGAAGATGAAGTGTCAGTTAAGTGTTTGGGGTTAGGTATACTGTTAGGGGTTTTGTAAGGAGTACACAGATAATACATTTACAGTTAGAGTTCAGATTCAGATCTGAAGTGATGGCGATTGTGACACTGAGTTTCAGGTTTAAGATGAGGTGTGGTTGTTATCAATGCTGAAGTTAAAGTGTCAAGTCATGGGGCTTGCATTAGGGTTAATATTAATTGTTCCATAAGGAGTACAGGGTTGATAGATTTGCAGTTAGAGTTTGGATCCGGCTGTGACATGAGGTCAATGGCCAGAATGAGCTTCAGGATTATGGTGAGCATAGGAGACATTGTTGCTGATGGGGAAGATTCAGCTCCAGGGGCCAGGGAGAAGTTTAGGGTATTGTGTTCCTTAAGGTGTACTGGGAGGAAAGTATTACAGATAGAGTCATGGTGTATCTCTGATGTGAGGGTGAGCACGAGATTGAGGATCAGGGTTACCGTGAGGCGTGTTTGCTGTCAATGGTTACAGTGAGAGGTTATGTCCAGGTGCCAGAGCTAGGCTTATTGTTAGATGTTCAGTATGTTGTATGGTGAGTACATGGATAAGGTTCATATTAAAGTTAGTGCCCAGCTGTGATGAGAGAGGAAGACCTAGATTGAGGTTCAGTGTTAATGTGTGGCATGGGTGATGTCAATAGTGATGGTGAGGGTTTAGGTCCAGGTGACTGTGCTAAGGTTATTGTTAGGTGTTCACTGAAGTGTATGGGATGGATAGGGCTATATTTTGATTTAGGTTTTGGCTGTGATGTGAGTGGGAGCATGAGTTTGAGGTTCTGGTGTATGGTGTGGTGTGGGTGTCATCGGTTGGTGACTGTGTGGAGTCAGGTCCAGGTTCCAGGGCTAAGGCTAGGATTTTGTGTTAGGTGGAGTTTATGGGAAGCATACAATTATGGAGAGAGATAGGGTCTGGTTGTGATGTGAGGGTGAATGCAAGACTGAGGTTCAGTAATAAGGTGAGGTGTGGTGATATCAATGGTGAAGTTGAAGTATCAGGTCAGGGCTTGGGGTTGGTATTAGGGGTAATCGTATGGGAAGGAGTACAGGGAATATCGTGTTAGAGATAGAGTTCGGATCCAGCCCTGATATGAGAGCAATAGCCCAATTGACCTTCAGGATTATGGTGAGGCATGGGTGAAATCGATGTGATGGTGAGGGTTCAGGTCCAGGGACCAGTGCTAGGGTTAGGGTTTGGTGTTCTCTAATCAGTAGAGTGGGAATAGGTTTATGTTTAGAGTTAGGATCCATCTCTAATGTGAGGGTAAGTCTGAGATTGTGGTTCAGTGTTAAGAAGAGGCATGGGTGACATCACTGATGAAGGTGAAATGTCAGGTCCAGTGGCCCGGTCTAGGACTAGCGTTGGGTTTCTGTAAGGAGTATGGGGTAAATAGTATTACATTTAGCGTATATATCCGGCTCTGAAGTGAGGGAGATTGCGAGATTGAGGTTCAGGTTTAAGGTGAGACATGGGTGATATCAATGTTGAAAGTGGAGTGTCAGGTCATGGGGCCAGGTATAGGGTTAGCATTAGTTGTTCAGTTAGGAGTACGGGGATGATAGGGTTACAGCTAGAGTTCGGATATGATGTGAGGTTGATGGCCAGATTGAGCTCCAGTGTGACGGTGAGGCACAGAAGACGTCGTTGCTGATGGTGAAGTTTCAGGTCCAAGGGCCACTTAAAGGGGTAGGGTTTGTGTTCGTAAAGGTGTACAGGGTGCATAGGGTTACAAATAGTGTTAGGGTGTGTTTCTGATGTGAGGGTGGGCACAACATTGCGTATCAGTGTTACGGTGTAGCATGGGTGATGTCTATGGATATGGTGAGTGGTTAGGTCCAGGTGCCAGGGCTAGGGTTAGAGTTAGTTGTTTGGTAAGTTGAACGGAGAGGATAAGGTTATGATTAGAGTTAGGGATGGGCTGTGATATGACGGTGAGTCCTAGATGGATGTTCCATTTTATGGTGTTATGTGGGTGACGTCAATGGTGAAGGTGAGGCGTCAGGTACAGGGGCCTGTGCTCGGGTTATGGTTAGATGTTTGGTAGGTTTACAGTGACGATAGTGTTTTGTTTAGAGTTGGGGACTGGTTCCAATGTGCTTTGTAACTTGTGTTTGTTTTTCTAGATTATGGTGTTGCGTAGGTGAGATCAGTGGTGACGGGAATGGGTCAGGTCCAGTGGCAAGAGCTAAGGTTAGGGTTTTGTGTTCTGTGAGGTGTACGGGGAGGATAGGGTTCTGGATAGAGTTAGGGTCCTGTTCTGATGTGAAGGTGAGTGCGAGATTGATGTTCAGTGTTAAGGTGAGGCATGGTTGACGTCGATGGCGAAGGTGAACTTTCAGGTCATTGGTCGGGGCTTGGGTTACTGTTAGGTGTTCAGTAAGGACTTTGGGGATGATAGGGTTAGAGTTAGAGGTCAGATACGGCTCTGATGTGAGGGCAATTGCTGACTGAGTTTCAGGGTTATTTTGAGGCATGGGAGACACTGATGAATACCATGGCAGTTCACATGCAGGGGACAGGGCTAGGGAAAGGGCTTTCTGTTCTGTAAGTTGTATGGGTATGATAGGGTTATGGATAGGGTTAGGGTGTGTCTCTGACGTGAAGGTGAGCAAGAAATTGAGATTCAGGGTTATGGTGAAGCTTGTGTGATATCAATGGTTACGGTGAGGTCTCAGGTCCAGGTTCCATGCCTAGGGTTAGGGTTAGTTGTTCGGTATTTTGTATGGAGAGGATAAGGTTATGATTAGGGTTAGGGTCTGCCTATAGTGTGAGGGAGAGGGTGCGTTTGAGTTTCACGATTACAGTCAGGCAAGTGCAACGTCCATGGTAATGGTGGAGTGTCAAGCCACGAACAACTACTACAGTTGGGGTTATGTGTTTGGTAAAGTGTATGGGTAAGATAGCATTATGATTAGGTTTAGGATCCTTGTCTGATATGAGGGTGATAGCGAGATTGAGCATCAGGATTATAGTGAGGCATGGTGATGTCAGTGCTAACAGTGATGATTCAGGTACAGTGGCCAGGCCTAGGGTTACAGTATTGTATTCTGTAAGCTCCATGTAGAGGATAGGATTGTAGTTACAGCTAGGGTTCGGCTGTGATGTGAGGAGGAGTCTGAGATTCAGGTTCATTATTAAGTTGAGGCGTGGGTGATGTTGATTGTGCCATTGAGGGGCAAGTCCAGGGCCCTGTGCTAAGGTCATGGTTAGGTGTTTGGTAAGGTGTACAGTGAGGATAGGGATTTGTTTACCGTTAGGTTATGGTTCTGATGTACAGAGGAGCACGTGATTGAGGTTCTGAGTTATTGTTAAGTGTGTTGTCGACGGTGACGTGTAAGGGTCAGTTGCAAAGGCAAGGACTAAGGTTAGGATTTTGTATTCTGTAAGGTGTATGTGGAGTATAGGTTTCCAGATAGAGTTAGGACTTGGCTATAATGGGAGGGAAAGTGCGAGATTGAGGTTTGGTGTTACGGGGAGGCGTGGTTGACCTCGATGGTGAAGGTGAAGAGTCAGTTAAGTGTTTGGGGCTAGGGCTACAGTTACGTGTTTGGTGAGGAGTACCCGGATGATGAAGATACAGTTAGATCTCAGATTCGGCTCTGATGTGAGGCCAATTGCAAGAATGAGTTTCAGGTTTAAGGTGAGGGGTGATTGTTATCAATGTTGAAGTTGAAGTGTCAGGTCAAGGCGATTGGGTTCGGGTTAGGATTAGTTGTTCAGTAAATAGTACAAGAATGATAGGGTTACAGATAGAGTTCAGTTCCACCTCTGATGTGAGTTGAGTGGCCAGATTGAGCTTCAGCTTTAGTGTAAGCCATAGGAGACATTGTTGCTAATGGTGAAGTTTCACATCCAGGGGCCAGGGAGAAGTTTCGGGTATTTTGTTCCTTAACGTGTACGGGGAATTGGATTAAGGATAGAGTTAGTGTGTGTCCCTGATGTGAGGGGGAGCACTAGATTGAGTATCAAGGTTACGGTGTGGCATGTTTGATGTCAATGGCTACGTTGAAGGGGTTAAGTCCAGGTGCCAGAGCTCGGGTTATTGTTAGTTGTTCAGTACGTTGTACGGAGAGGATAAGGTTATGATTAAAGTTAGGGCCCAGCTGTGATGTGAGGGTAAGTTCTAGATTGAGGTTTAGTGTTAATGTGTGGTATGGGTGATGTCGATAGTGATGGTGAGGTGTAGGTCCAGTTGACTGTGCTAAGGTTATAGTACGGTGTTCACTAAGGTGTGTGGGATGGATAGGGCTATATTTAGATTTAGGTTTTGGCTCTGATGTGAGTGGGAGCATGAGATTGAGGTTCTGGTTTATGGTAAGGTGTGGGTGTTATCGATTGGTGACTGTGTGTAGTTTAATCCAGGTTCCAGGGCTAGGGTAGTGCTTTTTGTTAGGTGAAGTGTATGGGAAGTATACTGTTATGGATAGAGATAGGATCTGGCTGTGATGTGAGGGTGAGGGCGTGATTGACATTCATTCTTAAGGTGAGGTGAGGGTGATATCAATGGTGAAAGTGAAGTGTCAGGTCAGGGCTTAGAGCTACTGATAGTGTTAGGCATATGGGAATTAGTATGGGGAATATCGTGTTAGAGTTAGAGTTCGGATCTGGCCCTGATATGACAGCAATAGCCCAATTGACCTTCAGGATTGTGGTGAGGCAAGGGTGACATCGATGCTGATGGTGGGTGTTCAGGTCCTGGGATGCGGGCTAGGGTTAGGGTTTGGTGTTCTGTGAGCAGTGCAGAGAGGATAGGTTTATGTTTAGAGTTAGGTTCGAGCTCTGACATGATGGCAAGTCTGAGGTTGAGGTTCAGTGTTTAGAAGAGGCATGGGTGACATCACTGATGATGGTTAACTGTGAGGTCCAGTGGCCCGGGCTAGGGCTAGGTTTACGTTTCTATAAGGAGTACGGAGTGGACATGTCTACAGTTAGAGTTCGGATCTGGCTCTGAAGAGAGGAAGATTGCGAGATTGATGTACAGGTTTAAGGTGAGGCATGGGTGATATCAATGGTGAAGGTGGAGTGTCAGGACATGGGTCAAGTGCTATGGCTAGCATTAGTTGTTCAGTAAGGAGTACAGGGATGATAGTGTTACAGCTAGCGTTCGGATTGGGCTCTGATGTGAGGGTGATGGCCAGATTGAGCTTCAGGATGATGGTGAGGCATAGGAGACAAAATTGCTGAGGGTGAAGTTTCAGGTCCAGGGGCCAGGAAGAGGGTTAGGGTTTGTGTTCCTAAAGGTGTACAGTGTGGATAGGGTTATGAATTGTGTTAGAGGGTCTTTCTGATGTGAGGGTGAGCGCAACATTGAGTATCAGTGTTACAGTGAGGCATAGGTGATGAAAATGGTTTTGGCGAGCGTTTAGATCTAGGTGCATGGTCTAGGGTTAGGGTTAGTTGTTTGATTCCATGTATGGAGATGATAAGGTTACAATTAGAGTTAGGGTCCAGCTGTGATGTAAGGGTGAGTCCTAGATTGTGGTTCCGTTTAATGGTGTGGCGTGGGTGACGTCAATGGGGAAGGTGAGGGGTCACGTATAGGGGCCTCTGCTAGGGTTATGGTTAGGTGTTTGTTAGGTGTACAGTGATGATAGGGTTTCGTTTAAAGTTTGGGCCTGTTTCTGATGTGCTGTGGAGGGCGTGTTTGTTGTTTTAGGTCATGATGTGGCGTGGGAGACGTCAGTGGTGATGAGGAGGATCAGGTCCAGTGGCAACAGCTATGTGAAGGGTTTTGTGTTCCATAACGTGTATGGGGAGGATAGACTTCCGGATTGAATTAGGATCCGGCTCTGATGTGAGGGTGAGTGCGAGATTGAGGTTCGGTGTTAAGGCGTGGCGTGGTTGACGTTGATGGTGAAGGTGAAAGTGAAGGTCAGTTGTTGGGGCTTGTGTTACTGTTAGGTGTTCAGTAAGGAATATGGGGATGGCAGGGTTACTGTTAGTGTTCATATGTGGCTCTGATGTGAGTGCAATTGCCAGATTGAGCTTCAGGGTAATGGTGAGGCATGGGAGACTTTGATGGGTACGATGAGCGTTCACATCCAGGGGCTAGAGCTAGGGATAGGGCTTTGTGTTTTGTAAGTTGTATTCGTAGGATTGGGTTACGGATACAGTTAGGGTGTGTCTCTGATGTGAGGGTGAGCATGACATTGAGGTTCAGGGTTATGGGGAAGCATGGGTTATGTCAATGGTTACAGTGAGGGCTCAGCTCCACGTGCAATGACTAGGGTTAGTGTTAGTGGTTTGGTATGTTGTATGGAGAGTATAAGTTTACAATTAGCGTTAGGGTCCAGGTATAAGGTGACAGAGAGGGAGCAATTGAGTTTTAGGATTACAGTGAGACAAGGGCAACGTCCACAGTGATGGTGGAGTGTCAAGCCACCAGCCACTACTACGGTTGGGTTTATGTGTTTGGTAAAGTGTATGGAGAAGGTAAAGTTATGGTTAGCGTTTGGATCCTCCTCTGATGTGAGGGCGATGGCGAGATTGAGCTTCAGGATTATCGTGAGGCATAGGTGATGTCGATGCTATCAGTGAGGATTCAGTTGCAGGGGCCAGGCCTAGGGTTAGGGTATTGTATTCTGTAAGCTCTACGGAGAGGTTAGGGTCATGTTTTGAGTTAGAGTTTGGCTGTGATGTGAGGGCGAGTCGGAGAATCAGGTTCATTATTAAGTTGAGGCGTGGGAGACATTGATGGTGCCATTGAGTTGCAGGTCCAGGGTCCTGTGTTAGGGTTATGGTTAGGTGTTCGGTAATCTGTACGGTGAGGATTGGGTTTGTTTAGAGTTAGGATACAGTTCTGATGCACAGGGGAGCACGTGATTGTGGTTCTGGGTTTTGGTGTGGTTTTGGTGTCATTGACGGTGACGAGAAATGGTCAGTTCCAGTGGCAAGGACTAAGGTTAGGATTTTGTGTTCTGTAACGTGTATGGGGAGGATTGGTTTCCAGATAGAGTTAAGGTTAGCTATAATGTGAGGGAAAGTGCGAGATTGAGATTCAGTGTTAAGGTGAGGTGTGGTTGATGTCAATGGTGAAGGTGAAGGGTAAGTTATTATGTGTTTGGGGCTAGGGCTACTGTTAGCTGTTTGGTAAGGAGTACATGGATGATGGGGTTACAGGTAGAGCCCCCAGTTCAGCTGTGAAGTGAGGGCGATTGCAAGACTGAGTTTTAGGTTTAAGGTGCGGTGTGGTTGTTATCAATGTTGAAGTTGAAGTGTCAGGTCATGCGGCTTGGGTTCGGGTTAGGATTACTTGTTCAGTAAGGTGTACAGGGATGATAGGGTTACAGTTAGAATCCGGATACGGCTCTGACATTAGGTGAATGGCCAGATTGAGCTACAGGATTATGCTGAGTCATACGAGACATTGTCGCTGATGGTGAAGTTTCAGGTCCAGTGTCCCTGGAGAAGGTTAGGGTATTGTGTTCCTTAAAGTGTACCAGGAGGATAGGATTACGGATAGAGTTAGGGTGTGTCTCTGATGTGAGGGTGAGCATGAGATTGAGGATCAGGGTTATGGTGAGGCGTGTTTGATGTCAGTGGTTATGGTGAGGGTATAGATCCAGGTGCCAGAGCTCGTGTTAATGTTAGTTTTACAGTATGTTGTATGGGAGGATAAGGTTATGATTAGAGTTAGGGCCCAGCTGTGATGTGAGGGCAAGACCTAGATTGAAGTTCATTGTTAATGTGAGGCATGGGTGATGTTAATAGAGATGGTGAGGGTTCAGGAAAAGGGAACTGTGCTAAGGTTATTGTTACGTGTTCACTAAGGTGTATGGGATGAATAGGGCAATATTTAGATTTAGGTTTTGGCTGTGATGTGAGGGGAGTGTGATATTAAGGTTCTGGTTTATGGTTAGGTGTGGTTCTCATCGATTGCTGACTGTGTGGAATCAGGTCCAGGTTCCAGGGTTAGGGTAAGGGTTTTGTGTTAGGTGAAGTGTATGGGAAGGATACAGCTATGGATAGAGATATGTTCTGGCTGTGACGTGAGGATGAGTGCGAGATTGTGGTTCAGTTTTAAGGTGACGTGTGGGTGATATCAATGGTGAAGTTGATGTGTAAGTTCAGGGCTTTGAGCTAGTGTTGTGTTAGGTGAAGTGTATGGGAAGGATACAGTTATGGATAGAGATAGGGTCTGGCTGTGATGTGAGCGTGAGTGTGAGATTGAGGTTCAGTGTTAAGATGAGGTGTGGGTGATATCACTGGTGAAGGTGAAGTCCAGGTAAGGGTTTGGGGCTGGTGCTATTGTTGGGCATATAGGAAGGAGTACGGGGAATATCGGGTTAGATTTAGAGTTCGGAACCAGCCCTGATATGAGAGCAGCAGCCCAATTGACCTTCAGTATTATGGTGAGGCATGGGCGACATCGATGCTGATGGTATGGTTTCATGTCCAGGGACCAGGGTTAGGGTTTGGTGTTCTCTAAGCAGTACAGAGAGTACAGGTTTATGTTTAAAGTTATAGTCCAGCTCTGACGTGAGGGAGATTGCGAGATTTAGTTTCAGGTTTAAGGTGAGGCATGGGTGATATCAATAGTGAAGGTGTAGTGTCAGGACATACGGCAAGGGATAGAGTTAGCATTAGTTGTTCAATAAGGAATATGAGGATGATGGGGTTACAGCTCGGGTTCGGATCTGGCTCTGACGTGTGGGTGATGGCCAGATTGAGCTTCAGGATGATGGAGAGGTATAGGATACGTAACTGCTGATGGTGAAGTTTCAGGTCCATGGGACAGGGATATTGTAAGATTTCGTGTTCCTAAATGCGTACGGGGTGGATAAGGTTATGAATAGTGTTAGAGCGTGTTTCTGATGTGAGGATGAGCACAACATTGACTATCAGTGTTACGGTGAGGCATGGTTGATGTCAATGGTTACGGTGAGCAGTTAGGTCCATGTGCTAGGGCTAGGGTTAGGGTTAGTTGTTCGGTACGTTGTACGGAGAGGCTAAGGTAACAATTAGAGTTAGGATCCGGCTGTGATGTAAGGGTGATTCCTAGATTGAGGTTCTGTTTTATGGTGTGGTGTGGGTGAAGTCAATGGTGAAGGTGAGGACTTAAGTTCAGGGGCCTGTATTTGGGTTATGGTTAGGTGTTTGGTGGGTGTACAGTGACTATAGGATTTCGTTTAGAGTTTGGGCATGTTTCTGATGTGCTGTGGAGTGCATGTTTGGTGTTTTAGGTCTTGGTGTTGCGTGGGTGACGTCAATGTTGATGAGGGGGATCAGGTCCTGCGGCAAGGGCTAAGGTTAGGGTTTTGTGTTCTGGAAGGTGTACTGGGAGGATAGGGTTCTGGGTGATGTCAAAGGTAACAGTGAGGACTCAGGTCCAGACGCCACGGCTAGGGTAAGGGTTACTTGTTCATTACTGAGAGGATAAGGTTATGATTAGGTTTAGGGTCTGGCTATAATGTGATGGAGAGGGCTTGATTGAGTTTCAGGATATCAGTGAGGCAAGCGCAACGTCCGTGGTGATGGTGGACTGTCAAGCAAACAGCCACTATTACAGTTGGAGTTATGTGTTTGGTAAAGTGTATGGGGAGGAAAGAGTTATGGTTAGAGTTAGGATCGTCCTCTGATGTGAGGAATATGGCGAGATTGATCTTCAGGTTTATAGGAGGCATGGGTGATGTTGATGCTAACAGTTAGGATTCAGGTACAGTTGCCAGGCCTAGGGTTAATGTATTGTATTCTGCAAGCTCTACTGAGAGGATAGGCTCATGTTTAGAGTCCGGGTTCGGCTGTGATGTGAGGACGAGTCTGAGATTCAGGTTCATTATTAAGTTGAGGCGTGGGTGACATTGATGTTGCCATTGAAGGGCAGTTCCAGCGGCCTGCGCTGGGCTTATGGTTAGGTGTTCGGTAAGGTGTACGGTGAGGATAGGGTTTTGTTTAGATTTAGGGTTGGGTTCTGATGTACAGGGTAGCAGGTGATTGAGTATCTGGGTTATGGTGATGTGTTGGTGCGGTCGACGGTGATGGGAAGTGGTCAGTTCAAGTGGCAAGGGCAAAGGTTTGGATTATGTGTTCTGTAAGGTGTATGGTAAGGATATGTTTCCGGAAAAAGTTAGGGCTTGGCTGTAAAGTGAGGGAAACTGCGAGGTAGAGTTTCAGTGTTAAGGTGAGTTTTGGTTGATGTCGTTGATGAAGGTGAAGTGTCAGTTAAGTGTTTGGGGCTAGGGCTACTATTAGGTGTTTGGTAAGGAGTGACCAGATAATGGGCTTTCAATTAGAGCTCAGATTCGGCTCTGAAGTGGGGTGATTGTTAGATTGAGTTACAGGTTTAAGGTGAGGTGTGGTTGTTATCAAAGTTGAAGTTGAAGTGTCAGGTCATGGTGCTTGGGTTAGGGTTATGATTAGTTGTTCAGTAAGGAGTACAGGGATGATAGGGTTACAGTTGGAGTTCAGTTCTGGCTCTGACATGAGGTGAATGGCCAGATTCAGCTTCAGGATGATGGTGAGGCATAGGAGACAATGTTGCTGATGGTTAAGTTTCTGGTCCAGTGGCGAGGGTGAAGGTTAGCCTACTGTGTTCCTTAAGCTGTACCGGGATGATAGGATAACGGATATAGTTAGGGTGTGACTCTAATGTGAGGGTGAGCACGAGATTGAGGATAAGCATTACTGTGAGGCGTGTTTGAAGACAATGGTTTCAGTGAGGGGTTACGTCCATCTGCCAGGGCTAGGGTTGTTTTAGTTGTTCAGCATGTTCTATGGAGAGGATAAGATTATGATTAGAGTTAGTGCTGCCCTGTTATGTGAAGGTAAGACCTAGACTGAGGTTCAGTGTTACTGTATGGCATGGGTGATGTTGATATTGACGGTGAGGGGTCAGGTCCAGGGGACTGTGCTAAGTTTATTGTTAGGTGTTCACTAAGGTGTACTGGATTGATAGGGCTATATTTAGATATAGGTTTCGGCTGTGATGTGAGTGGGAGCCTGAGATTCAGGTTCTTGTTTATGTTTAGGTGTTAGTGTCATCGGTTGGTGACTGTGTGGAGTCAGGTCCAGGTTCCAGGTCTAGGGTTAGGGGGTTGTGTTAGGTGAATTGTATGGGAAGTATACCGTTATGGATAGATATAAGGTCTGGCTGTGAAGTGTGGTTGAACGCGTGATTGAGGTCCAGTGATAAGGTGAGGTGTGGGTGATATCAATGGTTAAGGTGAAGTGTCAGGTCAGGGCTTGGGGCTAGTGTTATGGTTAGGTGTATGGGAAGGAGTATGGGGAAAATCGGGTTAGAGTTAGAGTTCAGATCCAGCCCTGGTATGAGAGCAATAGCCCAATTGACCTTCAGGATTATGGTGGGACATGGGTGACATCTACGCTGATGGGGAGTGTTCACGTCCAGGAACCAGGGCTAGAGTTAGGGTTTGGTGTTCTGTAAGCAGTACAGAGAGTTTACATTTATGTTAAGAGTTAAGGTCCAGCTCTGACGTGAGGGCAAGTCTGAGATTAATTGTGGTTTAGTTTTAAGAATAGGCATGGGTAACATCGCTGATGAAGGTGAAGTGTGAGGTCCAGTGGTCCTGGCTGGGGTTAGGCTTAGGATTCTCTAAGGAGTACGGGGTAGAGAGGATTACAGTTAGAGTTCAGATCCTGCTCTAAAGTGAAGGAGATTGCAAGATTGAGGTTCAGGTTTAAGGTGACGCATTGGTGATATCAATGGTGAAGGTGGAGTGTAAGGACATGTGGCAAGTTCTAGGGTTAGCATTACTGTTTCAGTAAGGAGTACGGGGATGATAGGGTTACAGCTAGAGTTCGGAACTGGCTCTGATGTGCGGGTGATGGGCCGATTTGCTTCAGGATTATGGTGAGGCATAGGAGACTTCATTGCTGATGGTGAACTTTCAGGTCCAGGGCCAATGGAGAGGGTTAAGGTTTGTGTTCCTAAAGGTGTATGGAGTGGAAAGGGTTACGAATAGTGTTAGCATGTGTTTCTGATGTGAGGGTGAGCACAACATTGACTATCAGTGTTACGGTGAGGCATAGGTGATGTTAATGGTTACGGTGAGTGGTTAGGTCCAGGTGCCAGGGCTAGGGTTAGGGTTAGTTATTTGGTACGTTGTATGGAGAGGTAAGGTTATGATTAGAGTTAGGGTCTGGCTAAAATGTGAGTGAGAGGGCGCGATTGAGTTTCAGGATTATAGTGATGCAAGCGCAACGTACATGGTGATGGTGGAGTTTCAATGAACCAGCCATTACTACGGTTCGGGTAATGTGTTTGTGAAACTGCATGGGGAGAATAAAGTTATTGTTAGAGTTAAGTTCCTTCTCTGATGTGAGGGCGATGGCGAGATTGAGCTTCAGGATTTTCATAAGGCATGGGTGATGTTGTTGCTAACAGTGAAGATTCAGGTACAGAGGCCAAGCCTACGGTTATGGTATTGTATTCTGTAAGCACTATGGAGAGGATAGTGTTATGTTTTGATTTAGAGTTCAGCTTTGATGTGAGTGCGAGTCTGAGATTCAGGTTGATTATTATGTTGAGGCGTGGGTGACGTTGATGTTGCCATTTAGATGCAGGACCAGGGGCCTGCGCTATGGTCATGGATAGGTGTTTGGTAAGGTGCACAGTGCATATACGGATTTGCTTAGAGTTAGCGTATGGTTCTGATGTACAGGGAGGCACGTGATTGAGGTTCTGCATTATGGTGAATTGTGGGTGTCATTGTCAGTGACAGGAAGGGGCCAGTTCCAGTGGCAAGGGCTCATGTTAGGATTTTGTGTTCTGTAGGTTGTATGGGGAGGACAGGTATCCAGATAGAGTGAGGGCTTGGCTGTAATGTGAGGGAATGTGCGAGATTGAGGTTCAGTGTTAAGGTGAGGCATGGTTGATGTCGATGGTGAAGGTGAAGTTTCATTTAAGTGTTTGGGGCTAGGGCTACTGTCAGGTGTTTGGTAAGTAGTACATGGCTGATGGGGTTACAGTTAGAGCTCAGATTCTTCTCTGAAGTGAGGGCAATTTCGATATTGTGTTTCAGGTTTAAGGTGAGGTGTGGTTGTTATCAATGCTGAAGTTCAAGTGTCACGTCATAGTGCTTGGGTTAGGGTTATGATTAGTTGTTCGGTAAGGAGTACAGGGATAATCGGGTTACAGTTAGGGTTCGGATCCCACTCTGACGTGAGGCCATTGGCCAGGTTGAGCTTCAGGATTATTGTGAGGCGTAGGAGATTTTGTTTGTCATGAA
This sequence comes from Manis javanica, assembly GCF_040802235.1. Classification (NCBI taxonomy): domain Eukaryota; kingdom Metazoa; phylum Chordata; class Mammalia; order Pholidota; family Manidae; genus Manis; species Manis javanica. The sequence goes on from NC_133163.1 coordinate 75,526,241, forward strand.
GTTTCAGATCCAGGACCCAGAGAGAAGCTTAGGGTATTGCATTCCTCAATTTGTACCAGGAGGATAGTATTATGGATAGAGTTATAGTGTGTCTCTGATGTGAGGGTGAGCACGAGTCTGAGGATCAGGGTTACGGTGAGGCGTGTTTGATGACAATGTTTACAGTGTGGGGTTAGGTCCAGGTGCCAGAGCTAGTTTTAGTGTTAGTTGCTCAGTATGTTGTATGGATAGGGTAAGGTTATGAGTAGAGTTAGGGCCCAGCTGTGATGTGAGGGAAGACTTAGATTGATGTTCAGTGTTAATGTGCGGCATGAGTTATGTTGATAGTGATGGTGAGAGGTCAGGTCCAGGGGACTTGCTAAGGTTATTCTTAGGTGTACAATAAGGTGTACTGGATGGATAGGGCTATATTTAGATTTAGGTTTCGACTGTGATGTGAGTGGGTACGTGAGTTTGAGGTTCTGGTTTATGGTGTGGTGTGGGTGTCATAGATTGGTGACTGTGTGGAGACATGCCCAGGTTCCAGGTCTAGGATTAGGGTTCTGTGTTAGGTGAAGTGTATGGGAATGATACATTTATGGGTAGAAATAGGGTCTGGCTGTGATGTGAGGGTGAATGTTAGATTGAGGTTCAGTGATAAGGTGAGGTGTGGGTGATATCAATGCTGAAGGTGAAGTGTCAGGTCAGGGCTTGGAGCTAGTGTTAGGGTTAGGCGTATGAGAAGCAGTACCGGGAAGATTGGGTTAGAGTTAGAGTTCGGATCTGGCCCTTATCTGAGAGTAATAGCCCAATTGACCTTCAGGATTATGGTGAAGCATGGGTGACATCAGTGCTGATGGTGAGGGTTCCGGCCCAGGAACCAGGGCTAGAGTTAGGGTTTGGTGTTCTGTAAGCAGCACAGAGAGGATAGGTTTATGTTTAGATTTACGGTCTAGCTCTGAAGTGAGATCAAGTCTGAGGTTGAGGTTCAGTGTTAAGAAGAGGCATGGGTAACATCGCTGATGAAGGTGAAGTGTCAGGCCCAGTGTCCCATGTTAGGTCAAGGGTTAGGTATCTGTAAGGAGTGCGGTGTAGATAGGGTTACAGTTAGAGTTCAGATCCGGCTCTGAAGTGAGGAAGATTGCGAGATTGAGGTTCCCGTTTAAGGAGAGGCATGGGTGATATCAATGGTGAAGGTCGGGTGTCAGGACATGGGGGAAAGGCTAGGGTTAGCTTTAGTTGTTCAGTAAGAAGTACGGGGATGATAGGTTTACAGCTAGCTTTCGGGTCTAGCTCTGATGTGATGGTTATGACCACCTTGGGCTTCAGGATGATGGTGAGCCATGGGAGACGTCATTGCTGATGCTGAAGTTTCAGGTCCAGGTGTCAGGAAGAGGCTAAGGGTTTGTGTTACTAAAGGTATATGGGGTGCATAAGGCTATGAACAGTGTTAGAGTGTGTTTCTGATGTGAGGGTGAGCGCAACTTTGAGTATCAATGTTACGGTGAGGCATGGGTGATGTCAATGGTTACGGTGAGCATTTAGGTCCAGGTGCCAGTGCTAGGGTTAGGATTAGTTGTGTGGTATGTTGTACAGAGAGGATAAGGTTATGATTAGAGTTAAGGAATGGCTGTGATGTGAGAGTGAGTACTAGATTGAGGTTCTGTTTTACGGTGTGGTGTATGTGACCTCAATGGTGAAGGTGAGGGTTCAGGTACAGGGGCCTGGGCTCGGGTTATGGTTAGGTGTTTGGTAGGTGTACAGTGATGACAGGGTTTCGTTTAGTTATGGCCTGGTTCTGTTGTGCTGTCAAACGTGTGTTTGATGTTCTACGTTATTGTGTATCTTTGGTGACGTCAATGGTGACAGAGAGCGCTCAGGTCCATTGGCAAGTGCTAAGGTTAGGGTTTTGTGTTCTGTCAGGTGTACGGGGAGGATAGGGTTCTGGATAGAGATAGGATTCGGCTCTGATGTGAGGTTGAGCTCGAGATTGACGTTCAAGGTTAAGGTGAAGCGTGGTTGACATCGACCGTGATGGTGATGTTTCAGGTCAGTGTTCGCTGCTTTTTTACTCTTAGGTGTTCACTAAGGATTATGGGGATGACACGGTTGCAGTTAGAGTTCAGTTACGGCTCTCATGTGAGGGCAATGGCCAGATTTAGCTTCAGGGTTTTGGTGAGGCATGGGAAACATTGATGATTACCATGACGGTTCACATGCAGGGGCCAGGGATATGGACAGTTCTTTGTGTTCAGTAAGGTGTATGGTTAGGTTACGTATAAGGATAGAGTTATGGTATTTCTCTCATGTGAGGGTGAGCATGAGACTGAGTTTCAGGTTTATGGTGAAGCATGGGTGATGTCAGTGGTTATGGTGTGGGCTCAGGTCCAGGTTCCATGGCTAGGGTTAGGATAAGTTGTTTGCTATGTTGTACGGAGAGGAGAAGGTTCCGATTAGATTTAGGGTTTGGCTATAATGTGAGGAAGAGGGCATGATTGAGTTACAGGAATTCAGTGAGGCAAGCAAAACGTCCATGGTGATGGTGGTGTGTCAAGCCACCAGCCACTACTATGGTTGGGGTTATGTGTATGGAAAAGTGTACGGGGAGGATAATGTTATGGTTAGAGTTAGGATCCTCCTCTAATGTGAGGGCAATGGCGAGATTGAGCTTCAGGATTATTGTGAGGCGTGGTGATGTCTATGCTAACAGCAAGGATTCAGGTACAGGGGCCAGGCCTAGGGTTAGGGTATTTTATTCTGTGAGCTCTACAAAGAGGATATGTTTATGTTTAGTGTCAGGGTTCGGGTGTGATGTGAGGGCGAGTCTGAGATTCAGGTTCATTATTAACTTGAGGCGTGGGTTATGTTGATGGTGCCATGAAGGGGCAGGTCCTGGGGCCTGTGCTAGGGTTATGGTTAGGTGTTCTGTAAGGTGTATGGTGAAGATAGGGCTTTGTTTAGAGTTAGGGTGTGGTTCTGATGTACAGTGGATCACATGGTTGGGGTTCTGGGTTATGGTGAAGTGTGGGATTCGTCGACAGTGACGGGAAGGTGATAGTTCCAGTGGAAAGGGCAAAAGTTAAGATTGTGTGTTCTGTAAGGTATATGGGGAGGATAGGTTCCCGGATAGAGTTAGAGCTTTGGTATAATGTGAGGAAAAGTGCGAGATTGAGGTTAATTGTTAAGGTGAGGTGTGGTTGATGTCGATGGTGAAGGTGAAGTGTCCGTTAAGTGTTTGGTGCTTGGGATACTGTTAGGTGTTTGGTAAGGTGTACACGGATGATGGGGGCACAGTTAGAGCTCAGATTTGGCTCTGATGTGAGGGCGATTGTGAGATGGAGTTTCAGGTTGAAGGAGAGGTGTAAATGTGATCAATATTGAAGTTGAAATGTCAGGTCATGTGGCTTGGGTTAGGGTTAGGTTTTGTTGTTCAGTAAGGTGTACAGGGATAATAGGGTTACAGTTTGAGTTCAGATCCAGCTCTGATGTGAGGTCAATGGCCAGATTGAGCTTCAGGATTATGGTGAGGCATAGGAGACATTGTTGCTGATGGTGAAGTTTCACGTCCAAGGGCCAGGGAGAAAGTTAGGGTATTTTGTTCCTTAAGGTGTACCGGGAGTATAGGATTTGGGACATAATTAGGGTGTGTCTCTGAAGTAAGGGTGAGCACAAGATTGAGGATGAGGGTTATGGTCAGGCGTGTTTGATGTCAATGTTTACGGTAAGGAGTTAGGTCCAGGTGCCAGAGCTGGGGTTAGTGATAGTTGTTCAGTATGTTGTATGGAGAGGATAAGGTTATGATTACAGTTAGTGCCTAGCTGCGATGTGATGGCAAGACCTAGATTGAAATTCAGTGTTAATGTGTATCATGGGTGATGTCAATAGTGAAGGTGAGGGGACAGTTTCAGGGCACTGTGCTGACATTGTTGTTAGGGGTTCTCTAAAGTGTACGGAATGGATAGGGCTATATTAATATTTAGCTATTGGCTGGGATGTGAGTGGGAGCGTGAGACTGAGGTTCTGGCTTATGGTAAGGTGTGGGTGTCATCGATTGGTAAATCTGTGAAGCCAAGTCCAGTTTCCAGTGCAAAGGTTAGGGTTTTGTGTTACATGAAGTGTATGGGAAGGATAGTGTTATGGATAGAGATAGGGTCTGGATGTGATGAAAGGGTGAGGGCGAGATTTAGGTTCAGTGTTAAGGTGAGGTGTGGATGATATCAATGGTGAAGGTGAAGTGTCAGGTCAGGGCTTGGTTCTAGGGTTCGGGTTAGGTGTATGGGAAGGAGTACAGGGAAGATCGTGTTAGAGTTTGCATTAGGATCTGGGCCTGATAGGAGAGCAAGATCCCAATTGACCTTCAGTATTATGGTGAGGCATGGGTGACATCGATGCTGATGTTGAGGGTTCAGGTCCAGGGACCAGGGCTAGGGTTAGTGTTTGATGTTCTGTAAGCAGTACAGAGAGGATAGGTTTATACTTAGAGTTAGGGTCCTGCTCTGACGTGAGGGCAAGCCTGAGGTTGAGGTTGTGCTAAGAAGAGACATCTGTGACATCGCTGAAGAAGGTGAAGTGTCAGGTCCAGTGTCGCAGTCTAGGGCTGGGGTTAGGTTTCTGTAATGAGTACGGGGTAGATAAAATTACAGTTAGAGTTCAGATCCAGCTCTGAAGTGAGGGCGATTGCGAGATTGAGGTTCAGGTTTAAGGTGAGGCATGGATGATATGAATGGTGAAGGTGGTGTGTCAAAATATGGGGCAAGTGTTAGGGTAAGCATTATTTGTTCAGTAAGGATTACGGGGATGATAGGGTTACACATAGAGATCGGATCTGGCTCTGATGTGAGGGTGATGGCCAGATTGAGCTTCTGGATGATGGTGAGGCATAGGAGACGTCATTGTTGATGGTGAACTTTCAGGTCCAAGGGCCAGAGAGAGGGTTAGTGTTTGTGTTCCTAAAGGTGTATGGGGTGGATAGGGTTACAAATAGTGTTAGAGTGTGTTTCTGATGTGAGTGTGAGCACAACATTGGGTATCAGTGTTACGGTGAGGCATGGGTGATGTCAAAGGTTATGGTGAGTGGTTAGGACCAGGTGCCTGGGCTAAGGTTAGGGTTAGTTGTTTGGTACGTTGTACAGATAGATTAAGGTTATGATTAGAGTTAGGGTCCGGCTGTGATGGCAGGGTGGTCCTAGATTGAGTTTCAGTCTTATGGTGTGGTGTGGCTGATGTGAGAGGAGAAAGTGAGGGGTCAGGTACAAGGGCCTGTACTCGGGTTATGGTTATGTTTTTGGTAGGTGTAGAGTGGTGATAGGGTTTCGAATAGAGTTAGGGCCTTCTTCTGATGTGCTGTGGACCGAGTGTTTGTTGTTGCAGGTTATGGTGTGGCGTGGGTACCGTCATTGGTGACGGGGACGGGTCAGGTCCAGTGGCATGGGCTAAGGTTAGGGTTTTGTGTTCTGTAAGGTGTATGGGTGGGATAGAATTCTGGATAGATTTGGGGTCCGGCTCTGATGTGAGGGTGAGTGCGAGATTGACGTTCAGTGTTAAGGTGAGGCGTGGTTGACATCGATGGTGAAGTTGAAGTTTCAGGTCAGTGGACAGGGCTTGGGTTACTGTTCAGTGTTCAGTAATGATTATGACGATGACAGGGTTACAGTGAGAGGTCAGATGCAGCTGTGACGTTCCGGCCATGGCCAGATTGTGCTTCAGGTTTATGTTGAGGCATGGGAGACACTGACGGATACCATGGTGGTTCACATGCAAAGGCCAGGTCTAGGGAAAGGGCTTTGTGTTCTGTAAGGTGTATGGGTAGGATAGGGTTACGGATAGAGTTTGGGTATGTCTCTGATGTGAGGCTGAGCCTGACATTGAGGTTCAGGTTTATGGGGAAGCATGGGTGATGTCAGTGGAAACTGTGAGTGCTCAGGATTAGGTGCCATGGCTAGGGTTACATTTAGTTGTTCAGTATCTTGTACGGAGAGGATAAGGTTACAATTAGAATTAGGGTCTGGCTATAATGTGAGAGAGAGGGCGTGATTGAGTTTCAGGATTACTGTGAGGGAAGTGCAACGTCCATGGTGATGGTGTAGTGTCAAGCCACCAGCCACTACTACGGTTGGGCTTATGTGTATGGTAAAATGTATGGGGAGGATAAAGTTATGGTTAGAGTTAGGATCCTCCTCTGATCTGAAGGCGATGGCGAGATTGAGCTTCAGAATTATTGCTGGCATGGGTGATGTCTATGCTAACAGTGAGGATTCAGGTATAGGGGCCAGGTGTAGGGTTAGGGTATTGTATTCTGTAACCGCTATGGGGAGGATATGTTTATGTTTAGAGTTAGGGTTTGGCTGTGATGTGAGGGTGAGTCTGAGATTCAGCTACATTATTAAGTTGTGGCGTGGGTGACTTTGATGGTGCCATTGAGGGGCAGGTTCAGGGGCCTGTGCTAGGGGTATGGGTAGGGGTTCGGTAAGGTGTACAGTGAGGATAGGGTTTTTTTTAGAGTAAAGGTATGGTTCTGATGTACAGAGGAGCACGTGATTGAGGTTCTGGGTTATGGTGTGTTGTGGGTTTTGTCGTCGGTGATGGAAAGGGTCAGTTCCAGTGGCAAGGGCAAAGGTTAGGATTTTGTGTTCTGTAAAGTGTATGGGGAGGATAGGTTTCTGGATAGAGTTAGAGCTTGGCTATAATGTGATGGCAATTGCGAGATTGAGGTTCCGGGTCAAGGTGAGGTGTAGTTGATATCGATGGTGAATGTGAAGTGTCAGTTAAGTGTTTCGGGCTAGGGCTTCTGTTAGGTGTTTGGTTAGGAGTAGCCGGATGATGGGGTTACAGTTAGAGCTCACATTGAGTTTAAGGATTAAGGTGAGATGTGGTTGTTATCAGTGTTGCAGTTGAAGTGTCAGGTCATGGGGCTTGGGTTAGGGTTAGGATTAGTTGTTCAATAAGGAGTACAGGGATGATAAGGTTACAGTTAGAGTTCAGATCCAGCTCTGATGTGAGATCAATGGCCAGATTGAGCTTCAGGATTATGGTAAGGCATAGGAGACATGTTGCTGATGGTAAAGTTTCAGATCCAGGTGCCAGGGTGAAGGTTTGGGTAGTGTGTTCCTTAGGGTGTACTGGGAGGATAGGATTATGGATAGTTGTAGGGTGTGTCTCTGATGTGAGGGTGAGCACAAGATTGAGGGTCAGGGTTATGTTGAGGCCTGTTTGATGTAAAAGGTTATGGTGAGGGTTTAGGTATAGGTGCCAGAGCTAGGGTTAGTGTTAGTTTTACAGTATGTTGTATGGAGAAGATAAGGTTACGATTAGAGTTAGGGTCCGGCTGTGATGTGAGGGTGAGTCCTAGATTGAAGTTCCGTTTTATGGTGTGGTGTGGGTGACATCAATGGTGAAGGTGAGTTGTCAGGTACAGGGGCCTGTGCTCGGGATATGGTTAGGTGTTTGGTAGGTGTACAGTTATGACAGGGTTTCATTTAGAGTTAGGGCCTTGTTCTGATGTGCTTATGGAGCTTGATTTTGATGTTCTAGGTTATGGTGTGGCGTGGGTGACGTCAATGGAGACGGGGAGGGGTCAGGTCCAGTGGCAAGGGCTATGGTTAAAGTTTTGTGTTCTGTAAGGTTTACCATGAGGATAGGATTCTGGATAGAGTTAAGGTCTGGCTCTGATTTGAGGGTGAGTGTGAGATTGATGTTCAGTGTTAAGGTGAGGCATGGTTGATATCAATGGTTATGGAAGGTCCCAGGTCCAGGTGCCATGGCTAGGCTTAGGGGTAGTTGTTCGGTGTGTTGTACAAAGAGGTTAAGGCTGTTATTAGAGTTAGTGTCTGGCTATAATGTGAGGGAAAGAGTGCAATTGAGTTTCAGGATTAGAGTGAGGCAAGCACAATGTACATGGTGATGGTGGAGTGTCAAGCCACCATGCACTAGTACGGTTGGGGTTATGTGTTTGGCAAAGTGTATGGGGAGGATAAAGTTATGGTTTGAGTTAGGATCCTCCTCTGATGTGACGGTGATGGCGAGATTGAGCTTCAGGATGATTGTGAGGTATGGGTGATGTCGATGCTAACAGTGAGGTCTCAGGTACAGGGGCCAGGCCTAGGGTTAGGGTATTGTATTCTGTAAGCTCTACGGAAAGGATATGTTTATGTTTAGTGTCAGGGTTCGGGTGTGATGTGAGGGAAAGTCTGAGATTCAGGTTCATTTTTAAGTTGAAGCATGGGTGTCGTTCATGGTGCCATTGAGTGACAGGTCCAGGGGCCAGTGCTAGGGATACATTTAAGTGTTTGGTAAGGGGTACGTTGAGGATAGGGTTTTGTTTAGAGTTAGAGTATGGTTCTGATGTACAGCGGAGTACGTGACTGAGGTTCTGTGTTATGCTTTGGTGTGGTTGTCGTCGATGTTGATGGGACGGGGTTCGTTCCTGTGGCAAGGGCTTAGGTTAGGATTTTGTGTTCTGTGAGGTTAATGGGGAGGATAGTTTTCCAGATAGAGTTAGGGCTTGGCTATAATGTGAGGGAAAGGGCGAGATTGAGGTTCAGGGTCAAAGTGAGGCATGGCTGATATCGATGGTGAAGGTGAAGTGTCAGTTAAGTGTTTGGGGCTAGGGCTATTGTTAGGTGTTTGGTAAGGAGTACACGGATGATAGGGTTAGAGTTAGAGCTCAGATTCGGCTCTGATGTGAGTACGATTGCCAGATTGACTTTCAGGTTTAAGAAGAAGTTTGGTCGTTATCAGTGTTAAAGTTGAAGTGTCAGGTCATGGGGCTTTAATCAGGATTAGGATTTGTTGTTCAGTAAGGAGTACAGGGTTGATAGGTTTACAGATACGGTTTGGATCCTGCCGTGACGTGAGGTCAATGGCCAGATTGAGCTTCAGGATTATGGTGAGGCATAGGAGACGTTGTTGCTGTTGGTGAAGTTTCTGGTCCAGTGGCCAGAGTGAGGGTTTGGGTGTTGAGTGCCTTAAGGTGTACCAGAAGGATAGGATTATGGATAGAATTAGGATGTGTCTCTGATATAAGGGGGAGCATGAGATTGAGGTTCAGGGTAATGGTGAAGCATGGGTGATGTCAATGATGAAGGTGAAGTTTCAGTTAAGTATTTGAGGCTAGGGCTATTGTTAGGTGTTTGGTAAGGAGTACACGGATGATAGGGTTACAGTTAGAGCTCAGATTCGGCTCTGATATGAGTACAATTGCGAGATTGACTTTTAGGTTTAAGGAGAAGTGTGGTCGTAATCAGTGTTAAAGTTGAAGTGTCAGGTCATGGGGCTTTAATCAGGATTAGGATTTGTTGTTCAGTAAGGAGTACAGGGTTGATAGGTTTACAGATACGGTTTGGATCCTGCCGTGACGTGAGGTCAATGGCCAGATTGAGCTTCAGGATTATGGTGAGACATAGGAGACGTTGTTGCTGTTGGTGAAGTTTCAGGTCCAGTGGCCAGAGTGAAGGTTTGTGTGTTGTGTACCTTAAGGTGTACCAGAAGGGTAGGATTATGGATAGAGTTAGGGTGTCTCTGATGTGAGGGGTAGCATGAGATTTAAGATCAGGGATACAGTGAGGTTTGTTTGATGTCAACGGTTACGGTGACTGGTTAGGTCCAGGTGCCAGGGCTAGGGTTAGGGTTAGTTGTTCGGAGCGTCGTCCAGAGTGGATAAGGTTACTATTAGAGTTGGGGTCCAGCTGTGATGTGAGGCTGAGATCTATATGGAGGTTCCATTTTGTGGTGTGGTGTGGGTAACATCAATGGTGAATGTGAGGGGTCATGTACAGGGGCCTGTGGTCGTGTTATGTTTAGGTGTTTGGTAGGTGTACAGTGACAATAGGGTTTAGTTTAGAGTTAGGGCCTTGTTCTAATGTGCTAGTCACGCGTGTTTGTTGTTCTAGGTTATGGTGTGCTGTGGGAGATATCAATGGTGATGGGGAGGGGTCAGGTCCAGTGGCAAGGGTTAAGGTTAGGGTTATGTGTTCTGTAAGGTGTACAGGAAGGATAGTGTTCTGGATAGAGTTAGGGTCCGGCTGTGATGTGAGGGTGATGCGAGATTGACATACAGTGTAAAGGTGAGTCGTGGTTGAGGTCGATGTTGAAGCTGTAGTTTCAGGTCAGTGGTCGGGGCTTGGGTTACTGTTAGGTGTTCAGTGAGGAGTAAGGGCATGAAAGAGTTACAGTTATACATCAGATGTGGCTCTGATGTGAGGGCAATGGGCAGATTGAGCTTCAGGGTTATGGTGAGGCATGGGAGACACTGATGGATAACCTGATGGTTCACAAGCAGGGGCCAGGGCTAGGGATAGGGCTTTGTGTTCTGTAAGGTATATAAGTAGGAAAGGGTGATGGATGGAGTTAGGGTGTGTGTCTGATGTGAGGGTGAGCATGAGATTGAGGTTCAGGTTTATGGTGAAGCATCAGTGAGGTCAGTGTTTACGGTGACAGTTCAGGTCCAGAAGCCATGGCTTGAGTTAGGGATAGTTGTTCGGTATGTTGTTCAGAGAGTATAAGGTTACAATTAGAGTTAGGGTCTGGCTATAATGTGAGGGAGAGGGCGCGATTGAGTTTCAGGATTACAGTGAGGCAAGCACAACGTCCATGGTGATGGTGGAGTGTCAAGCCACCAGCCACTACTACGGTGGGGGTTATGTGTTTGGTAAAGTGTTTGGGGAGGATAAAGTTATGGTTAGAGTTAAGATCATCCTCTGATGTGAGGGCAATGGCGAGATTGAGCTTCAGGATTATCGTGAAGCATGGGTGATGTCGATGCTATCAGTGAGGATTCAGTTGCAGGGGCCAGGCCTAGGCTTAGGGTATTGTATTCTGTAAGCTCTATGGGGAGGATAGGGTTATGTTTAGAGTTAGGGTTAGGCTGTGATGTGAGGGCGAGTCTGAGATTCAGGTTCATTATTAAGTTGAGGCGTGGGTGACAGTGATGGTGCCATTGAGTTGCAGGTCCAGGGTCCTGTGCAAGGGTTATGTTTAGGTGTTCAGTAAGGTGTACGTTGAGGATACGGTTTTGTTTAGAGTTAGGGTATGGTTCTGATGTACAGGGGAGCACGTGATTGAGGTTATGGGTTATGGTGAGGTATTGGTGTCATTGCCGGTGACTAGGAAGGGTCAGTTCCAGTGGCAAGGGCTAAGATTAGGATTTTGTGTTCTGTAAGGTGTATGGGGAGGATAGGTTTCCATATAGAGTTACGGCTTGGCTATAATGTGAGAGAAAGTACGAGATTGAGCTTCAGTGTTAAGGTGAGTTGTGCTTGATGTCAATGGTGAAGGTGAAGTGTCAGTTATGTGGTTTTGGCTAGGGCTACTGTTAGGTGTTTGGTAAGGAGAACACGGATGATGGAGTTACAGTTAGAGCTCAGATTCGGCTCTGAAGTGAGGGTGATTGCGACATAGTTTCAGGTTTAAGGTGAGTTGTGGCTGTTATGAATGTTGACATTGAAGTGTCAGGTCATGGGGCTTGGGTTAGGGTTAGGATTAGTTGTCCAGTAAGGCGTACAGGGATGATGGTGTTATAGCTAGAGTTCGGTACTGGAGTTAGTGTTCAGATCTGACCCTGGTATGAGAGCAATAGCCCAGTTGACCTTCAGGCTTATGGTGAGGCTTTGGTGACATCGATGCTGATGATGAGCGTTCATTTCCTGGGACGAGGGCTAGGGTAAGGGTTTGGTGTTCTGCGAGCAGTTTTGAGAGGATTGGTTTATGTTTACAGTTAGGGTCGAGCTCTGATGTCAGGGCAAGTCTGAAGTGGAGGTTCAGTGTTAAAAAGTGGCATTGGTAACATCGCTGATGAAAGTGAAGTGTCAGGCCCAGTGGCCCAGGCTAGGGTGAGGGTTAGGTTTCTGCAGGGTGTACGGGGAAGACAGGATGACAGTTAGAGTTCATATCCGGTTCTGAAGTGAGGGAGATTGCGAGATTGAGTTTCAGGTTCAAGGTGAGGCATGGGTGATATCAATGATGATGGCGGAGTGTCAGGACATCTGGCAAGGGCTAGGGTTAGCATTATATGTTCATTAAGGAGTACGGAGATGACAGCTGTACAGCTAGAGTTCGGAACTGGCTCTGATATGAGGATGATGTCCGGATTGAGCTTCAGGATGATGGTAAGGCATAGGAGACGTCATTGCTGATGGTGAACTTTCAGGTGCAGGGGCCAGGGAGAGGGTTAAGGTTTGTGTTCCTAAAGTTGTATGGGGTAGATAAGGTTACAAATAGTGTTAGCGTGTGTTTCTGATGTGAGGCTGAGTGCCACATTGAGTATCAGTATTATGGTTTGGCATGGGTGATATCAATGGTTATGCTGAGCGGTTAGGTCCAGGTGCCAGGGATAGGGATAGTGTTAGTTTTTCAGTATATTGGACGGACAGGATAAGGTTATGATTAGAGTTAGGGTCCAGCTGTGATGTGAGGGCAAGACCTAGATTGAGGTTCAGTGTTAATGTGCAGCAAGGGTGATGTCGACAGTGACGGTGGGGGGTCAGGTCCCCGGGACTCTACTAAGGTTATTGATAGGTATTCACTAAGGTGTACGGGAAGGATAGAGTATATTTAGCTTTAGGTTTCGGCTGTGATGTGAGTGGGAGCATGATATAGAGGATCAGGTTTATGGTGATGTGTGGGTGTCATTGATTGGTGACTGTGTGGAGTCAGGTCCATGTTCCAGGGCTAGGGTTAGGGTTTTGTGTAAGGTGAAGTGTATGGGAAGGATACAGTTCTGGACAGAGATAGGGCCTGGCTGTGACATGAGGGTGAGTGCGAGATTGATGTTCAGGGTTAAGGTGAGGTGTGGGTGATATCAATGATGAAGGTGAAGTGTCAGGTCAGGGCCTGGGGCTAGTGTTAGGGTTAGGCATATGGGAAGGAGTACGGGGAAGATTGGGTTAGAGTAAGATTTCGGATCCAGCCCTGATATGACAGCAATAGCCCAATTGACCTTCAGGATTATGGTGAGGCATGGGTGACATCAATCCTGATGATGAGTGTTCATGTCCAGGGACCAGGGCTAGGGTTAGGGTTTGGTGTTCTGAAAGCAGTACATAGAGGATAGGTTTATGTTTAGAGTTAGGGTCTAGCACTTAACTGAGGGCAAGTCTTTGGTTGAGGTTCAGTGTTAAGAAGAGTCATGGGTGACATCGCTGAAGAAGGTGAAGTATCAGGTCCAGTGTCCCGGTCTAGGGCTAGGGTTAGGTTTCTGTAAGGAGTACAGGGTAGATAAGATTACAGTTAGACTTCAGATCCAGCTCTGAAGTGAGGGCGATTGCGAGATTGAGGTTCAGGTTTAAGGTGAGGCATGGGTGATATCAATGGTGAAGTTGGAGTGTCAGGACATCTGGCAAGGGCTAGGGTTAGCATTACTTGTTCATTAAGGAGTAAGGGATGACAGGGTTACAGTTATAGTTCGGAACTGGCTCTGATGTGAGGATGATGGTCAGATTGAGCTTCAGGATGATACTGAGGCATTGGAGATGTCATTGCTGACGGTGAACTTTCAGGTCCAGCGGCCAGGGAGAGGATTAGGGTTTGTGTTCCTAAAGGTGTACAGGGTGGATAGGGTTACGAATAGTGTTAGGATGTGCTTCTTATGTGAGGGGGAGTGCTACATTGGTTATCAGTGATACGGTGAGGCATTGGTGATGTCAATGGTTACGGTGAGCAGTTAGGTCCAGGTGCCAGGGCTAGAGGTAGGGTTAGTTGTTCGGTACGTTGTAAGCAGAGGATAAGGTTACGTTTAGAGTTAGGGTCCGGCTGTGATGTGAGGGTGAGTCCTAGATTGAGGTTCCATTTTATGGTGTGCTGTGGTTGACGTCAATGGTGAAGGTGAGTGGTCAGGTACAGGGCCCTGTGCTAGGGTTATGGTTAGGTGTTTGGTAGGTGTACAGTGAGGATAGGGTTTCGTTTAGTGTTAGGGCCTGGTTTTGATGTGCTGTGCAGTGCGTGTTTGTTTTTCAAGGCATTGGTGTGGTGTCGGGGACGTCCATGGTGCTGGAAAGGGGTCAGTTTCAGTGGCAAGGGCTAAAGTTAGGATTTTGTTTCTGTATGGGGAGGAAAGATTTCCAGATAGAGTTAGGGATTGTCTATAATGTGTGGGAAAGTGCCAGATTGAGGTTCAGTGTTAAGGTGAGGCATGGTTGATATCAAAGATGAAGTGTCAGTTAAGTATTTGGGGCTAGGGCTTCAGTTAGGTGTTTGTTAAGGAGTACACGGTTGAGGGGGTTACAGTTAGAGCTCAGAGGCCAGGGCAAAAGTTGAGGTATTGTGTTCCTTAAGGTGTACTGGGAGGATTGGATTACAGATATAGTTATGGTGTGTCTCTGATGTAAGGGTGAGCACGAGATTGAGGATCAGGGTTACAGTGTGGCGTGGTTGATGTCGATGGTGAAGGTGAAGTGTCAGTTAATTGTTTGGGGCTAGGGCTTCTGTTAGGTGTTTGGTAAGGAGTACACGGATGGTCAGGTTGCAGTTAGAGCTCAGATTCGGCTCTGAAGTGTGGGCAATTGCGAGATTGAGTTTCAGGTTCAAGATGAGGTGTGGTTATCAATGTTGAAGTTGAAGTGTCAGGTCATGGAGCTTGGGTCAGGGTTTGGATTAGTTGTTCAATAAGGAGTGCACTGATGATAGGGTTACAGTTAGAGTTTGGATCCGGCTCTGACATGAGGTCAATGGCCAGATTGAGCTTCAGGATTATGGTGAGGCATAGGAGACATTGTTGCTGATGGTGAGATTTCAGGTCCGTGGTCCAGGGCTAGGATTTTGGTATTGTGTTCCTTAGGGTTATGGGGAGTATAGGTTTACAGATATAGTTAGGGTGGGCCACTGATGTGAGGGTGAGTGCGATATTGAGTTTTCGTGTTAAGGTGAGGCATGGTTGATATCAATGGTGAAGGTGAAGTGTCAGATCAAGTCTCGAGGCTAGGGTTAGGGTTTGGTGTACGGGAAGGAGTACGGGGAAGGTCGTGTTACAGTTAAAGTTCGGATCCATCTCTGATATGAGGACATTGGCCCGATTGATTTTCAAGATTATGGTGAGGCATGGATGACGTCGATTCTGACGATGAGGGTTCAGATCCTGGGGCCAGGGCTAGGGTTAGGGTTTTGTGTTCTGTAAGCTGTATGGAGAGAATAGGTTTATGTTTAGAGTTAGATTCAGGCTCTGATGTGAGGCTTTGTGTGACACTGAGGTCCAGTGTTAAGGTGAGGCTTGGTTGATGTTGTTGGTGAAGTTCTAGTGTCATGTCAGTGATCAGAGCTAGGGTTTCTGTTAGGTGTTTGGTAAGGAATACAGGGATGATAGGGTTACAGTTAGAGGTCAGATGCTGCTCTGATGTGAGGGTGGCGGCCAAATTGAGCTTTGGGATCATGGTGAGGCATGGGAGATATCAATGGTGATGGTGACGGTTCACATCCAGGGGCCAGAGCCAGGGTTAGGGCTTTGTGTTCTGTAAGGTATATGTTGAGGATATTGTTATGAGTAGAGTTAGGATCCTGCTCTGATGTGAGGGTGATGGAATGTTAGAGTGTCAGGATTATGGTGAGGCATGGGTGATGTTGATGCTAACAGTGAGGGTTCAGGTACAATGGCCAGGCCTAGGGTTAGGTTTTTGTTTTCTGTAAAGTGTATGGAGAGGATAGGGTTATGTTTAGAGTTAGGGTCTGGCTGTGATGTGAGGGTGAGTCTGAGATTCATGTTCATTATTAAGGTGAGGCATGGGTGAAGTCGATGGTGCCATTAAAGTGCAGGTCTACGGGCCTGTGCTAGGTTTATGGTTAGGTGTTTGGTAAGGTGTACGGTGAGGATAGGGTTTCATTTAGAGTTAGGTTGTGGCTGTGATGTGAGGAGGAGCGCGATATTGAGGTTCTGGTTTATGGTGAGGCGTGGGTGACATCGATTGGTGATGGTGTGGGTCAGGTCCAGGTTCCAGGGCTAGGGTTAGGGTTTTGTGTTAAGTGAAGTGTATGGGAAGGGTACAGTTATGTATAGAGTTAGAGTCTGGCTGTGATGTGAGGGTGAGTGCAAGATTGAGGTTCAGTGTTAAGGTGAGGTGTGGGTAACATCAATGGTGAAGGTGAAGTGTCAGGTCAGTGCTCAGGGTTATTGTTAGGATTAGGCATATGGGAAGGAGTATGGGGAAGATCAGGTTACAGTTAGAGTTTGGATCCAGCCCTGATATGAGAGCAATGACCCATTTGACCTTCAGGATTATGGTGAGGCATGGGTGACTTCAATGCTGATGGTGAGGGTTCAGGTCCAGAGGCTGGGACTAGGGTTAGGGTTATGCGTTCTCTAAGTTGTATGGAGAGGTTTGGGTTATGTTTAGAATTGGGTCCAGCTGTGATGTGAGAGCAAGTCTGAGATTGACGTTCTACGTTAAGGTGAGGCATGGGTGACGTCGATTGTGACAGTGAAGAGTCAGGTCCAGGGTCCTGGGCTAGAGTTAGGGTTTTCTGTTAGGTGAAGTGTATGTTAAGGATACAGTTACTGATAGAGTTAGTGTCCTTCTCTGATGTGAGGGCGAGTGCAAGATTGTGGTTCAATGTTAAGGTGAGGCGTGGGTGACATCAATGGTGAAGGTGAAGTGTCAGGTCAGGA